>NC_046226.1:51479580-51805205 GCF_009819885.2 Catharus ustulatus | reverse complement strand
TATGATGCATAATCTCTTCAAATTAAGTCAATTCAAATGTAAGTTTAATTTGGCTCCTTCCACTTAACTGATTCCTAGTGTACAAAAAAAATAAAAGGTTCAGTTAAGTATTTAAGATGACATTTAATTGGTCCTGAGTATCACACTACTCTGTGTAAAACTCTCTGTAGTCTTTAAAAACTTTAATCACTTCCTTTCAGTCAGGACTAGATTTCTTAGGTGTATAAAAGCTTTAAAGTGGGACCCAGCAAGAAATCTGTTCCAAACTCCACAGCTGTTCTCAGTGCTTCTTTGTACCTCTTGATAAGTAAAGGGTTTCTTAGTTGGAAAGAGTTTAAAAACTATCAGGGGTGGTTGTTGCTGGGGTTTTTAGCTCTAATTAAATGAAGGCAGGGAAGCACCAGTAAATAAGCAGCTGGAGGAAATAAGGAATTCTCATTGCTTCTGAGGAGACATTTTTAAATGGGCAAGAGGGTTAGCAGGCTCTTTTACTGCTTTCTGCTTATCCTGAACAGTTATAGCTCACTAGGCTGAAACTGGAGTACCAGACAGAGAAGTGGAAAGTTACCCAAAGCTGCTTGCTTGTTTAAAAGTAATATATACATTATTGTTAGTCATTCCATGGCATTAGATCCTGCAGCTACATTTCAGTTAAGTGTTCTTCCAAGGCCATGTTCTCTTTCTTGTTTCTTTTTTGGCAGAAGTGCTTCTTTCTAACAGTATTTTAGTGCTTAGATGGCAAGCTACATTTTATCCATATAATGTTTAATTTAATAAGGTAAAATGTGATTATTTGGATTAATTAGAGCATGTAAGAATGCTGTGTGTATGCACTTTGGGCAGTCACTTTTAAACATGAGCCTATATCTATTGATTTACAAATATTTGAGGTATATTTATGCAAATTTGATATACTAGCAATGCGAGGCATTATAGATCTTTTGCAAGAGTGTTGTAGTGTGCATTCACATTTAGGCAGTGAGCAGCACTCATGAAATGTCCATGCTTCAGCTGTGTGCTTGCAGGGTGGTATTTTTTCCTCTGAGGCTTAGCTATTAAATCCACTGTAAAATACTGCAGAGTTGTATCTTTTTAAGTGAACACTTGACTCCAGTGACTGTTTGGTATGGGAGCTATAGTCAAAATATGTCTATTTAAAACAGATGTAGTCATTAGGAGGCCCTCCAAACTGTGCTTCTCAGCTTCTCCTAGGTCAAACTTCTTCTAGGTCAAACCATCTCCTAGGCAGGTTTAGAGATGCATGATTATCCCCATTTCCCCACACTGCTGCATTGACAAGGGGGTACTGCCATAAAAATAGGACTCACTACTTAGTTATCAGACAAGTTTGTTGCCATTCATGCTCTTCATTCTGTCTCACTCATGCTATTTGAATGTGGAACTAAAAATAAATGTTAGTCCTTGCTTGTCAATAGGCATGGTAAGGAATTTTACTGTCCCAAATGGTGCCTGGGTTAGCTTTGGATGGATATTTGTTGTACCACAGTCTGGACAGAATGCCACAGGGAAGATTCTTGGGGCCACTGTGATCCCAGAGAAGCTGAATGCCAGTGCCCAGGGTGATGAGCAGGAGGAGTGGGCTGTAATAATCTTCTGTGAGAGAGAGAAAGAGCAGAGTCTGAGCAGGGCCTTGCCAGCAAGAGAAAAGATTGCTTTCCAGACTGCCCCAACCATGACCTCAGGATAGGGATTTCTGACTGACCCTGTGCCATGAAGCATTAAAAACGCAACAAAATGATCCACTGGGCTCTCACTTCTTGACCTCCCTGTGAGCACAGAAGCTTTTCTAGCTCTCACTGAGAGAATGATATAATTTCTGTAGTTATCTTTACAGCTTTCAGACTGAGTTTCTCACCTGCTTAAAGAGAGCTGTGGCAACCACTATCATTTCTTCCAAGTATTTCCTTGTTTTACTCCTCACACTTCTGTCATTTGCTGATGGGCCAGAATAATGTGAAATTACCCACACGACATTTCAGTGGTCTTTTCCTAATTTGTCATTCTGTTCAGATATCCAACAGATTCCTTAGGACTAGGGGAGTTGCTGCCATTGTGTACAGAGAAACAGAAGATAGAAAAGGGATAGCTTTTCGTGGGGAATGGACTGGGTAGTCTACTAGCACAAAATCTCCTGGTCTCTGAGACCCTGTCACAGAAATCACCCCCTTCTCTAAGTGTCTGGCATCACAAGGGAACAAAGGCAGTAACTGTGGGATTGGATATAGGTCTGGGTAGAGTTGAGTCGTCTTCCCAAATTTGTATCATGCAGAGCTTTTCCTACCTCTGTAGGAAACACACAGGTACAAACAGGTCTGTATGATGCAAACAGGTGCTGCCACCTGCCAACAGGTGGTACAGGGCAGGGTCTGAAGGGCATTCTCCATCACCAAGTAAAGCAAACAGCATGTCTTGAAGCCACAGCTACCACTGCAGAAGAGCTTCAGTGGCGAGGCAATTTGGGTTGCATCCCTGTATTGACTCTAGAGTTTGTCAGCATCACCCTGCTGCTTGAATGCTGCCCATATTACAGTCATTCTGTGCTGCTGTAGTGTGGAACATTGTGATCAGCCTCTGGATGCTCCTAAATTAAGGCAGATCATCTTTGCCTCCTAAGAAACCTCCAGAACCCAGCTGCAGCCATAAAGCTGCTATCAAATGCAAGCTGGCTGCAGTTCAGAATCGGGGCCAATATTTTTAACAGCATGAAATTTTATTGTAGGCCCTCTGGAAGGATTCTGTATATGAAATGTTGAATGGAGCAAAATCAAGACTGAAGTCCCCTGTGTGGAAAAACAGGTGAAAAAAAGGTTAGCTGTGTTTGAGAAGGGGGATGCATCTCTCATATGTATTGCAGATAGAGTCTGATGACATTAATTTGGAAGAGGTGCATCTTTCACTGTTGGCTTATGTTCACAAATGCATTATAATGTCATGACCTCTTTTGTCTGAGTTGGCATCAGTGGAACATACCAACCATATCAATCTCATCAACAATCAGAAAATTAGTTGATATTTTATGCTAGTAATTAAACCCTAAGCTCTACCCACTTTTTAAGGGCCTGAACTTCTACATGTACTTTCATACTGCCACTGGTGGCTTTTTGTTTGCATTACAGCAGCCTGAGAGTAAACAAAAGGCAAGATCCAAGATAGGAAGGCAAATTGGTTTTGCAAACATGGCAAAGAAAGTGTGTGAAATCAAATGCCAATATTAATGCAAGACATCTGCTCTCTGTTCCAGTTCTGAGCGAAGTAATCCAGTCCTAATTATACACTGCTGTGTCCTCTACCAGCTAAGGAGAATGGTGCAGCCATTCTTAGTACTGGTGTATAAATTTCTTTTTGGATCTGATAGATACATTAGATGCAGGGGAGGCTTTTCATTTTTTGGCTGTCAGTTGCTTTGGGTAGCACAAAGAGAGGGGAGGAGAAAGGTTGCAGCAGGAAAAGATCAAAATCTTCCAAAAAGGACTCTGCTCCTAGAATAAAAATTTTTCCTAGAGAACTTTCCCTGCAGACCTCAATCAATACTATTCTCATCTGAGTGCACATATTATTCATTAAGAAATATTGGCAAGATGTGCACTATAGTGTATGCCTTCATTAGAGCCTCCACCTGCCTGCTTTTATCAGAACATCTTCCCTAACTTTCATCTTCATTGAAGTTGTTTCTGTCTTTGGATTCAGAGAGAAATCTTGTAATTTCACAGGATGGATTTATTTTCCAACAAACAAACAAATACCAAAATATTCATCTCTTTGGTTTGTGTGTTTTCTCATCTCCCACATTAATGAATCAAGAAGATTATCACCATTGGATTCAGATTGAACTGGATGCTGATGAATTCAAGTGCAAAACACAGCCCAGTGCAGCTGACATGGGAATAGCTGGAATTCCTCTGTTGTGTGTTCAGCTGCCACACCATATCCTTTGTGTGCACCTACAGCTCCTGTGCCAGCAGCCATTTTCCTATGGAATCAACATTTTTAGATGATACGTTGTTAGAATGATGTTATGAAGACCTGGCAAATGTTATCCATGCCAAGTAGAGGCAGAGGGAGCCACAAAACATAGGGGACACTGGCAGTGTTGTAGGGTATTGTTATCACAAAGCAACATGAGCCTGACATGGCATTTTATCTTTTCAGTTCGTGTGTTTCCATCTCCAACTACTCTGTGTCAATTTTGCCTGGTCTCTTTAGTGCAAGGCAGGGAAGAAGGAAGCTATCTCATTGAAGAAGGTCACTGGATTTTTTGGACAATATGTTGTGGTCTAGCTCCATGACTGGGACCCCTGTGTGCTGCTGCAGTTTAAAGAAGAGCTGATAGTAAGAGATTTTGAAAAGGCAGCTCCATAGCTCTGCTCACCCATCTCACATTTGATTAGTCTCTGCTCGACATCAGGCTGGGAGCAATAAGCTCTGATCATAACAGAGGACGTGGCAACAAGCCCAAGAGCTCCATGTGTCACTCCAGAACAGACACTGTCTCACTGGATTCCTCCATGAAACAACTGAGGCAGACGTACAGATGCTAGATTTGTCTTTCAGGTCTATCTACCACACCCACCAAGGTGAGGAGTAAAAGGCAGGACTATCTGCAGGAGAACACTGCAGTAGCAATGAACTTTGAAGTAGAGGAGAATGTACAGAAAAGTCAATTATTGATCCAAATGAAAGTGAGGGACGTTATGAAAACACTGTCGCTAGAGTGCATTTGTAAGTTTGGAGGTGTCTTTTTGTGTCAAGGATTCATTTCCACTTACTTTTAAGAAACCCTGCACAGGCACTGCTGTGTGAGGTGGCAGTGTCCATGTGTTGGTTTGCTCAGAAAGATTGGGCTGAAGGTGCATTCCTGAACTTCTGTTGAACCTCAGTTTGATATGGATCGAAATCTTACATCACTGTTGAGACCTAATGGACCATACAAATGGAAGAACACATCTCTCTTGGGCCTGGGAGAGTTTTGAGAGGTGGAAGGAGACAGGAGGCTTCTGCTGAGAAAGCATCTCTATTTATGCTTTTCCCAGGGAAATCCAGCCTGTCCCAGCGCCTTGTCTGGGCCTCCTCTAAAGCTGTTCCCTTGGGTGCTTAGACCTCTCCCTGCCTGTATTGGTGCTGGGGAGACACTGGCAGATCTGCAGCATGTGACACCCACCTTCACCCCCCAGCAGTTTGTACCCATTCACAAAACCTTCCTGATACCAGTTTCTCATGTAGAAAGAAACTTCATGGATTCCATTGCAACTGAGCTCTTCTGGACATGAGAGGTGCAGAATCTGCCCATTAAACTTCTTACGAAACATGAAACGGTCCAAAAATTTAGGTCTTGCTAGTTTTATTTTTGAAAAAAAAAAATTCTTTTTAACTTTTTGCAGAAGCAAAACTTCTGAATAACTAATTTATCCACTGTAAAGTTCTCTAAAAGGTCATTACAGACTGTAAAGCCTAATGGTTTAAAGTTCCAGCCTTGTATCACAGTGGCAAAGAACTCATTCTCCAGAGGTTTTATTTTTGAAGCTTTGCCATTTTCTTCTATCAAAGGAAATGCTGTATTTTTAACACACAATTTTCTTTATTAAGGGTTAGCCTATATTTATGAAAATATTTAACATTCATTTCACGTGAAACCTAGTAACAGAATCGAGTGATTTATTTTCACAATGCATAGGCAGAGAAGTAGAGCAAGCCAGAGTTTAGAAATAATTGAGGTCTGTAGATCTCAGGTATGTATTTAAGTGGTCTTTTGAACTGCCACCCATGTTCTGTGTGAACATAACTTTGCAGAGCACTTGTGATTTTCCTCCTTTACAGGGCTGCTGAATTGTGGTATGAGGTCAGGCCCGTGGTCACTCTCTTCTGACACCAGCAAGGTAGGTGTAAGTGACTCTGAAATTGGTAAAAATACAGAGATGTTTTGTAGCTAATTTAGTACAGAACTGTGCAAATTGTCTTGGTTATTTGTGTGAATTCAAGAAATGAAACCCATGTGTCAAACTGGCAGATAAAAGTCTTATCTGCAGAGAAATCTGACTTTGAAAACAACTGCTAAATTCACCATGTGCAGGGTAGTCTTTGGTACGGCCTGGTGCTGCTTCACTGTGGGATTCTGACTGGCACACGTGACTTAATCACCTTCACTTTTATTGTGAATTTTTTTTTTAATCCTGTCAGCTGAAAGATAAAATAAAAAACATATTATCCTCCCTGATGAAGCTTTGTAATTCCCAACACTGAAACATTAACCAAGTCCTTAATTAAGAAAGACTGAAAGTAGAAGAATGCTTTTATGTCATTAGCTGGTTTTTGCTCCAGTCATCTGCCTCATTCAAGCATAGGGATAATAAGAAACCTCACGGGTCTGCTAAAGGCTTGACTTAAGTATATTGCGGACTTTGCAATTTAATAAGAATGGGGTGTTGTTCTTAAGAAACTTCATTTTCTCTCACTTGTGCTCAAGCCAAGAGGAAAAAAGTGCAAGCAGCTAGTGAGCAAGAGTCTCAAGTTAGACCCAGAGGCCCGAGCCCAGCCCTGGCTGCACAAAGGTGTGTTTATTCCTGCAGGGCTCTTCCCTCACGCACTAGGAATAGCAGGAATTAGTATCAGACCAGAAACTTTGCTAGGCAGAGCACAGCTGCTCCCTTTTTTTCTGTAGTTTCTGCAGTCTATTGAGCGTGATGGCTTCTCAGAACCGCCTGGCCAGGGAGAGCATGAGGCACCATAACTGAATGAAAACCAGTGCACATCAGTGATGAACTGGCACCTCAGCAGAGCTGCTGTCTGGTCCTCCTCCAGCAGCGAGCTGTTTTAGTGCTTTGCTCCAGAGAACAGAGGGTTGGGGAGCTCAGGCTTAATCCCAGACACTGATCCGTGTCAAGTTTTCCCAGTGACTCGTTATGGGGCTGGTTACCTACACAAGCGTTTTCTAAAGGAGTAATCTAGCTGTTCTTCTCTAGAGTCAAGGTACTAAAAAAATAAGTGTGGTAAAGTTCTTTGTATGAGACTTTTAATCTACTGGGTAAAGGAGGCTCAAAAATTACTGAAACTTTCTCATTCCTCTGAAATTACTCGCTGAGCAGATATAATGGAAACAAACGCAGGACAATGCTTCACCACACTAGAAAAAGTAATTTACATAGAGTGGGGACCTTTACACTGGGGTTTGTCTCTTCACCTTATTAAAGCTGTAAACCTAAAAATCCCCATGACTGTAACTGCAGGATTCCAGCAGACTGTTCAAACTGCAGGATGTGTGTTTGGAAATTAAATGTTTTGGTGGTGTTGGCATTATTCTTCTCCCCTTGTGTGACACTCTCTCGTCCATACAAGTGCAAAATTCTCTCTTGCTTTTTCCCTCCAGGTCTTTTTTCATGCCCAGTGACCCCACCTTTGTCGGCTCAAGTATCATTTCTGAAGAACGATACCAAGCCAGCCTCACTTTCTTCCCACTCCACTCTTGGCATCCCAACAGCAACCTTGAGCTCCAGTGCATGCAGACAAACTTCTGCCACTCAGTAAGTCTGTGCTTAGATTAAACCACACCATCCCTGTGGCAAACTCAGAATTAAGGCTCAAGACTTGCCTACCAAAATCTTTAAATTCTGGCTTTGCACCCAAAAGTCTCCTTAGCCACAGTGAGAAGAGGAATGGGCTCAAGGACCAAAAGCATGCTCAGAAATTAGTTGATGCATGATGTTCTTCAGGGTCAGTATTTTTCAAGTGCTGCTGTGTTTTTTCAAAGGAGGAAAAAAAAAATTATTCATGGAGTTAGAAGGACCAAGTTCCTGTGGGTGCAGTAAGTGCCACAGAGTGGAAATTAAAAACCAGAGAATTAACAGGGTTTATGTTACAAAGCTGAAAGCATTTTTATCCTTATATGAGTGTACTCACAGAAAAAAAACATACTGCACTAATGAAACACAACTTTATGTTCCCAGTCATATTTATTGTTTGTTGCCAAGCAGTCTTAGCTATGGGTTTGTTTGGTTCATTGTAGGGGTGAAGAGGATGTGCTTGTGGGGTTTTGACTCCCTTGGCTATAGGTGACGTGCACAAGGTGTGCCTTAAAGAGAGTGGGTAGAGTTGCCAAAGAGGCAAGTTCAATCATGGGTATCTTGACAGGGGTGAACGTGAAGATGGGGAGCTGAGGATGTGACAGTTCCCATGAGGTGATGTGCAGCACTATCTCCCCTAAAATCTATCAAAAATTTTCTGCCTCCCCTCAAGGGGAACCAGCCTGAAGAAAAGTCAAAAAAAAGGCAACATGGTGGAACCTAAATAAAAGCTAATAGATGAGCTGAGCTAATATTAGTTTCCTGATATATAAAGCCAAATGGATTAATGGATCAGCTCATGCATTGCCTAAGGAAACAAAAAGAAAATCTTCAATACTTCTGTGCACATTGAGGACATGAACAATACAGGTCTTTAGAAAGTGAAAACCTAATTTGGGGGAATCAATTACTACTTCTTTTTTCCTTACCCTATTTTTTTTTTTTATTTTATTTAAAGGAAGTTCACAGAGAGGTAAAACTTGGGTAACATGCCAGCCAGAAGTCATGCGTCTCAGACACCACAATGATGGTCGATCTCGGTTTGCATCAGTCTTGCCCGGGCTCTTTTTAGCATTCCAGCTTCAGCTAATGGAAATCAAGCCCATTATGGTAAACGTAGGAAGCAAGTACATTAATAGTGGGCACTGACATTAATTCAAATGGTAAACAATTCAGAACTGTTCCCAGTACATAGTAGATTATGTATCATCTTACCTGCTGCCTCAGAGGGCTACGCCTTTCATGGGTTTTTAAAGTACAGAAGATTGTCTGCCGCAGAGTTTTCTGCTTTAGTTAACTATTTTCAAATTCCGCTTTGCTCCCTATCAGTCCCATATACTTTTTTCCTTTTTGGTTTTGTATGCGAGCACTTTCACTCCAGAACTGACACCACCGCAATGCCAATCTGTTCCTTACTTTAAAAACAGAGAGGCAGACGGGGCAAGTTTAGCAAAGGCAAGGCGTGGGGGGGAAAAATCTAACGCGAAGGTAGAAAGAAAAATTGAGCTTATTTATACAGTAACACGTGTGTTAGAGTAATGCCTCCCTTCCTCGGCTATGCGCTCCCCCATCTTCTCTCTCACACACGTATATACACACACACTTTAACTGTGCTTTTGTGTTTTGTCAGAATTAATGAGAAAAGTTCCCTTGCCCTAGGGGTAATTAGTGTCCTTGGAGTTAAATAAGCTAATACTTAGACACCTCTGGCACAGGCAATTATGTTTGTGTATTGAATAATTGATTCAAAGAGGGGGGGAAGGGGCTGCTAATCAGATCTGAGCATAATGAATTGATTTAATTAACAGGGGAATCTGAGGGTCCCTGGGAAATGTGTGCATTTATTCAGCAGCAGGAGAGAGTGCAAAGCACATAAATTGAGAGAGAGAGCGAGCGAGGCAGGCGGCAAGTGCTTTTGCTTTCAGTGATAGGTTCACATCTTTCCTCCCTCCCACCCCCCCTTCCTTTGAATATAATTTTAGATTTAGAGTGAAATCAAGAGAAAAGCACTTTAGAAGCCTGGAAAGCTCTCGCAGTAGCAACAGCAAAGGGGAGAGAGGTTGCGAGCGATCACACGCGATTACATTAAGACAATTTTTGACAGCGCAGGTTGGGCACGGACGGAGCAGGGGGAGCAGCCCCCGATACTGGTCCTCCCTCACCTTTTTCCTCTCTCCCCCCCTTCCCTCCTTCTTTGATCCCTAAACTGGCACTCGAGCTGCGGCGGCGGGGCCGGGGGCGAGGCGGCTGGTGCAGGAGCCCGGCTCCAGCTCTCCGGCGCCCAGCGCGGCCGTAGCCCGCCGCAGCCCCGCTCCAAACTCGCGTCCCGGGGCAGCGCCCGGTGCCGGCCCGGAGCCCGGAGCGGCGGCTGGAGGGGGAGCGCCCCAAGGAGCCGGAGCGGCGGCGGCGGCGGCCGCCCTCGGCGCCCGGGACAATGGTGCTGGACAAGGAGGACGGTAGGTGGGATCGGGGCGCGGGCCCGCCGCTGCCGCCCGGGCGGAGGGACGGAGGGAGGCGGCGGGCTCGGGGGAGCTGCCGCCCGGCCTGTCCCGCCGCGCTCCCCCACAGAGCGGGGCCGGGGACGCCCGCGGGTCGCTCTCCGCGGTGGCGGGCACGCGGCAGGGCCGGCCGGGGGGCTCTGACAGCGCGGCCCCGGCCCCGGGCCGCCATCGGAGCAGCGCCGGTGGCCTCGCCGTGGGTCCCCGCCGGGCCAGCTCCGCCGGCTGCCGAGGCCGCGGGGGCCCGAACGCCGCCCCGCGCTCCCGCTGCGGGCAGGCGGCCCTGCCTGCCGGCGCCACTGGCCTCGGCACGTCCCTGTGCCGGGCTCCAACTCGCAAAAGTGGATGCGGGGCTCAGGAGACAAGTGGGAGATGCTCTCCTCTCTCCTTCGCTGTTTTCTTTCTTTCTTTTTTTTTTTCTTCCCCTTCCCTCTTTCCCTTCCCCTTTTCTTTTGATGTGGAGTTTGTCGCTCAGAACGGGGAGAGTCCGCGACACCGCCGAGTGGGACGGGGCACGAAGAGCGGCCGGGCTGGGGAGGGGCCGGAGCGCTGAGCTACAAGGTTAAATGTTGGAATGTTTAAATGTTTAAATGCTCACTGCCCCGGAGAGGTGCGGGGGACGGGGCTCGTCACATGCCTCTGGGCCCTCGGAGGATCCCTCAGCCAGCATCTTTTCTTTCCTCCGGTGTCGTGGAGCCCTCTGAAGCAAACTGGTGTAGTGTTATTAATGGGGTCTGTAGTGCTCCGGTGGAAAGCGCGTGTGTTGGAGAAGAGGGAATGAACTTATCTAACTGGTCAGTGAGAGAGAGCAGTAGAAAGACTTTTCTCATCCCTCGCCCCCCGTGCTCTTAGGTAAAAAGGTTAAGTAATGACAGAGAAATTAAACACGGGTAATTTCTTACTGGTGTGTGGAACAAGGTTTGTGTTTCTCTCCAACCTCACTTCCAGGGCTAACCTGCCTTGCAAGAGTCCCCTGAATTTTTCTCAGCTGCTGCAGGAAAAGGGAGGAAGGGCTCTTAACATCTCTATTAATACCCCTTAATAATAATAATAGCCGGGTGATGTCTTCATCGCGGTGACTCTGTCAGGGGGTGCCTGGCAGCCCGAGTCTGCTCCCGTGTGATTGACAGGCTGCCAGCAGGATGCTGCTCCATCGCAGGGGCGAGAGGCACAGGTGAGCTGCGAGCACAGATCGACATCTGAGGAGGGTTCCCTAATAGGGCTGTTTGGGCTCTTTCAAGTGTCTCAGACGTACTCATTAAACACGAGGAGCTCGGGGCCGGCCTGACGGTGCTGCAAGGAAATGAAACTAGAACCCTTGATTATCCAGACAGTTCTCAACAGCCTCCTTCCAGGAGATTTCATGAGTGCCTGTGTGTAACAGGGAATAATGGTGGTGGATGGGAGAGGTAAAAAAGAAATTAGTGCAGGGTGCACTTAAGAAAGGAGAAAAGTAGGGAACAAACCCCTGATAGGAGGGATGTGAAGATCAGAGCAACAAGGTGGGGTAATGCCTAGGAATCTCCCGTGCTGTTGATGGAGTAGTTATGCTCGAGGAGAAATTATGGTCACTTTTAAAGGTGCACTGGAGAAATGGGGGACAGGAGGTGAGATTCAGAGAAGAAACTCTTTTTATGAAGAGGTCATTTTACCTTTGTAAGTTTCTTTCTGCCTGATTCAAATGGGCTCCACTTGCCCGCTCATCTGTGAATGTTAAAAGGGGATGCTGGACCTGCATAGGTTACAAATGGACTGAAATGGAAGCTTTTGCTAACTAAACCAATTCCTTTTGAAATCAAGCTTGAATGAGCTTGTTAATAAAAATCGGTCTGTTAAATGGGTCTGTTTTACTCCCATAAATGGCCTTTTTTTTTTTTCCTCTTTTATTTTTCTTTTTCCCAGTAGTCGGTCTGATTTTTACCATCTAAAAATCCCAGCCTTGTGGCTACTATCCAATTCTCCCCTTGATTTAGGAGGCTTTGCCATGTAGAGTTTTTCTTTGAGGGGTTTTCTTCTTTTGAGGTCTCTGGCAGCGCTGGGGGTATTCATAGTTATTACTGCCTAGAGAAGGCAGGATTTCAGGATTACCCCTCCCAGAAGTCCTGGTGCATCACAAGGAGGATGCTCGCTGCCTTGTAGATATGTGCCCCATGATTCTGGATCCCTGAAGGCTCCTTGGGAAGCTGGGCCATGGCCATTGGCCTCAGAGGCAGCTGCCCACTCTTTCAGCTCAGGGCCTTAGGGCTGTGTGCCAGCCCCAGTGTGACACCGGGATTGCCCCAGCGGTGCCATAACTGCAGATTTGTGTTTCCACTCCGGGAAACTTTGTGCTTGCTTCCTTGGCAAGCACGCTCCGCGGTGCCAAGAAGGAGTAGAGACTCAATAATGCTTTTCTGTGGGTCTTCACAGATATCACTGAGGATGAAGGGGCAGGCTGAAAAAATAACAACAATAATAATGTTTCTGACTTGATGTGTTGTGGCATCATGTCAAGTTATGTCAGAGAGGTAACAGCATTTTGTATGTTTGAAGTGACATAATATAACTTGACTGATGCAACATGACTTGATATTAGAAAATACTGTTCACAGTGGAACTTTGGCAGGTATCTTCCCCGAACAAATGTTAGGAACTGAGAGAAGAGGGACGAGAGGGGTGGGGGAGAGAAAGGTTGAGAGAGAAAAACTTCAAGGCTTGCATTTTAGTCAGTTCCACTGTGTAAATCACGGCAGAATTTGCTGTGGGCAAGCCAACCGACGCACCGTGCAGCGCATTTAAAAATTTCGAGATAATGAGAGCAAAGATATTTCTCAAATACGTAAATGTTTTGATCGCAGAGACCAGATTTCTGCTTTAAAAAGTAAACTGACATCAGGTAGCATGATTAATTCCAACAGATTGTGTTAATTGTAGTTGACTTAAATTGCTGTACAAATGTGTTGGGGGTTAGAAAACTTTCTTTTTAATTGTTGGTGTGTGAAATGAGTAAGCAGATAAAGTGTTTAAAAAAATCTGTTTGCACAGGGTGTAATCCAGCCTCTATGACATGATGGAGCAGTAAAGGAATAAAATGTACATTGATCCGGCGCTGCGTATTTTTTCATGAGTGCATTATGTCTGCTAGTTTGCTCTGCTGCAGAAGTCAGCTATGACAGACAATGGCTAACTTCATTTTTATCAAAACCTTGCCTTTCTTGTAGTTACCAAATAGGGGAAGTTGAAATGTACCCTATATTTTGGGGTAAGTCTGCGCTTTTTGAAGGTGGCAGAGTTGACCAGTACCCAGACAGACAGATGGAACATTTTTGGAGTTTGCCATTTTCTGATGGAGGCCAATAGTATATTGAAAGTGTTAAAGTGCCTCAAATCTAGAAAAGGCTGTGGTTTTGTTAGTTTTTGCGTGGATGCTTTTAACTTTAATCTTTGGGATAAAGTCCTCCTCCTTTTTAGCTTGTGACACTTCCTGAAAGAAAGTGATTATTTATGGTGGTTGCACTCTTACGCTGAAATACATATTCAACACTTGCAAACTAGTATCACTAGGAAACAGGAGTTGTTGGAAGCAGTAGATGAAAACAGTACAATGTAAAACGATACATTTAACATCAAATATTCTCAAGGACTGCTAGGATTAAGTATTGTGAATGAAGGGGGAAGGAAAAGCCACTTCAGCTGGGGATAAGGAATCTAATTAAAAATGGGTATTAAGGATATATAACTTGAGCCCGCTATCATGCTCTTTAGAGTACTGTTGTATCAGTTGTAAAGGGGAGGAAGAAGTATCATTAAAGCAGAAATGAAATGTTTTCTCAGATTAAAAGACTGGGATGAGTGAACCAGTGCTGTTGATCTTGGTTAGCGGAGTGTCTGATCCCGCAATCCTTGAGAGAGCCATTGGAGACAACAGATGATGGCTTGTCTGAAAGAGGAATGAGAGTTGCGGGATGAAGGATAAAAGATGTGGGCCCCCAACTTGTCACTTTATATTGGAGCATTGATGGCATTTCTGAGAAGTGGAGCAAACCTGTTAAGGGTTTGTATCGCCTTTGATTAGGTAAATTCATTGTAATAGTGACCTAGTGAAAATGGAGCTGCGTTCTCCAGAGTACGCCCCGAAACTAACACCGACACGTGAAAACAAACCCGAAATGTTTGCGCAGAAAATTAGTATCAAGTTTTAGGTCAGCAGAGCTGTGTGAAACGCAGCTGGCAGCGTAAGGCAGCCGGCATCAGCCGCTGCGAGGCTGTGCCCTGCCCGAGCTGCTGCGGGCTCGGTCCCCGCTGGCAGGGAGCGGAGCCGGAGCATCCCCGCAGCATCCCCGCGGAGCAGCCCCGGCCCCGCCGAGGACAAAGAGGCGGCGCAGGTGGCCCCGCGGCCGGCGGCACCTGGGCGGGGGCCGGGCGGGCTGCAGGTGGTGCTGCTGAGCCGGGAAGCGGCGATCCGCCAGGAAATCCCGGCAGGAGCGCGAGAGGGGGCCCTGGGAAAGGAACGCGTGCATTTATTCATCGCAAGTGTGCAAGGCTCACCAATTGAGAGGCAGAGGCAGCACTAGTCGGGCTTGGGTATTCTAGCCTCTCTGAATATAATTTCGGATTTAGATTCAGCTTAAATCCAAAGGGAAAACACTTTATAAGGCTGAAAGCTGCGTAGTTGCAACAGCCAGGGTTATGAGCTATCAAAGGCAATTACATTAGAATAGATTATACTGTGTAAATTGAGCCATTTAGAAGGTGAGAACCAAAGAAACAGCTCAGATCCCCCCTTCTTTCTAAATTGCAGTTTTAGTTCCTTGCAATTCTGAGGCACCAAAGTAGGTGAGACTGCTTTTGTATCTGCAAAGTGCTTTATTTCTGAGTGTAATTCTAACTGAGTGCAATCTAGGTTAAAAGCTGGACAACTGGGTAATTAGAGCTCACTTGCTGCTAAAGGACGATCAGCTGTACCGTAGCTCATTTGTGTTCCCAGAGACTTGCTCTCCTCTCCCCTGAGCGGAGGCTGCTGGAGAAGAAGCATCTGTGCCCGGACTTTTCTTGATTGCGGAGATGATGGTGCTGGACAAGGAGGACGGTAGGTGGGCTGAGATTGTGCAAGCCTGTGCTCGGTGTCTTCTGTGTGCTGCTGATGTAGAAATAAGTAGTTTTGAAACAGATGTGCGCTGTGCATTTCAGAGTGTTCTGCTCTGAGCTTCTGATGTTTTTCTCTTGTGTAGGTGAAAGCATGCTTGCTCTTCATTTCTTTTTACCTCATCTCTGACATGATCGGACAGCCAAGAAGGGTTTACTCAAGGCTCTGTTGGCTGAAGGACACAGCAGAAACAGCTTGATTTTTATGGGTTTTTTTAATATTTATGTGGATTTTTCTTTCTCCAAGTTACTCTAATATATCCATTTTAGCCTGTTAGTTTTAACAGCTTTTATTGTAAATCTAATTTTGAGATTTTTCTTTCCCTTTCATTTGCATGCCATTTAGGTCTCTTTAATGTGCGCCTTTAATATGTATTTCTCACAGCTTTTCTTCATAGCTATAAACATAATGACAATAAGCTAATAAGCCTCCGTGGCAAAAAAAAAAAAAAAAAAAAAAAAAAAGCATTGGTTTATGCCAAGAATTTACTCTCTTCTTTTAATAGCACAAGTGGAGGTTCATTTGGGATGTAATTTCATGAATGAAGGTGAGGGAGAGCTTGACTTATTTTAGGACTTCACAAATGCTTATTTTTTTAAGCTGACTAGTCCTTATCAAGGATGCTTAAGGGGAACAAATTGATGTGAGGAGTATCAGACAGGGTTAGTTAGTAGCCTGAATGACCTGATGCTATCTTTTGCACGTTGCCTGCCAGGGTGTGCAACTTAACTGCTCAGTCATCAGTAGTTTCTGGGATGAAGGTGGTAAGTCCAATCACAACTTTTTAATGAGAGTTGTGGTTTTGGGTTTTTTTTGCTGAGGCTGCTTTGTGGCTTAGGTCTTCCCTCATAGTACATTGACAGCAAGGATTAAAACTGAGGCAGAGCAGAAAGCTTCTGTAGCTATCCATATGGACTTCCTTCCATGGCACTGCCTCTTGCCAAGGATCTCCACCTTGGTGGCACTTTGTGCGTGCACAGTGGGAACTGCATCTTAACTTTCAACAGGCATTTCTACCTATTATCTCCTTGTTTCATTCCACCTGTATAAATGGATGAAGTGGGCCGTGGAATGGATTTCCCTGATCTTTTAAAATTTATTTTAGAAACCTCTTTAAGTGTTTAGAAAAAAAAGTACAGGCTGTTGCCATTTGAAAGTAAGAGAATTTACTGAATATTTGTAAGACTGTAGACAGGAAATAGCTTTTCACAGGGAGCAAAAGAGCTTGGAGAAATTGGAAGTTGGGCATTTTGGCAGCAGCATTGATTTTACTTGAATATATGTATTGCTTTTTAAAATATTTATGAGGAAAATAACTTGTAATTCAAAGTCACTTACTTTCCTGCGTCGGGGTCATGCTAACCATGTTTTGTGACTCGTACTGAAAGCTGCTCAGCGCTATTAAGTTGAAATGATATGATTTTTATTCCACAACCTATATCTGTCTTTTAGCATTTTGCAACTGAATTAGTGCTGCACTGGAGAATAATTAGGAAGGCTTGACTATTGAAAGACTAGAAGTCTTCTACTAAAGTTTCTCTTCCCTCTCTCCTTTCCTTGCCTCCCAAGAAAGGGAGTGAGGTCTTACCTCACTATGATTTCTAAAATTCTCACTCTGGCATGTTCTCACATGTACAATTTGAATCTAGCTTCTGGGATGGCATGTGAGGTTTAGTTTCAGGAAGCATTTGAGCATTTGAGACAATGAAAAAATGTGGACTTTTCGCAAAGACCGGATGCTAAAATATGAGACTAAGGAGAAATGCATCATTTTCAGTGTCCCTGACATGCAGATTCAATCAGATTTGGACTAAGAGTTGATCAATGTGAGATAAAAGTCCCTGTGTAAGTTGTCATGCCCTTCTGAATTTATTCCGTGCTAGTTAAGTTGGCATCCCAAAACTGTGAAATAATCTTATTCGTGGGGGGGAAGAAAAATAAATCACGGGCTTTATTTCTGTTAAGATCTCGTAAGTTCCTTTGTTAACACAGTAGAACTTTAAAAAAAAAAAAAAAAAGAGTAGATGTGGAGCATCTGTTACACATCTTCTAGATCAGCTTTGCAGTTGACTGGCCTGTGGATAAAAGACACGCTAAGTGCTTGAGTATTGCTTATGCTGGGAAAACAAATGAAGCTAACAGGGTTTCAAAGGCTTTGAAGCAGTGTCACTCTCAGAGGTGTTCAGTTGTTTTCTTTGGCAATATAAGTTGAAGCAAGCTAGTTTACTTTATTAGAGGCATAAGGCTACTCTTGTAACCTTCCTCTGACTAAGATGAATTTGGCTGACTGACCTTATTTCTTTCTGGACCACACGTGTTGTGCTAGGTTTGGGTTTTTGGGGTTTTTTTTCCCTTCCTTAGGATTCATCTCTTTTAAAGGGCAGCAGCATTTTCTGTGTTTTGTTAAATCTCTCTTTTCAATTTGTGCCTCCCTACAGAACTATGTTCTGCTATGATGGAGCAATGCAAATCAAGTAGAATAGCCCAAATTAATTCTTCACATTGGCAGTATGATTGCCTGCATGGAATCAATAATGCATCATAGAGGGATCAAATTTTGGAGTATAATGTGTGAATAATGCTTGACACAAAACAAAAATTCAGTCATCATAATAGCAATTAGGAAAAAGCTGCAGCTTATCCCAGCTGTAATCTCTGCTAACAATGAAGCACAGCCTGGTAATCAGCATGTATGGTATGAAATGCACTAATAGAAATCACGGCTCTTTGTTATGTGTGTGGGGGGTGAAAGTTTCCTTTTCAGCTAACTTGTGCTGTGTTAACCAGACATGGCATCCTTCAACCAAATTGTGGAGTGTGTGTGCACTTGTGAAAACACTGATCAGCTGTGTGTTCATCCCGATGTTTGCAGAGACAGGAGCACCCCAAATCATGGGTCCTTTGTGTTTTTGAGCAGAACTCTGATTAAACAGATCACAAGAGTTGGCTGAGTAAATAACACATCAGAGGACTCCATTAAACGTGTACCTTGGTTTTATATAGAAAGAAAATGTCACAGTTTCTTTAAAAATGAAAAGAAAAATATGGATACTCAGTGGTTGTGTACATTGGGGCTGGAGAATGGGTCTTAGGTTGATGGGAGGTATTTAGGGCAATGAATATTAGGTAATTTGAAACTGGGTTAGTGCAGCAGTTGGGTTCCCTGTTGTGTGAGAGCCCATCTTGCCCCACATAGAAGGTAAAAAACTGCAGCATTTGGAATTAGAAAAGCAGGGAAATTGATTGTATAACATCAGTGATGGGAGTTGTGCCACAGTGCCCTGGCCAGGACAGCAGGGCTGTGGGCTGGCTCCACAAGGGAGCATGGCAGCTGCCATATGGAGGTACTATAGATAGGTAGATGAATATGGAGAGACACCTATCTCCAACAACACAGGTCCAAGCAATGCGGATAAAAATCTTCACGCACACTAAAATACAGCAGGTACAAATTGTGCCACGTAGGAAGAAGAGCTGTTCTGCATGCTGCTGGTACCTTTTGTTTTCCTTTGAGTGTAGCTTTCTCAGGTGTACCTATTGAGGAGTCTTGCAGAGATAGAGAGCAGGGGAGATAGCATGGTGGCTTTTCCTCGTGTGACATGGAGTTTAACTTTTCTGTTGCCTAATGTTCCTGAAGCTCTCTCTCTTTTTCCTTTTTATCTCCTGTGCCACTTCACCTGGGACCTTCTCCGTGGTCCACTGGTGTCTAGCTTACCATGTATGAAGAATGCCTCCACATCTTCCCAGACATCAGCTTACTCAAAAAATGCCCGATAATGGTCACCAAAAACCTTATTTTTGCCTATTTAGTTAAGTTACCTGTTGGTTTTTTGAGGGCTTGATCTTCACACATAGAGTTCTGGTGTGATTTTGGAGGTTGGCTTTAGTTCATGACACAGTGTCCTTGTGTGACTCAGAAGTACAGCAATGGATCAATATATTCATGAAGAGGAGATAAAAAGTCGTCAAAAAAGTGTTCTAAATAAAATTGTAGCATGTTTGGCAGCAGAACACAGGACTTGGTTTGGCCGTAAAGGACCAAAAAACCCCATTTTGACTATTTCTCCAATGCTGACCAAGTGTGGAGTTAGAGGTCATTCTTCCTGGAGATTCCCTCTGCCCCTGAAACCGCAAATATGGAAGGATGGCAGAACCACAGGGTAGTAAAGTAAATGCCTAAACCTATTGAAGAAATGGAGGCTGCTGTAGTTGGAGCACTAATAACCAAGATATCCATTTAAAGAAATCTCATCCTATGGGAAGAAGAGTGAAAGGAAGTAGCAGGCCTAAGAGGAGCAAACTGCTTTGTATAGGAGTATGGCAGGCAATCAAATAGTTCCTAGTGTTTGTTCAGACTAGATAGCTGAAGGATCTGGGTAGGATGTCATTATGCTTCATCCCCAGATGCTGTTGACACGTGATAATTGCCTGGTTGACATAACAAGCATTGAAACAGTGTAAGGACATTTTTCAGCTTGGGTAATAGGGCAAAGGAAGCAGTGTTTTCTTGGAAATCAGTTTGCTCTAATTTTGGTTTAATGCAGTAGAAAGTATACTTGATACCCTGGCAGCAGAACATAATTTGTCTTCTTTGGAGTTAGTGTTAAATTTTATTATCTTTAATAAATACAACGTGAACATGTCAGCCTGTTTGTCATAGCCATTCCAAAAATGCTCTCTTATGGTAGAATCTTCAGAAAAATTCCTTTTAAGAGCAGTGCATTATTAATAAAGTAATCCATTAAGTCTGGTGATAAAGGGTCACAGCAGAGTCTGAAATACGTTTCTTAAATGGTTAAGAAATTTATCATGGTTGGAGGATTAATTGATTTCATTTGGAGGCTTTCGTAAGGTTTTCAGGCATTGTGTTTAGAGATGGTTTTATTCTCTTTGGAAATGTGCTTGCTGCTCAAAGTTTTGCTTCGCTGTCATTAGCATGAACTATTACATTTCTGCTAAAGGCAAACTGTTCTTTTAGCATTATGACTGATTGCATCTGCAAGGAGTCCTACTTAGGTAAAGAATATGAAAGTTTATGGCAAATAAGGTATTTTACTTGAAATCAATTCAAAATCAGAAGAATGGTATCAAGCACTAAGCATTGTAGTATAAGAATAAAGAATGCACTGCAGATGCTGCTAAATGCTGAACTATAAAACTCTAATGGGCCTATATCTTTTAAAAATTGGACAGAATTGTCATCATTTAGAATACACAGACATTGTTTTATACCATATAGAAATCACTGCCCCAAACTTCAATAATGTGCGTAACTGTTGCCAGGGAATGATTTATTCAGTGAATGTAGCTCCTATTCACTGAAGACTTGGGGGTGGAGGGAAGGGCGTTTTAAAATGAACGTTGTTCACTATTAGATTAACATAATTAAACCTATCTGAGAAGAATTCACCACTGCTACCGTTTTATAGTTCTCTGTGTGTGTTTTCTCTGTCCTCCAATGGGATGACTCCCAAGCCCAAGTTTCCAAGCACAATGTGGGGTACTATCCATGCAAACAGATGCTCAACTCTCCAGTGAATGTTCTTGCAAAATACTTTAGTGAATGTTCTTGCAAACTACTTTCTGCTTCCATATCGAAGCAGATAATGGATGCTCTTGTCCAAACTTAGAGGGTTTTTAAGTTTCATTGAACTTTTTCAAATTCTTTACGCCAATGTCCAGAGTTCCTTGCATGCTAATCAAGGGTGATTTGGGCAGTGAAAGTATTATTTGTGTTCTCTTTAAACTATTGATATCAACAGTTCTGGTTTCTCGTAAAGAAAAAGTGGATGATTGTTGCATATTCATGACTGAACTGCAGAGAACTTGGACCAGAATTAAACAATTAACCCTCTCGCCAGCATCCATTTGAGTAGAAGCCAGGGATGTTCCTACTTGGTTTATTATGGATCTGAGATATAGAAATGTATTCCGGAGGACTGTGTTTCTAATAAATAAAAAGGCATAATGAGAATGTAACTGGGAAGGAAGACAAAAGCAGCCATGCTTTAAATTGTTAATGATGGTGCCAGTGGCTGCAGCTTTACCACAGCTGTTTAAATTGATCAGCTAGTGAAAATGTTTTGTTTTGGCATTTTCCCTGCATGTGCAACTCTTTCGAAGGGACTTCTGGAAGCTTTTCAAAGGGGAATCATGATCTTTTTTTAAACTAGGCTTAGAGCTTCCAGTATTTTGGAATCCAATATTTGAGGATGCAGTTCAGTTTTTCTTTTGTAAAGTTTTTGGCTGATGAGCCATTATTTCCCCTAGATTTCCTTTACCACTTTTTTTCCCCTCCACAAATACTGCAAATTACTCACTACCCATAAAAGCTGAGGCACCAGCACACTTCCTAGCTGTCCTTTTTTTTTTTTCCATCTCTATTTTACTGATGTTACTGAGCTTGATCAGAACAGCAGAAAGGGGCTATGTTGATTTGCTATGCATCTTTCGGTCAAGCATCCAGTGTGAAATTGTTCTATAAAATGTACTTTTTCAGAGGAAACTCGGTCCTAGTTTCTTTCCTGGTTGGCTCTAGCTTGCAGCTGAAGTGGGTTAAGCAATACCTCTTTACTGCTTGTATCCTTTCTTTCTGCTCCAGAGAAGTGGTTATACGTTTCAAAAAGATGCAATCTCTTCCAGGCAGGTGGGAAGGAGAAGATTGGACTTTCTGTGTGTTCACAAGTGATGTGGTAGAGATGTTTGGGCAGAGGACTGGCTTGAGCTGGTGAGCCTTGGTGTCTTTTCAAGAGCACCTCCTGCCTTGAGCTCATGAGCAGATTGTGTGAAGCCTCTTCTGGCATTCCTGGTAGCAGGTGACTCCTGGACAGGCCATGCCTTAGATAATACTGAGCAGCCAGGTTTCTGCATTAATGTACTTGCAGCGAGGGTGGGTGCTGAACATTATTCAGGATCCATTATATATTTATCCTTATACTCCTTTGTGGAAAATGATTTCTGTAAGTACCCTGTTACGGTTATGAAAGCCTAAATAAGCATCAGTCTCAAACCCTTTGACCTGTCTGCACAGAATGGAGATCTGTTTTGAAGAGGACTCCTTTATATCTGTTTTCACTCCATGCCCTTCCATTCATTTGCCTATACAAAGCAATAAAGGGTAAAACCAAAGTAACATAAATTGGTCTGTCTTCCTGAATCCATGTCTCGCTAATGTACCCAGATTAACTCAACTGTAAATTGTCTCCTTTGGATGTCGTGTCTTGCTAAAAGTTTCCTATATGATTCATGATTTGGATTGCTTTTAACAGCTATTGGCTAAGCAATATGGTAAATGTACAAGGTGATGCAATTGGCATTAGTGAGAGGATGCACAGGAGCATGTAATGCAGTCAATACTACATTAACTACTGATGCCCAATTACAGAAACTGGAAGAGTGGCTTTTAGGAGCATTAGGACTTGCAGAAGAGCTGAGATCACCTGCCGCTCCTTGCCTAAAAGCTTCACCCTTTACGCGCTGGGATCAAAGCAAACATTTAGTTGCTATTTTGTCATGTATAACAACGAAGGTATTTCCCCCCCCCCTTTTTTTTTTCCCCAAAAAGTGTCACACTGATGCTTTTAGCACATGTAAAATCCTATCTCTGTATTTCAAGACTCTACTTCCATCTCCTGGGGCAAGACTTTATTTGAATAAAAACTCTTTAACCACCTCTGCATTTATTGTTTCTCTGAAGCTTACTATTTCGGCTAGTTTTTCTTTTAAAGAAATCCTAAGTGATATTTAGAGTGTCCTATTTCAATGTGCCAGAGTGGGCTCCCCATTGCTCCCTCCAGCTTCTTTCCAGTTTCTAATCTGTATGTGATTGTTTGTGACCTCAGCTGGCTCCAAGTCTCTAAAAAGTGTTTTAAAATACAACCAGATACCACATAAAACAGGATATTTGAGTGTGCAACCTCTCTGCAGTCCACATTCAGATTGTTTCCACCACTGCTTTTAAACCCATTTGCAGCAGACGGCAAAGGACCACATTATACTGAAAAACAGTGCATACTTTTAGATTGAGCTGTGTGATCACAGCTTCTAAATCTATTTTAAAAATAATGAGCAATGTCAATGAGCAATGTCACTGCTGCATGGCAAAGCTAGCAACCCACAAAGTTCCTCTGGACTTGGAGCGAGATGGGAAATTAAGCAGCTCTAAGAACACTGAAATATTTTAATATAAAAGACAGCTGGCAGGTGGCTTATTGCTCTTGTTGCAGCATTTGTCTTTACTTCCAGCTATGATACTTGGCATATCACTGCTGCTTTTAATCCTCAAAGCATTTTGCCAGTACTGAGGAATTTGTGCACCCCAAGTGATCATCCCCTGGAGCTCAGGCCTGGATATCTGGGGGATGTGCCTGACCCCCATGAGGCATGGGTGGATTTTTGTGTTTTAGCTGCCCCTCGTTTGTTCCTCTCTGCTTTGTCTCTACTGGGCCTGAGTCCCACCTTGCCTGCTGTCCCATGCTGGGTTAGGAGGTCAGACATGTGCAGAAGAAGGGAGAAATAACTTCTGGCTCTCCTGGGAAGGACAGAGCACTATTGAAGCAATCGCTCTCCTTAACTGTTTTGGGGGCAGTTTTATTGATCCCCTCTCAATTGGCAACTTTAATTTTGGGGTTTTTTTTATCCCTGCGGTCCAGTCCAAGCAACTGCAAATTGTTGAAGAAAAGCCTTTGTTAGCCTATCTTCCTGCCATAATTATGAGCATTGGTCACATTCCCCTCGTGCGCCTGTTGTGACTGTAAGTGTTGGTCTTGTCCCTCTCTTCCATTTTTTGGTGGCAACAGAAAAAGTGGGGTGAGGTTGTGCTGTAAAACATCCTGACAGTCTACAGGCATTTCCACAGTGATTTTTTATTTTTAATGTAGATGGTGCCTTAACTCCTGAGCCAGCGGTTGTGTTGGATGTCCATGTGTTTGTTCGGAGCCCCAGGAGCTCTGCCCCATCCCTGGGTACCGGGATGCTCCGGGTGTTTGCTGCAGGAGGGGCAGGGGCAGAGCAGGAGCCTCTGGTATTTTTAAGTCCGACTGTGGCTTTCAGGTGCCGATCGATGCTCTTTTGAACGTCTGGGGGAGGAGAGCAGAAGGTGACCCGCTGGTTTTCCCCTCGCACTAATGTGTTTTAAAGGTGGCACCAGCAGTGGGGGCGTGGGGGAACTCGGCTGAGCTGTGCCTTCAGCGCGCTTGAAACGCAGACAAGTATCCCGGGCTTGATGCACTTTCCAAGCTGTACAAACAATGTTTGAAAAGTCTGAAGTACCCAGCAGGGCAAGTCAAAACGTCCTTGAGCAACTTTGTATTTAGACAGTGTTTTCTCTTTGCCTTTGATCAGGAGGGAACAGATGTGCCTCCTCTCATGTGTGTGTTTGTGCACACCCCCTGATGTACGCGCCGTCCCTGTCCTTGTGCAGGGCTCCAGTATTTAGGGGATGCTGTTATTCCTCTTTTTTCTTTCTTATTACTGTTGTTCTGTTGCTTTTGTTTTGTTGTTATTGTTGTTGTTGTTGTTTTTCCAGGGAATCTAAGTTGGAATTTAAAGAGGTCAGACTAAACAAGGTTTTAACTTACTCTCGCTCATTTCCTTATCTCTCTTTAACTTGGATAGAGTGGGAAAAGAATATATAGTAATGCTGCCTTTAAAACAAAGAAAAAAAAAAGTATGCATATATATATAATCGATTCCTTGACTAGTTTTTTGGGGGGGCAGTTTTGAGCATTTGGTCTAAGTGGGCTGCTCAGTGAAATTTGTACATTCATAAAATAGCTGATTGAAAAGCAATATTTCAGATAAATACAAGCCAGCGATCTATCAGCAGTTGTAATAAAAGCTGGGCTTCAGGCTGTGATTTTATTTTGAAATAATAAGAATTGCTTTATTCTTTTTACTTGAGTTACCATGGTAATTCTGTCGTGTAGCAGTGTTATATTGATTTAGAAAGTGGACAGTAATATTTCTTTTGTGTTATTCTGTTTCTAGGGGTTGATTTCTAATTTCCACTTGGAGATTACTTTTATAAATTTCTTAAGTCCTTCCACTTTTTTCTCTAGCAGTGTAATTTTCCTCTCACACATTGCTATTTTCTGAGCTTATTGGTTTGCTCTTATTTTAAATTAAACTTGCTGGTTTCAAATATTGAAATGACATCTTTGTCTGTGTCTGTACTTTGGTTTAGCAAAATATTACAGTCTGCTGTTTTATGCTTAATAATTTAAGGGAAGCTTTATGTCTGCCATCAGTGGTTGTTGGTAACTCATGACTAAGCCAACACAGAGCTCAAACCTCTGACATTTTAATACCATGTAATGGTGCTTCCACCCTGCACATTGTTTGGGTTTTTCTTTAATCTGCCTTGTGTGTGTGCGCTAAAAAGAATGCCAATTAAATTCTGGAGAGATCAGGAGGAGCTTTTGGGTGGAGCTGGGTCTTGGCCACTTTGGGTCTCTGTCAAGCTTGAAGGATCCACTGGTTTTATCTGTGGCACAGGTACCACTCCTGGCTACCCATATTTCTCTTGCAATTGAGAAGCTTCAAGTTTTCTAGAGGCAGAATTTTGACTTTCAGAAGTGCTTGCACACACTCAGTGGCTGGCAACAAGTAGCAAACTCCTTTAGCTCTGTACAGGATTGTTATATAAGATTTGCCCAACCGTTCTGATTCTGTGTTACCTCAGCTATGGAGCGCTGCTCTTGGATTGCTGCTGCTTTAAGAAATGACAGTCTGAACAGGATGTGGCTGTTCCTTGTGGCATCTCTTTCTTTTTTTGTGAATGAGAAATAACGCTTCTATTCCGAACCTGGGGGAAGAGGGGAAATGAACCTCAAGCATCACTGTCTTCAGAAGCAGTATTGTAGACCCTGAAACCAAAGCCATGAGTTCTGCTTTCCAACAGGAGTCATTCAGATGGTCTTTAGGTACAGAGGGTGGGATACCTACTCTGTGAACACTAAGGACAGATTTCCTGATGGTATAAAACCACCACTGATAGGACTGGTGGTGCAAGTAACTGGTGGGAGGGGGACTGAAGCCTTGTGCTGTTGCCCCTCGGTTTCATTCCTGTATGAAGTTCACAACAGTAAGAAAAGGAGCCCAGGAACCCCAGCTGATCTCTTTGGGGATTGCTGGACCATCTACAAGCAGGAATTACCACCAGCTGGAAAGGGCAGGAGAGGAGGAAAAGGGTGGCTTGGACAGATGGTGGTTGACCTCCAAAGGGCTGAGGTGTGAAGTAGCTGATAAAAGGCAAATGCAATCCTGGAATGGATTGAACAAGAAACTGCTAATTATGATTCCTGTTAATAATGCTGGAGAGAGATACTGGTAGACCTTGTCTGCTATGGGTAACTTGCAGATCCCTCAAGCTAAGCACAGTAAGTCCATGTGGAAGTAGGGGCAGAGAGTATGCTCATGAAGAGCAATCTGTGCTTCAACTCATCTGCCTTTGCAAAATGAAGACTGACTGGTCTGGATAAACACTCTGGGAGGGGAAACTCCAGGGAGGAAGGAAAAGTGGACTTTTTACCCCAAAAACATTACAACAAGTAGTCAAATGACCAAGAATGTTTCTAGGCTAGCAATTTAAAAGCTTCTGGGCTTCTGGTCTCCAGATCTGCTTTCCTCAGAGGGTAGTGGAGGCATGAAGCTGACTTCCTTGGGTTAGAGAAAGGGATGTAGCAATAGCCTCTGGCTGCAGGAGCTGGGACTCACTAGTCCTTCTCATCAGTCCATGTTGAGGCATTTATGTCACAGCCTGTGAAGCTCTATCAATGTTTCCATAAAACCCCTGCATTTTCATGAACATTCATTTATGGCGAAAGTCTGCACGTAAGATCCTGCCTGAGGTTACCTTTTTCTTCCCTATTAAAATTTTATAAACCTGTCACTTGGCTGGGAATTTTAGTTTTCTGTGAAAGTAAAATAGAAGGGGGGCCCTGATGGGGAAGCATGGAGGTTATAGTGTCATTTTCTTCCTCAGTGCTCCCTTTAAAAATAAATAAATAAGTAAGTAAAAAGGCACAAGCTACAATCTTACGGGTGAACTCCTTGATGAGAATGGCAAAAGCCGTGTCTGCAGGTTCTGAACTTCTGTTCAGTGATGTGATTTGGTTTGATCTGAGTGTGAAAACGCATAAGCAGCTGCTGCTCCCAGAAGTCTCCCCTAGCTTTTCTGTGTGCAGGTGCTGCCTGTGCTGTTCAGCTTGAGAGCTGAGTGATCCACAAACTTTAAAACCTTCAACTAGGTCCTGACCTGTGAGGCTGTAATGGCCCTCGGAACCTTTACGGCCCATCAGATGATGTCTGTTACACATTAGTCTGTAATAGCTCCAGAATAAATAACTTCTTTTTTTTTCCTTCTTCTTTTTTTTTTTTTTTTTTAATCAGTAATTATATCTCTCCACAATGGAGTGCAGTGGCTCCTCATGCTAAAGCACAGTTTTAAAGTAATGCAACAAGAGACTGTTTAATGTCTCTGACAGTCTCGGTGCTGAGCACAGACCCTCTGTTTCCTTTCTTCAGCATTTTCTCTCTCGTTCCTTTCTCATATTGCAGCAAATCCATGCTACCAGGAGCTGGCATCTCACCCTGGATTCTCTGTGATGTGGTAAACAAATACCTCATATTATGGATCTCCTCAAAATAATGATCTGGTCTTTCCCCATCACAGTTGCTTTTCAGGAAGAGCTTCTGCTGATAATTTGCAATCTTCTTAGTAGGGCTCTATGCTCAAGAGAACAATCTTGCCATGGTGGGAAAAAGGACTAGATGATTTAATGGACTTTTTTTTATAATCATTGCACTCTGTATCTGATCTTTTTGTGGGATACAGTGCTGCCTGCATCCTAAGTTGGGATTTGGGTTTTCTACCCCCTACCTAAAATGTATTTTCTTTCCCTATGGTTCATTCAATTATAACTCTAGGATATATCTTCTGGGACTGAGTAATTGGCTGGGTCAGAAGTAATCTTTATTTTCACTAGAGAGATGTTTACAAACTGATGCTGTAGTATCTCTTTAAAACCCACTGAGAATCTGATTAAAGGCCTGAGGATCTTCAGCAAAGATTGCCTGCTCCCAGTTGACTTGAAAGGGTCAGCATGCTGTCACAGTTTCGACGACTAAGAATTAACTTAAGGCTGATTCAAATGCTCCTCTCTGTGTACAGCATTGATTGGACTGCTTTCAGATGGCAAGAGGTAACTTTATCCTGCAGCATGTGTGAACTCCATTTAGTTAAATAGGGAAGCTGAATGAATATGCTTGCTTGTGGCATGGGAGCTCAAAGGTGAACACGTTCTACCCCTTTGCCCTGAATTAAATACTTTGGGGAGGATGGGAGAGAAACATAATTCTTGTGGTAGCATGCTTGGGATACTGACTACTGCAGCTGCTCTTCAGCAAGGGCAGCTCTTAAGAATCTTTCCTTCTCTTCCCCTGTGCACAGTCTACCCCGTGGGCTTGACCATAATGAGATGGGATTGCTTGTAGTGGAAATGGCAGCAGAGTGCTCTTTTGAATGGGTAAATAAACCCCATACCAAATAAAATTAGCTTGGTGCACCATTATCACTGCTCCTTTTTCAGGGATTGAAGATTTTTAACCTGGTTTCATGTGAGCATCAGTGTTCAAAGGTATCGTGAATTGATGTGGGACTGGCATTAATGGTGCTGACTCACACAAGGCTGTGGGGTTTGTGGTGTCACATTTGCAGTTGCTAGCCTTGGAGTAGCTTTTAAAAGGGTCCTGCTGAATGCAGCTGCCTCATACAGTGCTGGGCTCAGTGGGAAGCAATGCCCATGTATGGCATGTAATGGTGTATTCCTACCCCATCAGGGTCTGGACCAAAGCAGGCACTGCTGCTGCTCCAGCGGAGCCTGTCGTGGAAGTTCTGCTGAGCACCTTATCTGAGTTCTGCTGAGCACCTTATCAGGCTGGGCTGAGGTTTGCTCCTGACCTGTCAGCTTCCTCACCAAGCCAGTGGCTCCTCAAAATGATGGAGCATCCAGGGAAGGTGCCCTACCAGCATTAAAACTTCAGCCAGGACCCAGGGGCCAGGTAGTGTAAGTCAGCGAGCATCTTGCTGAAAGTGGGGATTCCTGATTTCCTGCCTCCTGTGATGTCTGGTACATACACTGAAGACCTTCCTGGTGACAGTCACAGCTCTGAGACCCTTCTTGGGCTTTGAGAGAGGCATCAGTGCATCATCATCCCAACTGAACAATCCCAAGGTTTTGGTGCATCTGTGTTTAAGAGATCAGATTTCCCTGAGCAATTTCTTAGGGATTCTTCTGGGTTGTCTTGGGGTGAGTGTGATGTGACTGTAAACCAATATTGCAGGCTAAATGAAAACCTTGTTGGGTTTGGGGTTTTTTTGGTATTTTTTGCTTTTTTTGTCTTGCAACTGTTGTAACAAATCCAGGACGAAGCGATGCTAGAAATGCTGACAGGCTCTGAGTTAGAGGAAGTAGAGAGGCTGTGCTGCAGTAATGTACTGCTCAGCTTTAATTGTGCCCAGTGCAATTTCTGTGTTCCCCATGGGCACTTGGCCATGCTCACATCCAGAGCTGCAATTTGCCAGTGGTCACTCTCAGAAGAAAAATATGTGTTGGCGGGATCCTCAGCGAGCTGACGGCGACAGCTGCACCAGCCAAGGTGGAGGAAAAGAGAATGATTTTGGTGTCTCCTGAAGGTGACCAGCCATGAAGTCAGACAGTTTCCATCTGACTTGAAAAATAACACCAGAGGTTGATAGTCATGTCCTCATTTCACATGCACTCCCAGGCTGGAGGGGCTGCTGCCTTGTGGTCACTGTAGTTTAGTTGTAGCATGTAGCATGTTTCACTGTACACAACTGAATCCATTTTCTGTACAGTAAACAAAGCTCTGATTGCCTCTTGAGACAAATATTTTCACCGTCTTTTGCCACTGTAAACTTTTTACCAAATTTAACAGTGCACTAGGGAGCTGTGGACGTGCTGCAGTAGCCCCTGTGCTACACTTGATGGACACTCAGTGTTTGCTTTTGCTTCCCTTCATCGTGTCTTCTTTCTGCTCAGGGTGGTTGGCTCCTTCCTCATCACTGCACAAGCTCCAAGTGTTTTAGTCTCAAATGATGACTTGTTTCCTACCCTGCTCCCACCCCAAGCAGGTAGATAAAAATTTGAGCTCAACAAATCCCTTGCCAAATCCTGAAATGTGCTTACGGTTTCTCATTGTGTGCTCTTCTCATTCAGCTCGTGAGCTTGCAGCACTGACTCTCCAAAGAATGCTCCTTCGTAATGCTTAATCAAAGAAAGCAAACATTTCTTGGTCTTGGCTCAAGTTTCTATCAGAACAAGTCAGTTTGTGAAGATGATTATGTGGTCCCTGCGATGAGGGAGGGTCATGAGAGTTGTTACACTACCAGCTGTGAACAGTGTGACAAGTCTCATTCTGTTTCAATTAAATGAATACTCTTCAAATGGTATTAACCTAGTTAAAATTTTGCTTATCAAAGCAAGATCTGTAAAGTAAGCCAGGTAAGTGCCTATTACTGTTTGAAGTTGTATGAGAATGCAGGAGGAGGAGTTGATTTTGAACTTTCCTCACACTGCATATCATGATCAAGCGCTTGAGGCAACTTTAACATCTGAATGATTTCGTCATTAAAGGAGTAGTGTTGATAGCAGGGCTGTGTTTACTCAGCATTTCCCTGCCAGCTCTCAGAGCACTCCTTCCACTTAAATGTTTACCCTTGAGTTCAGGAGAGATGCCTACTCAGTGAAGGAAAGGTTTTGCACATCCCATGGATGCTGAATAGCAAGATTTTCATGAAATAAATGCTGAAAATGCTTTCTGTGTCCTAGAAGAAATCACTAAGACATCATGGGAGAAGAAAAACCCAAAGCAGAACTCGATCCTGTTTATATTTAAATTTTTTTTGGTACTTTGCTGTGTAGGTCAGTGTATGCCTAGATAAGAGTAAGAAATAGCCTCTAAGTTAAAATGTTTGAATTAAGCATCAAGAAAAATATTGCGAAGTGCAATGAGAGTACAGTAACTTTCACAAAATAGCAGTATTTTGGTAGTCCGTGGTGGAATGAAATTCTGGGCTCCAGATCTCAGGTGTGAATGCTACATGCTGAATTGCAAAAAAACTCATGTAAGTTCATGTGATTGTTGCTTCAGTACCAGACCCAAGAGCAGATCAGCATGGGTGCTGGCTGTCAGTCTGTTTCCAGTTGACTTTGGGAGTAAGATTTTGTGTTATACTGCATCAAATGCTAATCTGGCTGTGCTTTTTGTATCACTTATGCAGTTTAATATGTCATCCTCACCTCCCCCCTTACTTGATTTACTCTGCTATACACTATGTATTATGATAAAGTGCTTTTCCTCTAAAATAGGGAAAATCAATGTGGGGACAATGCACAAACCAAACACATGTAGCATGGTGATGTTTTAAAAATATTAGCAAAGAGGTATGCAACAAAGCACATAAATATCTTTTGAAATGTGGAAGTAAACTGCATCTCTGTGTTCTGGAGGAGGTAAGTGTAGTAGTCACCAAGGAGAAGGTCATGGATGCATGGGTTTAAACCAGGGCATGCTGGGGGTTTTGTGGGCTTTACTGGCTCCAAGTCAGAAGAACTGCTACAGAAGGGATTTGGAACCTGCCATTTTTATAATATACACAGAAGAGTATTTCTAACTTCTTCAGGGTTTGTCAACGTTTGGTCTTTGTTTTGCATGATGACTGATCAACTCATATTATGTCTTCTCATGAGGTTTGGCTGGTTTTGCACAGAGTGCCTCACAGGACCCAGATCCAGTGAGAGAACCAAGAGAACTGGGAGGTGGTGAGGGTAGCATTTCTGCTCTTTGTGCCACAATGCCATGCAGAGGGCTCAGAAGGGTGGTTTTATATCCAGTTCTCCCGTGGGATAGCACAGTTCTTGCAGGCACTCAGTGCCTCCAGCCTTGTGGCTGTCCAGTGGGAAGCAGTGTGGAAGGAGCTGGTGGTGCTGCTGGCACAGGGCTGGGAAGCAGAAGCCAGCATCTCTTTGAAGTTGGAGCCAGCTGAAGACACTGCAAGGGCAGCCCCCAGCCAGTGCCAGGGTACCAGTACCAGCTGTACCTCAGCTGAGGTGGTTGGATGGAGGCTGTGTCGTTCTCCTGCCTGACAGTGCGTGGCTGATGGGGATGGTTTGGTGTGTGGAACCAAGAGAGGAAGTGCAGAGACATTCCCAAGCGCTGTGGCTGAGCCTGTTTGTCCCTGTGCCAGCTGTGGTGCCAACCTGGAGGTGCAGCCGTTTGCCTTCTGCATCTGAGGAGCCCTTTCAACTTTGTACCTTCATCTTCACAGCTTCTGTCAGACATCCAAGTGGCTCTGTACTCATCCTGCCTCTTCAAAAGATAGAAATCTTCATTTCTCCCTCAATTTCTGAAAAGCTGAGATTCTTGAGTCCTTGAATCATTTGACTTGCCCTCTGCTATGCTGCCTTTGCTGCATCCCTTTTATATAATCACCACAGCTCACAGTATTCTGTAATACAGCCCCAGTCCTCTCTCTAATAGACTGCTATGATGTCCATGACTTACATCCCTGAATTTTCATTACTGCTACAAAGACTTTTATGCACTTTAAAAGGGAACAGATGGATTCTTCCCTATTTTGGAGGAGATCATTCGTGCCTGTCCACCTTCTCAAGTTCACCTATTTTCATTACTTTAACTTAAAATGATTTGTGGAGCCTTCTGAGCTCTTGAAATTAAACTGGAGCCTGAATAAGATTTGAACCTAGATTTTCCTCATCTAACCTAAAGTAGATGATAGCTTCAAGGGAGGACCTAGAGAATAGTTCATTTTGGTTATAGTTCAAAACAGTAGTCAGTCTGTTCTTTCCCACTGAGCTCTTTCAGAGTGGTTCCAAGGAAGCTCACAAAGAGCCCGTCTGAGATTGAAGTGGGAACAAAGTGCTAATTGTAAAATTATCTTTTATCCCCCCAAAACCTAAGGAAAATCATCTGAAGGATGTTAGTTGCATACAGAGTATTTCTGTCTCCATCCAGTGTTAAGTAGTCTGTTTTAGAAAACCTTTATGTTTTGTTCTTTGCAGCTCTCAATAGGCTTTTGCTCTCAAACAATATGGACTCTAGCAGGTGGCATTTTTGGCAAATGACCTCTTCTCAATACCAGGACATTCAGATGTTGGCCTTTCTCATCTTTTAAAGAACTGTTAAAATAGGAGGTGAAGGGCAAACGTGCTGCTAATAGGGTGAAGATGCACTAAGATCTTGGACTGGAAGAAAATCAAAATATTGGTTTCCAAGGAACTGGGTTGCTGGTGAAGAGCGTGGTGTGATAGCTGGGTGTAGGGGCTGGCAGCACTTCCCTCTAGAAACAAATGAGGCAAACTTACAAGAGCAGGTCCTCTGCTGTGGCAGAGGTTAATTATACGAATGGTTCTGCAACTCGTGGCTTTTTCTTCTGCGCTCTGCTCGCATTTGCCTTTCTGACGTGAACTGCAGTAATGTGCACAATTCATGTGTCTCTGTCTGATTTTGGTTAATTGTAGTAGTAATTACTAATTTCCGACCCCTGACCCGCTTTTTTAATCGCATTTTTTAAACGATCTTTTTGTGCCATTTTGGAATTCGGTGTTTGGTTTTTAATTTAGATAAATTATGCTAAAATGTTCTTGAGAGAGCTGCACGCTGAGGTCAAAAGCTTTATTTGCACCGTGCCCATTTTCTCTAACCTATTTTAATAATCGCAGCTGCTTTCTTTAATGGGTAGCTTTTGTTGAACTATGCTAAATCTGTCCTGTTTAGACCAGGCTGCTGAGGAAGCAGTAAAACAGAGCTCTGCGGAGTGGCCCTGAGGCTTGGGAGGTTGGGACATTCGAGAGCTAGGTTTCCCTCTTCTCCTTCGCTCCCTCACAGCCCCCCAGCTCCCAAAAGCTGAAGCCTTTCCCTGTAGGTAAGAGGGAGATGCCCCGTGGTGCTGCTGTCCCTCAGGGCGCTGGTGGCACCAGCCTGGGCAGTGGGGCAGCCTGGATGGATGGGATGGCTGGCCGCATCCATCTGGAGGTGTCCCTCCATCCCACAGAGGAGTGATGTCATCACGAGCTGCAAGGTTGTCAACCACCTCGTGGGAGAGGTCTCAGAGCTTTTAGGAAGGACATGTCTTTGTCCCTCTGAAGAAGGTATCTACAGGTGGAGGCAAACTGTACAAATCTACAGTTTGCTGTGGCTGTTTGGGGTGAATTGTACAAGCTTCCATGCAGACTGGTTTTCCTGCCGTTCTCCTGTCCCCTCCTTGTCTCCTGTCCCCTTTGGATGGGGAAACTTTAACGTAGTGCGACGCTTTCCATCTTGGAAACAGGTATTAAAGAGCAATTAGCTGGCCAGCCTCCCTGGATGAAACAGAGAAACCTTGCCAAAGATCTTCTTGTCTTTAAACATTTGTACAAATCTCTTGTCAAATATAGAAGTAATTGCCTTCCCCCCTCCTTGCTTTCTCCTCTCTCCTCAACCACTTTCAGTCTTGCATCTGGTTTAATATAATGGGTGTTTGCATGAATGGCTTAGTTAGCCAGGGTGGTAATAAAACACTTTAAATTTATTGTGACATTTGGATTTAATTAAAAAGTACACACTTAGAAAAGTAAAACATAATGTGTAGAAGGAGTCAGGAAGGTTTTTCTCCTTTTCTTCCAAAAAGCTAATTAGAGTTGTATTTTAAATTGTTTATGTGCTGCTAATCATTGTAATAAATCATTTATACTGAGAAAGACACACTCTAATGTGCTTGTGTAACTGTTTATGCTCTCAAGTTTCTATCATGAACAAATTGATCTGGAAGTGAATTTATTAACCACTGGGGAAGAAATCATTAGTGCTTTCTCTAAATATTCCCCAGGTACACTTTTATTATAACAGTTTACTGTTTTAACTAAAAGTAACATTACAGAGCCTTGGTTTAATTATGATGCAAATTGACTTTCCATCATTTAGAAGGAGGAAAAACTGTCTTTTTACAGGGAAGACACATCTATGTTGTATCTGACAGAGCACCTCACAGTTTCCAAAGGTTTTTTTGTGGAAAAAAAAAAATTTGTAAACTCATATGCAGACTTCATGGAAGTTTTAAAATATTCCAGAAAGTTTAATCTCTTTAATCTACTTGGCCTTTGATAAAGGATCTTAGGATAAGGTAAGTGTAGTGTGTTACGTTAAATCTTTTGCAGCTGGCAGCACATTTACACTTAGAAAGCAACTTGGTGCTTTTTTTCACAGTGCTGGAGACCACTTGAAATCTTTTGGAAATAATTGGCATTGCTGGTTCCCCACTGCCAGTGAAGGCACCGATGCAGAGATTTTCTTGAGTAAAATCAGTGACAGAACTGCAGTTATAATCTGAGATTTTTCTGGTTCATAATGCTCAAACCAAACTGAGAGCTGCTGGCATCCCAGCTCTCGGTGAGGGCTTTTAGGGTGGGTTTGTCCTGTGAGTCTGGAGGTGGTGGTGGAGCTCACAAATCCCCTGTCCTCCAGGCTAAGGGACGGCTTCCATACTTGGAGGCATTGCTGAATTAGTTTTCAACACTTGTACTTCCCCCCTGGTGGTAAATTGCATTTCCCACCCTGCCCAAGAAACTAAATCTGGATATTAAAGGCTCCAGTTAAAGCTAGTAGGTTTTGTGGGTGCTTTTTAAATTTAGCTGCTATTACTTGAGCACTGAATTATTTATTTACAGGTATAGCATCAGGCTGTTGGATGGGAATACCCACAACATGTAGATTTATATAGTTGAATTGGTGGTTAGGCAGTTTCATTTGAAGTCTTCTGCAACTTGATGAGAAGGTTTCATTTTCTATGGGTTATTCTGAATTTTAAATACAACAACCACAAAATATCAAAGAATGCCCACAACAAACCCACTCAAAATGACAAACCAATGTTCCAGTTTTCGGTAAAACAAACAGTCTGCAGTTCTTTCCAGCAGAGAGAGTGAATATGAGTAAAATTGTTCTTCTAGATACATCCATGATTTGGAGGTGACTGAAAAAGGGTTTGATGGTTGATGTACATGAGCTCATACATCACAAAGATGACCTGTTGCCTCGGGGAGTTGGGCAGTGCAATGCCTTTGGGCCTTAAGTACCTGCACTTTTAATTGTACTGTTTGGGCTTTTTAAAAAACATGATCCTTACCTTCTCGTGGTTGAGTTAATGTTGTTTCTTTCTCCTCAGCCCCAGGGAGGCTCACAAGTGACAAACGTTTGTGTGTCAGTCCTGGCCATGTGTGTGCTGTGCCACCAGCAACCTGTGGGGGTGTGAGTGTGTATGTGGGAAGAATTCATTGGTGCTTCACTTGCAACATGTCACTGAAGTGGCTTTTTTGTTCTAGATTTTCCCCAAAACAAGTCGTTTTTTCTTACAAGATGAAGGTGTTCATTCTTTCTCTCCTTATATTTGAGATGTTTGAAATCCAGTAATATTATATACATTTTGGTGGCAAAGCGGGATATTTTTTTGAGATTTCTAGCTATTCATTTTTCCAGAAACCTACTATGCAGTGTTCTGCCACATTAAGTTTCTCTAATAATCCATGGGAGGATGTGATCAAGATCTATTACTGCCTCTCAGTGTGGTCGTCACCTAATTTCATGAGGAACTGTAGTGGCATTTCGCTTTGCTGTTTGCAGGTTTAAATCTGTATTTTGAAAGCCTTGCTGTGCTAACCAGGCTTCAGAACTGTAAGGAACCAAAGGACATCATATATCTTCTAGAAAATGTGGATTTTTCTCTTATTTTTTTTTCTTTTTTGTCACCTTTAGATCCTTTTATGGCCGTTTTCAGAGCAAAATACGAGGCCTTCAGTCGTTTTGTATTCTTCTGAATCTGACATGTAGAAATGTAAACGTGCCTATCAGAATTCCATTAATTGAGAATAATAAATATCCCTTTATAAGCGAAGTCTTTATATAGAGGTGACTCCTGCCAGGATTCTTGAAGGTATTTTTCTTTTAAAGCACAAATATTTCAGCACTTAAAGCAACATTTGATATCCTCTTGCTGTTTCTGTGGCCTGAGCCTCTGTGTTGCTGTGGCTTCTTTTCCATCTCTCAACACTCTCACAAGGTGCACTGCATCCAAACGTGGACTCTTTCTGCAGAATTGTCCCTGAGTTAATGGAACTCAAAAATCACCAAAGGCTGTTTTATAAAAGTCCCATAAATGTGGTTAATGGAACGAAGCTGGTGCCCGTTTGGACATGTTGTTCTCCACCACCATGTGCTGTGCAAGAACAGCTTTTATGTGCAGCCTGCTCCTGCAGCTTGGGCCCATGTAGAAGTGTAAAAGCATCTTGGATGACACAAGTGTGTGTCTGCAAGCTACTTAAATATGTAGCCTTGGAGAACCAAGGTCTGTAGGTTTTGAAGCAGAGCTCTCTTGTAATTCCAAACTTTCTTAATAGCCTTGGCACACAGTGGACTGATGAGATTTAATACCTGCCCTTTAAGCTTCATTTTGTCTCCTTCCCTGTTAAAACTTCCTTGCAGCTGGGCATGCAATTACTCAAGTTTCCCCTTCTACTTGTGAGGCTTTTAAGATGTTGACATCACAAAACAAAGGGGCAGTGGCTCTTGTGTGACGTGGCAGGAGCCCTTTGTGAGTACGTGAGGGTGGACCTGGATTGCAGAAATGTTGGCAGAAATTGCCACTTCACAGTTTAGGATACAAATGAGGCAAACCCTGTTCATGATGAGTAAAAGTGAGTAATAGTTTTAATATATTAAGGCTGTGGAAGAGGCAAAGACACAGGTTTGCTCTGATCTTGTCATGCAGAATGAGAGGTGGTGCCTGTGTTTATCTCTCCATTGGCCTCTGAGGAGGGGAACATGCAGGTCCCTGTGCCTATTCAAATCTTACCAGGGTGATATGTAGTGCTGCAGTGCATTGGCTCAAGGAAAGCCACCAAATGGAGCTGTGATGAAGCCATCCATGAACTGCACATCAAAGTGATCATTCTCTGGTGTTTGTAATGCAGAGCATCTGTCTTACATGCTAACTTCCAAAATATTTCTCTGTCTGCTGATAATGTGATGGTAACTGTGGAATGCATCTTTACCATTTTTGATGCTGTATAACAAAAACATGAGCTCAGGGGTATATGAGTATGATAATACATTAACATAAAAGTACAACTTTTTCCTGAACAAATAGGCATTCCTCCCACCACAGCTGAAGGGAGAGAGAAGACACTGTCAGTGGAGGTTTGCATATTGTACTGCAAGTGTATTTTGACACTAGAAACTGAAGAAATGGGAAATTAGATATGTCTGGGGAGTAACTACTAATCTAAGTGTCAGGTTTGATGCTGGCAGACTCTGTGGAACCAGTAGCTCAAATCTCCGGAGGGCTGGCGGAGCCCTTGACCTTCGCAGCAGCAGATGAACTGTTGTTATTGCTGAGGGTTGATCCTGGAGAGAGGGATGGGCACATCTCAAGCATGGAAGTGGTGCCTGTTTTGCATAGAGAGAGGATGTCTCAGAGCACTCATGCACTGGAAGGGTTTCCCCTGGTTCTCTTGGCTGTTTAAATCGTGCTGCCTGGTGGCTTTACTCCTCTCTGGAGATGGACACGTCTCACCCTCCAGTTCTGTGGTTGTAATGTAGGAATCTCTAGACAAAAGGCATGCAACGTCAGTACTGGAATCATATTTTGTTTTTTTAAATCAAGCCTTCTGGTTGCTCAGGCTGTAGAAATAGTTTGCCATGGAGCTCTTTAAAATAAAAGTAAATATTTTGGAGTACCTGATTTGTGTCATTGGTGATGTCATATAACAGTGAAAGTTTTTGCTTTGCAGAGGTCAGGGATCAGCTATAGGCTTTTGGGCACAAGATACACGTCCATCAAAGCTGGCCAGCAGTCCTATTGACAGACTAGACTGTGTTTAGCAAGTTCATTTCAGAGCCATCTTATTGGTGGTACCCACAGAGAGAGGCTAAGGGAATTGGGAGAGAGAGGAGGAAACAACAGGGAGATGTCACCACTGGGGATTTTCGAGAGAACTGAACCAAACTCTTCTCGGAGGGGAGCAGAGGCTCTTACCTGGGAGAGTAATTCCTGCCAGGAACTTCCCAGGAAAAATACCTGTCATGAGAGGCAGACAGAGGCACAGTGGGATGGGCAGTGGAGGGTTCAGTGATAGTTCTGCTACAGCACTGGGAAGGGGGATCTGCCCTGTTCTGGTGTGCCTGATGGACCTGCTTGGCAGTGGGGATGGATTTCAGCTGCCCTGGGTTTGGGAATGAAGTGAAAATAAGGCAGAACCCACGTAAGAAGTGACAGGTCTCTGGAGAAGTCTTCTGCTGTTTAATTCTCTGAGAGCAGAGTGGCAATTGCACACCCAGCAGTTGCTGTGAAATTGCTGCTACAGATAACCAAAACTGGGATAGATATTTTTATTTGGACTTTAGGGTGCCTATCTATTCCTTTTCACCCAATGCCTGTTTGTAAGCAGTTCAGTTAAGGAACCAAATGGATCTTGAGCTTTGGAAATCCTCATTCACACATTTCCATTAGATATTACATCTGGAGCAGGTGTTGTTTTTCCTTATCAGACTTTTGGTTCACTGTGAATTAGGAATAAGTACGCTGGTGGGCTATGAAGATGAAGCAAAGTAAATTGAGATTTCTATATGCACATTACCACTTCAAATACTGTTGGCACTCAGAAAAAAAAGAAAGACCTCCTAGCTCTTAAAGTAACAAATTACTAATCTCACGCTTTGCTGTGGCAGATCATGGCTTGCTTTAAAGTAACATTCTTTTTTCCTGTGCTTAGATAATTTAGACACTCCTCTGAAAAGAGGTGCTGCATGGAGTGCAGTAGAGTTGAGGTAGATTGGAGAAAAGGATTGCAGTTTGCATGTGGAGGCAGTGAATGTAGGCTGTAGATAAATGACGTGGGTTTAGAGCCATCATTGCTGCTGCAACTTGATTATTTTTCTCAGGGACAGGCGCTGGCTCTCTCCTTGCTTTGAAGAACTACAGTGCTCGTGTCTGCACCATATTTTGTGTAACATTTGTGCTGTCTTCTGTTCCTCCACTACCTATCTGCCTTCCTTTCTCACCCAAAAGCAAGATGCTGCCATTGTGGAACCGAGTCCTCAACATGCAGCAGGTTGTGGCAAGGGCACTCTGTGTCCTATCCACATACCCGAGTCATGTACTTCATGCATACAAAACATCTGCTCCACAGCTTTAAAAACGAAGGTTAAGAGAAGCTGATGTGGCTTTGGGAGCAATCAGAGCTAGGAATAATGTAGAGTTGTTCCTTAGGTTAACAGGCTAATGTAGGAGCTTCTTTAGGTTAAGCTAATGTTTGAAGGTGCTTCCTTACAGAAAGGTGTGCTGAGAGCCAGCTGGGATTGCTTGCTTGGTCTGGGCAGTAGAGGAGGGCATGGCAGGACTGGATGTGTGTGCTGGGAAACCAGTCCTTGGGTCTAGTGTCTCAGCTGGATGTCCTGCCATATTTCTCCAGGACTGCATCTGCTCTATGAACAGGTGAGGCAGGTCAAGAAAGAATAGAATATGATTTGGAAGTAATAAGGTGGACTTTGCAGCAGCCTTGCCCTTAATGACTTTTATTTTCACAAACCTGGTTAACAGCTACTTAGAGTCTGTAAACTTTTCTTGATATATCGAAATATTTGTAGCCTTTTTCTTTCAAGAAAATTACCTGGTATCATTTGGCACTGGTGGATATGTTCCTTTCTTTGATACAGAGCAAATTTCCTTTAGATTCAGCTTCTTGAGCTTGTAGAAAAATTGTATAGCATTGAAACACTAGGAATTAATCTAAATAGCCAATATGATGTGAGAATGCTCCCTGTGCTTTTATTGGAATGGCCTAGTGAAAGCCAGTTCCCAGGCTGCCTCCCTCACTAACTGCCCACCTTGTGGCAGATTGACAAAATTCCCCTGTCCCTGGGGAGCCATAATAGAGCACTCCCTGAAGTGCTCAAAATCCCAAAGGGAAATAAGGATCTCTTTTTTTTTTTTTTTTTTTCTCTCTCTCACTTTTTTTTAAAATTATTTTTTAATGGGGTTTCTGGAGTGCTTATATTCATCCAGAGGATTGTGGCTATTAAAGAGAGGGGGTTTTAAAGGTTTTTCTAATTGCCACGCTTCCTCTTTCTCCCCCCTGTTAAGTGGCTTTGGACAGTTGCAGAACTTTGATTTCAAATTTGTCTAATCTCTTGAAATATCTAGGTAGGGAAAACTATTGTAACTGAAAATGGCTCTGAATTTTTTTTCCCCCCTTTCTTCCATTTTAATAGATATGTTTAGTCTACTTTAAAAGCTTTCTGGAGAACCTTTTCTAAATGGCTAATTTAAGCTTGTCAGGTTTTAATTATAATCTCTCAATACACAAGTTAAGATGCTTAATGCTAGTGAAAAGTTCTGAATACAAAGCAAACCTGTGTCAAGTTGCAGAGCACTCTTACCCGTCTTAATTGCTTCTGGTCTGAACTTTAACCTTAACTCTCCCATCTGTCTTACAAATTCTCTTCTCTCATCACAACCACTTTTTTTTCTGTGGAGTGCTGAGATCTGTCTTAATTCAGCAGGAGTTTCAGTCTGGAAAAAACCTGCCATCAGCCTGTGGATGCTCAGCTCTTCCTTTATCCCCACTGCAGCATGATGCCCGTTCCTGGAGTGCAGGCCTGCTCTCCTGGATATCCCAGAGCATTCCCTTAGCCCTGCTAGAATGGGACTGCTCATGGGAGATGGGGAACCTCAGCAACAGGAGAAGTTCCCTGCATTCCAAATATCCTGACAACCTCTGGCCTCAGTTAAAATCACTTCCCAGCAGAATCAGTATGGCTTTTTGTTGTTGTTGTTTTTGTTAGCAGTTTTAAGGATGTGTAGTTAGGCAGTTTATTCCCTTCTAGGACTGTTGTCTGCCTCATTTTCTAGCTGTGACCCAGCCTTTGTGGCAAAGGTTAGTTGCATCTTTTTCTTAGATAAGAATGAGTTTCATTCAAGCTTAGAAAATTAGCCTTGAAAATACTCAGTCAGTGCAGATTCCTTCTGGAGAGTGCATTTAAAAGTTTAAATCCAAAATTGATTTGGAAGTGCTCTAATCTAAAATAACCCTGATGTTAGCATTGTTGTCTGCAACTCCTGCTAGCCCTGGCGTTCCGGTTCAGCGCGTTGGCACACGGTTCCCTGATGCTGTGAAATTGAGACTCATCTGGAGATACAGCCTTTTCTAAAAAGGATTGCAGGGCACTTAAGACTCCTTATTTCATTAGTTCAGTGAAGGAGTTCTTTTCAGCAGTCAGGAGTCTCATGATGAGGTGGGCGAAAACTGAGCAAATCACGCGGCGGACGCTCCCGCGGAAATGGAGCGGAGGAAAAGCTGCTCAGTAAGTTTTTTGGCCCGGAAATGTGGCATTTTTTGGAGGTGAAGGTTAGAGGTTTAGAATTTCTTTTTAGTCTGAGGTTTCAGGCAAAGCATTAGTAGCTACATATCCGGGCCAGACTTCAGGAGGTACATTGCAGGAGGCTTCCAGTTCTGCACATTGGATTGGGTCATGATTATTCTGTTTTTTCATTGTTTCTGGCCAAGTGTAGCCATTGCCATCTTCACGTATGTTGGTGAGAATTAAATGGAACATGAAGAACTGAATTGAAGAGCAGGCTTCCACTTCAAGGGGATGGGTTGGTGCATGAAGCAGTGGTAATGATCCAGAGGAGCAGGATGCATTGAGGAAAAGAGTGAAGTGTGAGCACCATCCGAAGTGCAGGCAGCAGGTCATAAATTCTTGTAGTGGTGGTGGTCTGAAACTCAAGGAATAGCATTAGAGAGCTACAGTAGGTTAATGAAAATGGCTCCCTCACGATCAGCTTGAGTTCAACTCAGTGGTCAGTCGTAAGAGGAGGAATGCCTTGTGCAATTCCAGCTTCTCATCCATATTCTGAATACTGTGAGGCTCCTGAATGGTAATAGAATAGAATATGCTCTGTTATGATATACTTCATGTGACTTCTAGGATGCTTTAATGCAAACTAAATGTCATGCTAACTTGCCCAAACCCGTAGTGCTCACTTTATTCTGGAATATATGAATTGCAGCAGGGTTTTAAAAGCCTTGCTTGGACATGTAAAAAAAAAAAATAGGAACAAAAGAAAAAAGTCTTGCAATTCTACTTGTGTCTTTGCTGTTGTCCAGGGTAATAGTGTTCAAATCCTGCCTCTATACATCACCTCAAAGGAACTCATTATAGAATGAGTATACAACAGCCAAGAAACCACTTTTCATTCTTATCAGCATATTTTCTTGTAAAGAAGGGTAGCATTAATGGCCAGCTGTGGCTTGTGAGCCCTGGCTTAATCAGAAGTGAATAATAAAAATTAATTTGAGGCATATAGTTACTAGCCAACTGCAGCTATAACAAATGTTTAATGAACAGCCTTGCACTGGGGTCTGCATACCTTTTCCTGGGAATGAAAGGGGAAATGTCCAAGAGTGGGACTTTCTCTGTCCTAATTGCAGTAGCAAAATGGGGTAGAGTAAAATCTGACCATGGAAGCAAACTGTGGCTCTGTAAGGCTTAAGTTAGACCTCAATAAACAGAAGAACAGAGACAATTAAGTATTTAGACTTTAGACTGCTTTCTCTGCTTTCTTTATCTTCATGCCATTAAGAGAACAACTTTGTTTGATAGTATTTGCAAGGTACAACAAATTCTTTCTGACAAACATCATCCTGCCCTTTATCTTGTCTTGAAATATTAAACTGCTTTGCCAGAGCCATCATGAAGGACATTGTGCTCTCTGGGGTCAGCACTGGGAGAGGAAGGATTGGTTGTTGGTGGGCTACACTTTGTCTAAATATCTTGGGTCTCTGTCAAACTGCTTGCAGCCACTTCTGGGTGTGTCAAGGAGTTTGGAAAGGAGCAAGGCAAATCCTTCAGGAGATGGTAGTAGGACTTTCAAGGTAATTTCAAGCCCCTGAGCCTTCTCATGTTGAGTGCAGCTGTGGATAAATCCAGTAAAGCTGCAGTACAGTAGATGTGAACCATTTTTGACACCTCTTCTGAGACTTGTTCTTGTGCAGCTTGAGCTTATCAAAGCAGCTCCGCAAATTCCACAGCCTTTCAGAAGGTTATGCAGCATCACTCAAAATTTCAGGACCTGCAAAAGGCTAGGGTATAATTTATGTCTGTGTATATATCTGTATATATATGTATACAATGATACAAACTCCACGTCCTAAATCAGTATTTATTTATTGGTTGACGACGCACAATTGAGACTGAGAGTCTCCAACACAGGCACTTGGAACTGTGACCACCTCAGCCTCTCTCCTACAACGGAAAAACACTCCACTTGGATATAATTGAGTGGGGGGCGGGAAGAGATGGGATGCTCTCTTAACCTTGGTTTTCCTTTGCTACTTTCATGAGACAAAATTCCAGTCTGCCTTATATTTTAAGTCGGCAAACCGATTATATATTGTAAAAGATCAGTGTTTTCATGGGTGAGTAGTAATTACTGAGTAATGGCTTAAAACATTTCCTGAAGGAACATAAAGCTGTTTTTAAAAGTCAAGAGTACATTAAAAGGATTACCATGTAGATTTGATTTTTAGATAACGCTAAAATGGATCCCAAATGGACTTATGAAAAGGGATGCTATCTCTTTAATGGAAAGTGCATGGTCTGACAGCTCAGCATGCAAATGGTCCAGCAAAGGACTGTCTGTTGTGTTTTTTCCTTTCAACAAGAAGACAAGGAAATAGCTTACCCTTCTCCTTTCAACTTTTAATAGCAGATGAGTTGCTCTGGTTTTGCTAGGAAGGGGAGAAGAGGATAGGTTTGGCGGATAACTGCGTCTTTCTAAATCCCTGGGGAAGTGTATTTCACAACTTCTGGAAGGTCAGTCAACAGCAATTGTATCTCTTACACAGATTGCATTAAGTAGATAGATTCCCTCCACATTCTCCATAGGCAAATCTCTCCTTGCCTCTCATATGCAAATAAATTTTAGTCCTGGTATATTTATTACACTAATCTTGTGCAGGGCATGAACATCAGTGCTTGGCTTGGCAGTAAGTTTGGACAAGGGCAGGAGGGGCTCTTATATTCATACCACAATAAGTTCCAACCACGATAGCATTTTCTATTTCAGAGTTGCCAGCACAACTTTCTGGTGATTGATGGTATAAAATATGCTTTTGGCCTGAGTAGGATTTCTTCCAGAAACATTTAAAGGAGTATATTCATATTTCATTAAATACAAAGCGCACCAGGATTCCAAATTCTTTTGTGGTATTGCGCAAATTATTGTAGGCTCCAAAAGTCTTGAGAAATTTCTATAAGCCTGTGAAAGCTTTAGATTGGATAGTCATCATTGCCTGCATTAAGGGCTGTGACAGATTGCTTCATCAGTGTACATAGAGCAGAACATCAAATGGCCATTTGGCAGTGGGCACTGAAATTCTATTAAGGTTGCCGAAAGCTTAGGTTGACATTGTGTATGTCTGCAAAGAGGCAGAAGAAAAGATGATGATGATTGTGCAATGATATAGTTCTGTTCTCCTTAAAATATTCACATTTATAGCATGCCAGACCTGTCAGGGTGCTGTTAATGTTTCACTGCTAAACCTGAGCACTGCTGCACCGCACATCTTTGCTCATGTCTCGAAACCTCGGGATGCTAAACAGGCCGTTTTAACTGGGAGGTGAGAACTGTGTAGCATCACACATGAGCCTGGAAATAACTGAGGAGTTTTTACTTCTGGAACACTCTTTGGGATATTTTACTTGATAGAAGGTTTTTTCCATTTGATTTTCTCGCCTGTTGGAAAAGGGCAGGGAAATGAACCCTGCCTTGTATTTAATTTCGGTACACAGGTTATTCTTAAAAGAGCTGAAAAGTGAGGGATGAGTTCCTATCTTTGTGACCATTTGACTCAGAGACTCTTCTTCCACTACTTTGCTCTGACACCCAAACCCACTAAATAGATAACTTTTGAGGTTGGTGTCTTTTCAGTGGTCACCTACAAATTGGTGGAATGTTGAGGAATATGGGATGAATTTCAGGCCAGTCATCCCTAATAATAATTTTTTTCTCATTCTTATACTGCTGGACACTGAAGGAGGGAGCTGGCCCCACCTGAAATCAGGACCTTTGCCAGACTGCAGTATGCTAAATTGTGACTAATGGAGAAAACTTGATCAGAATGTTCTCAGATTAGGTTGAAAGTAGAAGAAATCTGCATGTCTTTGTACTGCTTCCAGGGCTTCAAACAGTAAAAATGGATTTTACTGAAACACTGGATGTGCTAAGAATAAACTTTTGGACACATGCCAATTGTGAAAAATTAAAGCTCAAACAAACACATTTATGAGCACAGGGAAAACATTGCTTCCTGAAATGATTTATAGAAACTGTCTTGCAGCAACAATTATTATGGTTCGTGTTTAGTCCTGCTGCCATGTGTTTCTTTATAGCTACGGGTTGGCCTCTGGTAGGAAAAAGTCTGTAATTGAGAGAGGCTAAAAGCAGGTGCTGGAAGGCTCAAAACTTGTGGGGAAAATGAAAGTCAGGGTTCTAACCCTAAACCTCATGTCCTGAATCAGGACCTACGTTGGTACGGATTCAAATGATGCCAATGATTAGTTTGGATATGTTGGTCTATCTGAGCAAATGGCTGGAAAACAGGGTCCCTACATGTGAGATTGAAGGGGGGTTTAAGCCACTCATGAAGCTTTGGGTCACTTTTAGGCAGCTGAGACTGCCAGGAGACATTAGACTCTAAAATATATTCTCTACAGCTTGTCATGAAGTGTATGGACAAAAAAAAGTTGCTGTGCTATTGGACAGAGGACTGTAGAATAGTTAAAATAGAAGCGGTGATCAAAATGTTGTTTCTATTATTAACTGCCCTCTCCAACTACTTTTTTGCCATGCTTGGGAAATTTGTTCAGTAATGATTCAGAAGAAAGAACACTCCAAATGAATTGCTAAAGCCACTGTAAAAATCACCAGCTGCATTTTGCAGCATGAAACTGGAAATGAAAAAAAGGTTGTGGTTTCCCATTGAATAATTTTGATGAATGGTCTAAGGCTTACTCATAAGCATTTAGTTGCAAGTACTTGGTGTTCCAAATGTAACGTTTTAATTGGATATACAGATGACATGATGAGTTTCACCTTGCTGGCCATAATTCTTCCCATGAAATTCTTGGTGAAGATGCCCGAGACAGCACACTCTCCATTCAGTGGGAGTGCAAGGTCTGACTTGTTTCACAGGGTGCAATATTCATAGAAGGTGAGTAATACAATACTGGGAACACAAAGTGAGTTTCTTTTTAAGGAAATGAAATTCACTGCATCTTTTTGGCAATGACTGTCTGCATTTACTTAAATGGGTGATGCAGGGCTCTAATGCTTTTAAATGATATGAGATCCTCTGATAAAAGACATGAGACTGCAGCCTATTTATTGTGATGAGACAGGAGTTAATAAGATTACTCCTACTCTTCAGTTACTTTTTCATCTTTTGCAGCCAAATGTTGGGGGTTTTGTTAGCAGGCAAAAGGAGGTCAGTTCATTTAAAGGGTGTTGATGCTAGAAATAAACATTTTTTCCCTCAAGTGCAACTCTGAAACCTAGGCTCAGTTGCCTGACTGCCAAACCCCTGGTTTTTTAACCAGAATTGCTTTTAGCTCTGGAATGCTGCATCCTTATAATAACCACTTATATAAACTAAAAAAAAAATAATATAAAGAATAATTTTTAAAAATAATAAGTGCATTGTAAACTGGCAATAACTGTGGTGTTTGGCAGAAGAAGGTTCAGAAATGTGGTGGCAGTGTCTGAAAGCACTGCTCAAGGAAGATTTTGGAGAATAAAACCATAATTCCAGTGCTGTGTTGTGAGAGGTGCTATACAACAGGGAGTGATTGTCGCAAGTCTTTTGGAGAGTAGAAGTATTGTGTGTATGTGTGTGTGTGTTGCACACAGTTATTTGTTTTGTTGTTGAGCAAGCTTTTAGTCTTAAAGTAGCTACTCTGAGAAAAGTTTTGGGGTTTTAAAAAAAGACAAACAAAATAACAGCAACCAAAAAAACCACCAAAACAAACACAAACAAACAAACAAACAAAAGCCCCAACAACAACAAAAAAGCCAACACCAAAAAACTTGCCGAGGGAAAGAGTTAAAGCCATCTGCCTGAAAGCATTGTGTAAAACATACACACAATGTTGGGGAAATAAGCCAATTATGTGTGCTTCACAGGAGGTGGGGGACTGACCTTTGTGTATAATTAGTTCTTTTATTTAAAGCAAAGATTTTGAATAGAATAACTAATTAGCTGTCATAAGTGGCAAATTGAAGATTTTGGCCGGATTCCTTGGGGAGAGTGGGAGGACATCCCTCCTCCCAGCCCGTACTGTACGCTCTGGCTCTGCTCATTAGGGTTGTTTTTAGTTCTCCGCAGTGGTAATGAGGAGTGCTGCACTTCTCCGAGCCCCTTCTAATAAGGTGTGAAATGCAGGTGGAACAGAGCTGCCTTCAGCTCCCGCTGCCTTCTCCCCACACACGAGGGCTGAGGGAGCAAAGCTGGAGTGGAGGGGGGTCTGAAAAGTCCTGGTGGCATCACCTGTGTTTTATGCTCTGGACTCGACTGTATAAAATACAGGCAAGCTGCAAAGCCTTGAGGCATATATCATTAGCTAGCAGTCCCCCATTACTCTTTCAGACCAATTAACCTTTAGAGTTGCATTAGAGAAATTAGGTGGTGAACTTGCCTGCTTTCAGAGGGGACCTCTAGCTCTGCTGCAGACCAGAGCGCTGTGGAGCCGTGCGCCGTAGGACCAGTGCAGATAACTGTTATTTAAAAGGCCTGCCATTTATGAAAAGTTCCCAGGCTCTCTTGGAAAGGAGGCTTTATGAGCAGTGCCCTTAGAGGAACCGCAGCTGATTGCCATGTGAATAGAAATATCAGTAAAATGGCTTAGAAAAATTTAGAGGTGTACTTAGTGGACACTTGTGTTATAAAGCCAGCTGAATCGTTTTACAGAAAGACTCCAACTGAGCAGATACGGGCTGATTAAAGCTTGTTTGTCCGGCTGTGAATAGTGGTAAAGTTTGGATTACTCACTACAATAACAGCCTCTTTAGACACACACATAAATTTCAGTATGTCCAGAGGTGGTGTCTATAATTTTTTAATGTGTATTGGAGCTCTGAGCACTCAGAGTGAGTTTAGTTTTGTATTTACCAGCAGCAAGTCTATTAAGTTGTAAAGGGCAAAGAAGGGAGTGTAGGTAGCCAGAAATAGAAAGGATTCATCTACTGTTTCTAAGAAAAGAGAGCACTGGATGTCTAGCAACAGGAGAGGCGAGAGCAACTTGATGGTACTTTCAGAATTTGGCAATAAGCAGTGTTCCCTTTTGATCACATATTTAAATATGAGAGCATCCAGCTGTTAATTTTTCTGCTTCTGCAACACAACTTCTCATTTTCTTATCCTCGTCCACGGAGCACACGTGGAATTTGTCAAAGGTGACCCCTTTGTTTCTTGACAGCCCCAGTTATTCACCACGTGCCCCGTATCAAATTGAACTGGGTACCTTGGCATTTTGAGGCAAGTACTGGGCAAAAATGGACATAGAGAAATGAAGCAGCATCCCAGTCTTGCAGTGAGGAAATTACCAAAAAGAGCAGTTCTCCAGCTGGTTTCTGCCTGCAGAGCCCAGGCTGGTTTAGGTCTGCTGGAAGGGGGAGGCAGGAGGAGGAAAGCAGGGTTTGGTGTTGATTGTGTCCTCTCTGTGCAAGCCTCTGACCGTGAAAAGGGTTAAGCTTCCGAGATTCTTCTCTCTTGTTGCTTGGAAATGACATGGCAAGTGTTCGAGGAACCCTTGCTGATCAAGTTTGGCAGTTTTTGAAATTTTGTTTCACGCCTTGCCTGCTGTGTCAACTCACCAGCTAATTGCAGCTGCAACTTTCTGTAGTGGCTTGTGTGCTCCGTGCAGACCGGTTGGTTGGAATGTCAGAGGGAAACCTCACAGCCCAAAATGTAATTTCAAAACACTGAACCTGACCAGCAGAGGCTGACCTTGCTCGTTATTATCTGAGTGGGAATAGCAGCTTTGAACATCATATGATCTCTGAAATGGTACCTTTTTTCATTAGAAAGCCCCCTGCTGAACACTGACCAAATACATAGCTTTTTTCCTTGCTTAAGGTACTGCTTAAAAATATATCTGTATCTGTTCCTTTGCTAGTTATTAGAAGCAAATCAAAGTGTTACATTCCCCTCACTTGCAGAAGCCTCTCATGAGACAGTGGTGCCTCTGCAATAGCGAGGAGCTCACATGGCTGCGGAGAGTGAGGGCTGCCAGGGCCACAGATGGAGCAAGAACTGCCCCTGCAGTCAGCCCTCAGCCATCCAGGCCTGCTTCCCACAGGAGAACCCTCCCAACCTGCCCTAAATGATCAAGCCAGCCTCTCCTAATGGTCCAGCCCGGGTTTCATCCCTGCCCACCTGCCCTGGTGCTTGATGCTGCTGCTGCATTGGCACCCTCTCTCTGGTTGAGGGCAGCTGTACCTCTGAAAGGGCACTGCTTTCAAAAGTGAGGCTTTGGGAAGTCCCATCTGGCTGAGGATCTTGTATTTCTGAACCATGGAACTGATCTCAAACCTCACCCATGCAGCAGCTCTCTTGAGTTTAAGGTGTGCTGGCTATGTGGAATCTGTGTCTTTCCAGATGCAGGATCCTCGTGTTACCTACACAAACCTTGCAAAAGAATTGTATGGTGACCCCCCTCCTTGTCAGAAATCCTCCTCTGCCTCTAAGGCTACACATTTAGAGAGCCTGTTTGGGGGGTGAATAATGACTTGCTGGTGTCTGGGGCTCCTATCTAAAAACATAATTCTCACATCTAGGTCCTAGTTTTCATAGGTGCAAACTATTTTCTTTCATCACTGGTACTGATCTTACACAGCTTGCAAATGCAAATTCACATGCTCACCCTTCTCTGCCTCACAACGAGGCAGACTCTTCTCACAATGTGCAGTTTTCCTGGAGTGGATTCAGGAAGAACATGGAAATTACTTGAAAATTGAAGCTTCTTTTTGCTATTGAAATGTATTTTGGATTTTAAAAAACCAACCAAACAAAGGTATGTCTAGAGTCACAGGGCCATCTCCCTCCTTCTTGTAAGAAACTGTCACTCAGGCACATGAGACTTCTGCAGTCTGACCTCTGGCACCTGCAGCATAATCCACTTCTGATGCTCCCCTGTCTTGTCCTTCTTTCCAAATGTGTGTATGTTTCTCTGTGGCTTTGTATGTAGCATTTCTCTTGGGAGTGTTACAGGTTGCACACGTAGCAGTGTGATATAGATTTGGGTTTTCACTTAATTATTGCAGATTTGTCACTGGTGTCAAAAGTTTGCTTATAGAGACTTGGCAAGCTGGTTTTGAGTGTGCTGCAGCAGAGAGGAGGAGGGTTCTTTAAGCCTTTAGGGTTTTTGAATGTTACTTGGCCTGTCTCTGTGCTGCTGAGACCATTTTGATTACAGATGGATCGATACCTCGCTGTTTTTGTGGAGGTGTCTTAAGTGCTATTGTCGTCTGCTCGAGGCTCTGACAAAGCAATTATTACTGTGGGAGTGGTGGGTTTACACGTGCTGACCATTAGCCACTCTCAGGTCACCCTGGCTTTTAAGGAAAGCAGCAAATGTCACTTACTGCAGTGGCACTGGCTCAGTCCTCTCTGGTTAAGGGACTGTTAATAATTCTATTATCAAGCTGCTCTTTCTGGGACATCCAGCGCTTCCTGCAGAAAGGGTGGATTAACTTTGTGTAAGAGTATATAACCAGTGACACCTGCTGCTGTGCCAGAGTGTCCCTTCTCATCATCTCTGCATTGGTTAAGGTCACAGCGTGCTTGTTACAGGCCCAGCATTGCCATTTCTAGTGACTGACACCAGTAAAAATAAAAATCATAACAAATTGAATCAGGGCTCTAGAGCAAATGGAATTCTGGCATCTCAGTGAGTTAATTTCTTCTTTCATCATTTCCTGTCCTGTCCCTCACCCACAGTATAATCCTTGTTTATTTTTCCACCTTGCCTATTGATTCCATAAAGTCCTTTCCTGCCTGGCTCTTAAACTGAGCAGGGTGAGCAGTGCTCACCATGGCAGGCACTGGCTGCTTGGAGAAAAGGAAAAAGCTGGAGACAGCACTGAGGGGAAGGTGACCACAGCAAGTCTCCCCCAGCCTCCTGAGCTGACTGTGCTGTCACCATCTCATGCCCAGCTATCTTGTCCCTGTTTTGCACTCCCAGCAGGGCTTTCCAAGAAGGATGAAACTTCTGGTTTTTGCTACCTTCTCTAGTGATACAAGAGGAGGAGGAAAGCTCTGCTTTGCTTGAGGAATGTGGCTTCATTAGTGGCAGAGGGGCACTGGTGGGATTATTCTCAGCAGTCCTCAAGCACTTTTGAATCAGATTTATTTTGGAGCAGCCCCTGGCCTGCTCTGGCTTTCAGTCAGGCCTCTGTACCCACAGGACTCACAAGAAAGGAGAAACAGTGGCACACCACATCTCTTTATACCCACTCCTCCCCTTTCCCCATCAAACTCGATTCAGCCAAGATGCTGGAGCAGGGGTGTGCATACAATGATGGCCCTCCAGCTCTTTTTAATTGCCTGTGGCAGGTAATTAACAACACAGGGGTACGGGTAATGAGGGGAAAAAATAAATGTTGACATTTCAGCCAGTTTATTCTGCTGCAAGATGTTGGTTAGAAAGAGTCTGGTGCGTTGTGTCAGTCCTACCCTTAGGAAAAAAGGGCTGCAAGTGTCACACTCCCTCTTTAGCCTGCAACAGCAAGTGAAGTTAGGGTTTTTCGACTGTCAGCTCCTTCCTGTGGCAGCAGCAGCAGCAGGGTTTGCTCCCAGCTCTGCCCACAGGCTCCCCGAGCTGCTGTTGGGATGTGCTCTAAGGAAGGGCTGTGTTTGCCTTGCAGGTGTGCCGATGCTATCCGTACAACCCAAAGGGAAGCAGAAGGGCTGCGCCGGCTGCAACCGAAAGATCAAGGACCGGTACCTGCTGAAGGCTCTGGATAAGTATTGGCATGAAGACTGTCTAAAGTGTGCCTGCTGTGACTGTCGTCTTGGAGAGGTTGGATCAACTCTTTACACAAAAGCAAATCTCATTCTCTGCCGCAGAGATTACCTGAGGTAAATAGAGGGACATACTGCGGGCTCTTCCCGAAGCCTCTCCGCGTGCTGCCAGCTGTCTGGCTTCCTAAAAATGTGAAAACATGTGCATGTGTGTGGCCAGCCCTGCCCAGAAAACACTGGAGTTTCTTCCACTGTCTAAAGAGGGCTTTTAATTTGCATTTAGCATATTTTTTAGTCTGGGAGGTGAAATCCTGGTTTTAGGTGAAGATACAAGGCAGAGGTCATGACTTATTATTATTATTATTAACCAACAAGAACAAACTCTGCTTGCTGAGTAAATTAACAAAAACCCTTAATTCTCCTCGCATATCTCTGATGCTATGCTGCTACATATTGACTGAGACCTGACCAAACCTTTACCTTTTCTCTTTCAGTCATAGCTTTTAGACAGACTTCTAGTCTTGAGTAAGTTTCCTCCCAAGGGGCTCTTGTCTCTTCCCTAACTAAACAGAGCAAAACTCAAAAATTACAGATCAACTTCAAAAAATGTTTCTGTCTGAGGAAATCAGCAGAGACCATCACTAGCTCAGAGTAACAACCATTCTATCAGTGTGTGTCTGCAATACATAACAACACGTGGGATTTTTTTGTCTGGTGTGTACGGGGGTTTTGTGCAAAATACTTTATGCAAACATAAATGAATATTAATAAGACAGCAGGCCTAATGCAAACATTATTATGAGGGTCACACTGCAAAACACTCTGAGTTTTGCTTTGTTTTTCCTTTGGAAGAATGTACTTGATCTCCAGCTAATGGGTATGTTTTCTTTTATTTTTCCTCAAGCACTGATAGCATTTCCCAGGCAAGCTCAACCAGTAAAACATCTGAAGCAAAACAAACCCAACACGCTGTTGTAAGATAGGAAGGTAAAATGCCTTCTAACCTTGCAGTGTTCAGGGGCTGCCTAGATTAGTGTCAGTGCTCAGATGCTTCGTGTGTTTCAATGTAAAACGCATTTCTGAAAATCTTCAGTAAATATTTTCCTAGTAAACTTGAGCAAACAAGTTTTCTCCTTCTAAAGATGAGAGATTAAGCGCTGAGCCAGACAGAAGGACTGAGTCTATCAGCTGCCATGTGGGAGCTGTCACCTTGCCCTTCAGCCCAGCAGTGCACAGGAGAATCCTGCCCATGGGAGGGTTTCAGAGCTGAAACTCTTCAGGGCACACACGAAATATCCCAGCTGAAATTCTGCCACACAGGCAGCACTTGCAGCTCCACGTCTAGTTATGTGGGATGTGTCCCCAAAATCTAAGTGAGGAGGGAGGAGCTTGGGTAAGGGTGGACACATCCAAGGTGGAAAAGACAAGATAAGCAGCCTTTGCCAAAATGGAAAGGGTGTGAAGGGGAAAGAGTTAACTGTCTTCACTATAATTGAATTCACTATAATTAATTAATTATTAATTTTTGTACATTCTTCAAATCTCAATATTTACTAATGTCACAAGTCACTTGCTCTGAACCATCCTTAACCTTCTCTGTACTAAGCTGAAAAAGCTCCAGAAAGTTGAAATTCAACACAGAGATTTCCACTCCCAAATTAGCATTTTGGTTCTTCTTCTTCAACTCAACTCTACTCTTTTTGTGTAGTGGACATAATTCTGATGTGTCAGTGAACAATATTTCAGTTCTTGATCTTCCCTTTCTGTATCACAATTGGGTCATGCTAGATACTATCACAAGGACCCCCAAAATCTCTCAGGAGAGCTACTTCCAGGAATAGCTTTCTTTCCAGGAAGAACAGCTGCATTATTTTCTGAAGTATTTGTTTGTGTTTTATCTTGTTTATACATTATCTTTTCTTTATCTTGTTTGCACCCAGCTTGCCAAGTGATCCAGGTCTCTCCATCTGTCATCCTCCATTATTTATCACTTGACTTTGTCATTTCTGGTCTTGAAAAAGTGGTGTGTTTGTGATTTTTTTTTTTATTTGACCGTGAAGATAGATATTCAGCTTTATTCTATATGTTGCAGAGCCCTGCTAGAAATACTGAGCTGGACAGTGTTTCCAATTTACATTTACTTTTTGAGACCTGTGAGCTACCCCATGTTTTGTCCATTTAATAAGCACCGTATTGATTTTGGTTTATTCTAGTTTCATAACAAAAATAATGTGTGGCATCAAACCAGACATGTTAAAGTGCCAAAGGACAGCAGTATTGATGCTGTTAGGTTTAGAAGGACCTTTTTATCACTGGAGTTGTAAAGCATTTTCTTTCTTTCCTTGGTTTACCCCGAGAATGCTGCTTCAAGATGGAAAAGCTTAATTTGTGATTTTCCCACTGGCCCCTAGATGATGTTGGATTTTCTGGGGCACACCAGAAGCCTGTGCTGGAGATGGAAAAGAAGCCAGGCATTGCAGTCTCCAGGAAGTGGCCCATGTCCCAGCTTTGTGAAGAGAGGGCAATTCATGACAAGAACAGTGGAAGGCAGCAGTTGGGACTTGTGTTTGACCATGGCCATGCAGCTTCTGCCACAGCACCAGTTAAACCTGGTCTCTGCAACAAACTTCTGTGCCTGAAAGGTGTCTTGTAGCACCTCTGGCTCCCTTTTTCAGGTTGGGATAGTTCCTGGCCTGCTGAAGGGGAAGTCTGTTAATATTTGTGCCACATCGTTAAACTGTGAGGAGTTATGTGGCCTTTACATTAAATATTTTTTTCCCTTTATCTGAAATTAAGAGTGTTAGGGCTTTGACTGTTTTTTGTTGGGAAGAACAGTAGAATTGTCATATCCTGGGAAATTTGACTGAACTTCCTAGTTCGGCTAGGAAGGAATAACATTAATTCTGTGACAGCTTTGTTAATTAGCCTTCAGCTGTTTAGGCAGCTTTACAGCTATTGTAGCTTGTATTCTTACAAATAAGTGAATTTAGTTTATACTGGGATTTCTTGAGGGGTTCTGCTGAACTCTTGGGGTCTGTTCCCCTGATGCTAAGGAACCCTTTCAGGCTCCCAGGTTAGGAATAAGGGTACTGCTATGCAGTCCCATATTTATAGAAGTATAAAACAATTTTTTTTCTTTAAAACATCTTGTGTTGGCTTTTACACATAATATTTCTTTCTCTCTCAGTCGTAACTATTAGTTCTATTAATAGAAGGAGCTAAAGTTGCCATCACGATTTTCTCCACTGCCTGTTCCCTCCTGGTAATTTGAATTATTCTTCTTGTAGAATTAACCACTTCCATCATTAAATAATTCTTTCACATTAGTAGTTTTAAAGTCTCTATCCACATTTTTTCTTCCTTTTTAAACAGCTTACAGTGTTTGGTCTACTAGTCAAATTTTAGAAGAATTCATTCCTAAAAATAACTTTCCATATTTCACACTGTAGTTGCACCATAAAGGGAGCACTTTACCTGGAGAACAGTCAGAGGAATTCAGTCAGAGGAATTCAGTCAGAGGGCTTTTGGAGTATTTTGTTGCCAATTTGCAGCTCTGAGACCCTCCTGGGGGCAGGTGTCGCTGAGCCATGGCCACTGCAGGGACTGGGGCTAGGGATGGACTTGGGTCAGGACAGGAGCAGTGCCAGCCCCTTCCCTGCTGTGGCAGCGTTCCTTTGGAGCTGGCTTTGTCCCAGGCACTGGGAGCACGGTGGGCTGCCAGCCCTGTGTGCTGACCCTCAGTGGGTTTGCAGCAGAAATCTTTTCCAGCGTGTTCCAGCAGCTGCGAGCAGACCGGAGCCCGATCATTTGTTTCAAAAGATAAACTGTCGTCATTGCTTGTGAAGGAGCATTTGTTAACCTTCACTTTTCATAAAACACTTTCTTGCTCATTTTTTAATCATGAAAGATGAAATTGGATCTCGAGTTGTTATCCTTGTGGTATCACCTCAGTCTCCAGCTGTGTCTCGATGTATCTTTCAATACATTTCATCTCAGCAAATAGATTTACCATTTGTTTCATAATCGCGGTTCCAGCATTCCTACCTCTAATTATTTTTGATAAGCAAATGCTATTGAAGGAGCTGCTTCTGGGACAGAGCAGCTTAGCATGCAGGCTCAGATGGCTCCTCGCAGCCCCCACGCAGCGATGTGTGTTTGTTCCGAGGCATAATTAAACATTTCACCAAGCTCCGCTTCACAGGGACGGGCTGGGTGTTGCATCAGGATTTCCCGTGAGGAGCTGACAACTTAAATTTCACTGTGAAGTGCTGATGAAGAACGTGATTTTTCCTTTTTACTCAGCATGGTGCCCTCACACGAGCAAAGGCGAGCCGGGCTTGCTTTGAGAGGAGCAGAACTGTTGCTTCTGTGTGTTTGATATGCTGGCGTTGGGAAAGTTTTTCATCCTGTAAACTGATTGGGGCCTTAATTAGACTCCAAAGAAAGCTAAAAACCTGCATTTTAAAATGATGGTGAATCAGTAAGAGAGAAGGGCCTTCTGGGAAATCCTGGTGCTGTTCTCAGTGGGTTTCATTTCTTTTCACCCACTTTCCCACATGTTTGGATCAGGGTGGCAAACTCGGCATGGCATCACTCTGCACCTGGTGTTGGTGCCTCCAGGGAGCAGAGCAGCCCTCTGCATCCCACCTGAGGGATGGGGATGGGGCCTCCTGGCAGGGCTGTCATCTCCTGTCACCCCTCAGCACTGCCTGTATCACAGAGGCTTGAACTCCACCCCCGGCTGCTCCTGCCTCCAGTGACTCAGAGGCCGAGTCCTGGGGGTTTTTGCTCTGCTCCAAACACCCCCAGGCATTCACTCTGTCACTGAATCACTTTTAGGAGCCCTTCAGGTGAAGTGGTCTGTATCTGGCAAATAGGCAGGGTTTAATTTTCTTGTGGGATAAGAGCACAAACATGGGTGCCTTGCTCTGGTGGCACAGGAGGATGGATGCAGAGAAATTCCCTCTTCCTGGTGGCCTTCTCCAAGTTAGAGACAACAGCCCTGAGCCAAACCACTAAAGTATGACCGGCTGTGTGAGAACAAGCCTTTGGGAACAGGGATGTGTTTGCCCCAACAGGCAGAATTTCAGTTAATCTCCCCAAGACACCACTAACACTCGGGATGTGGCTTTAACCCGCAGAAGCTGCAGCACCTTGGAAGCAGGAAGGAGAGAATTTGGGATATTTTTTCCCTCTGGAGAAGCACAGTGTGCATGTACACACCAAGAGCATGCCCTGCTGGATTTTCAAGGGCCATGTTTAGTGTGGGAAGGAGAGGTATAAATGCAGTGTGGCTGAACAAATGGTGTCTGCTCCAAGCCTAAAAATGTCACTAAGCTGAAGTGCTGCTTTTGCCTCGCAATAGGGAGCATCTTGCATGCTGCACAGGACACCCTCACTTCTCCACTTGGTGTCTGTACAGATTAGGGAGGATTAATTAGGCTCAAAATACAATGTGTCTTGGCAACATTGCTGTGCTTTGTGATGTTAAAGTACAGATTTTTTTTTTTCCCCTGCAGTAGTTGGTCCAGGACTTTCTCACAGCCTGTGCCCGTACTTTGTTTGTTTGCTTTCCGCCCCCTTTTTTTTTTTTCATCTCCACAACTTGTCACTGAGGAGGAAAGCTAATGGGGAGTAATTCTGCCTGGCTGTGGTACACTGGCATGCCTCTAGCACTTTCAGCTTTGCAGTTTTCTGACTGCTGTATTTAAACTCTTCTAAGAAGATGTTGATACACTTGTGCTCAGCAGTGCCAGAGCAGGGATGGGTTTAAGATCAGCAATTCCAGTTATACCGTGGGAAAGGCTGGGGCAGAGGAGGAGGGCTTGGCCTTCTCCTACCTGCTCATGGTCCCAACTTGGTAAATACTCACTGAAAATACAGAGGGAGAGGCCAAAGGAGTGAAAATAAGTGAACATTCAAATGTGTCCTTCAAGTGAAAACAGACTCCCTTGAGCAACCTTGAAGTTCAGGCCCAATAATCTCTGAACCAGTGCGGTCACTTGGCCAGGGGCTGTTTTGTACTGGTTCAGCTCCCCCTGCTATGCTGTGTCCTTCAATGCCAAACCCTTTGGCATGCAAGATGTAAATTCTTTGGGATTGAACTTGAAGGCTTCATGAGAGGACAGCTTGACCAACTTCATTAGTATCAAAATGCATTTCCTTTCCTTCAGCTGACATGACTTCTCACTGCAGCACTGACAGCAGTGTCCTGGATAGCAGGGTGCACCAGCTAATATGTATTTACTGTGCTGTATTTCCTATCACTGAGGCTTTCTCTAATCTTACACAAAGGCTAATTACAGCAAAGTTGTCTGAAGTTGCTTTTAAGCTTATTCTTTTAATCTTTTTAAGTGATGTTCAGGCTTTCCCTACATTTTTTGATATATTCAATACTCCAGTCAAATCACACTTGTAGCTCAGCATATTTCTAATATCCACAGATAGGAAAAATACTAATTGCAGTATTTAAGAGCCACCCTCACTGAAAAACCAGTTGTTGGTTTGTTTCAAAAGATAGAGGCAAAACAGTTTCTTTTCATGAGGATAGATTTCAGGTACATAAAGCAAGTCTTGTTCTCCAGCAGGCCCTGATGAAACTAAACAGCAGCAGGTAGACAGGGAAGGTGTATGGGAAAACCTATTTCACCTTCTGACTGGGGAGGATATGAGCATGGAGTTCCATAGCTCTTCTGAAACTTGTGTATTCAGACAATCTGAATATATAAATATGTAGGAAAAATATGCAGTCATACGTAATATCTACAAATGTAGATATTTATCTGTGGGTTAGTGTTTAGTCCTCCTTCAGCTCGTAATTCTTATCTTTCAGTGTTGACAGAATCTTTTTTTGGGGGAGGGGATAATTATCAATCTCCACTTAGCTGTTTGAATTTTGAACTTGTTTTGTTCTTGTGTTTAAAAAAATCCAATTGACACTGCCAACCTTTCCTTTCTGTACCATTCATTATTTTTATGTGCCTGTCCTGCTTCCTCTTTTTTTGTCTCCTATGATGTCAACAGCTCCCAAATTTTTGCACTCTCTGTGGAGGGAAGATTTTTCTTCTTCTTTTTTGATTGCAAGCTGCTATCTAGTCAGACACCAGGCTAGAGGGGGCGAGAAGAAATAGGGACTCTCTCCTTGTAGGTAATGTCTAAGCCAGATTGTTGTTCCTAGTGGAGACAGAAATAGGCAAACAGGTTCTCAGTTTAGGCCCCCTGAACATCTTGGCTGAAAAAAATATCTGTTAAAAGGTGCTAAAATTAACCTTTTCATATGAGATGTTTCTTTCTGTTTTCCTGACAGTAAGAGCCCTTTACCATTCTTTCCCCCCCAAAAAAAAAATCCCTGCAGGGTGCTGTGACATTACTATGGTTTGAATTAGTTTGAGGTATACTCGCAGAGTTGTTGAGGTTTGGATCAGCATACACAAGACTGCTCTTTAACCCAGACAAGACCACATAAACCCCATCCTTTGACAGTTGCCTACTGCTTCCAGGAGCGCTCCCTTCTTTTCCCATTAGTTCATTTGCATTCAGGGCTGCTCCTGTATGCCAATTAGCTTTAATTTTTACTATACACACTGACATCAATGGCCAATGAGAACAGGGCATAGCGGGGTTTTAGTGTGCCTATAAACTACACAAAATTGTCCTTGGACAAACTCCTGCTTTTAGACTGGCTGACAACAATAGGCATGGTTAAGTTCAGGCTAAGAGCCATTAAACATAATTACTACCACAGGGTAAAAGTTTAATTGTGCTAAATTTTAAATCTGCATAGTCTATGCTTATTTACAAGCTGGCTGGGTCTTCCTGTTACATAAGGGGGAATAAATCTGTACTTAAAAATTGTTGCCTTTTAACTTCAAAGGGAAGTGAATAAATAGGGTTTTTTAGAAGAAGCAAAACAACCCCAAACTGAAAACTTTCTGTATTTCTAGCTTCTTTTATGCAAGTGACTCTGAGCTGGTAAGTAGAGGCTAAACATCTTCGGGTAGATTTTTCTAATGAGCTTCAACTTTGTGTGTGTGAATGTGTGAGAGAGTGTTGCATCTGTTACGAAGGTGTCTGGGGGACAGAATGCAGATCAGTTTGTTCATGTGAGGTTATTTTAAATTTGACCACAGATGGGGCTTGGGGTAAAAGGTTTTTCCTCCTGCTCCTTATCTTCTCTCCCTCCTTCCAATAACGTTAAGCTCCCCACTTCAGGAAGTTTCAGCTCAAGTAGCTTTTGGATCAGGAGCTATCAGAGGTGGCAGGTTTTCTACAAGCAAACAAAAAAAGGCAAAAGACTCTGTTCATTTTGCATTTTCTTCCAACAGATTACAAAAACGTCGTGTTCACTGAGCTACAAGCTACAGCGTATTTTTAGAAGTGTGGTGAATACATGGGGCTCTAAATCACTCCCCGAAAAGCAGATTAAAATTAGGAGGTGCTAGAATAAGTGTGAAACGTTCATCTGTTGGGAAAGGGAGGGTATGGAGGACTGTGAAACTTGATAGAAGAGACAAAGATTAGCACGCTGACTCGCTGGAAGCCACATTATGTAGACATTAGAAGGCAACACGATTTCAGCTGGACAGAACATAAGCTTCAGATCTTATGCAAACAGTCAAAGCTGTTTAACAATTGGTTTACCCCCAAAACCCCTGAAAGGAGACAGGTGAATACGATGCCAAATACATTTTTCATGTTTCTTAAGCTAACTGTTTAAATAGTTAAGTGAACATCTGTCCAAATTTCCCCATCATTTCCATTTAGAAAAGTCTCCTATTTGAAGGCTGAAGAAAAGCACCTGCTTAACAATGCAAATGGTGCTGTCTGGGGCCCCTTTATTTTGTTTAATCTAGATTGAGCTCCACACAACTGTGATGCTAATGAATAATGGATATTTTATACTTGTGCATGTAGCAGTGCTGGGCACAGAGCAAATCTAGGATTAACCTCCCAGTTTCCCTGCCTAATGCATTTGACTCATTTTTTTGAGTTGGCTGTGACTTGGGTACTCTAAAAACGGATGCCTGGTTTTATGGGAAATGGGAAAATCCTGGCAAAAGCTGTCAGGCTTTGCTGTGCCCAAGTGGAAAGGGGCAGCTAGGCTGAGGAAGGGAGGGATGTCTGGAGTAATGGCTTGATTTGTGAGAGGGTGCTGAATGAGAGCCAGGGCGTTCCAGGGTGGAGACCTGGATGCTTTTCAGTGCCGCATTTTTCCAGTCCGGTCTGCTGGCGTTAGGCAGCCGAGCCCCATGCCCAGCTGCCTCCCCTGCCTGTGGGGGCAGGAGCAAGAGGGGTCAGCTTGCCTTTTGCTGGTGCAAATTATACAGCTGGGATTTCACTCTGCCTTTCAGCCTTCAGATGGTGGAATCATGGGGGAAGAAATTTTGGTACTCCCTTTGTGGATTTTCTGTCCTGCATGAGTGTTTCTGTTCTGTGATTTAGCTCTCAGGGAAAACATAGTGCTGTTCCTTCATAGGAAGGCCTGGGTTTTTCCAGCCAGGCCTGATGAAAGACCACTCATTCCACTTCTAAGGAAAAATAAGGGTGGGCTTCCTTACAGCTGGAGAGCGTGCTGACTTCGGGAGCACAGCGCTGTAGGAGGGTGGGAGAGTTGTGTGGAGGTTTCTATAACACTGCTGGGTGTTTTAATTCACAATTACTGGCCAGTAATAATTAGTATTGATTAGCCTGGCAAATTGCAGGTTTAGAAATTGGTTATGGATTTTCCTGATGTTTCTCATCTGCGTGTTGTGGAATCAGCCAGAACCGATGGCTCGAAACAAACCCTGAGCCCAGATCTGTCCGCGGGCAGCGGCGCGTTGCGTGCACTGAGCTAATGGCCGGCAGGGATCGTACGTCTTGAGGCTCATCACCCCCAAAATGCCATTTCTATCATCTTCTAGGCAAAGTGACTAACCACGTGTGACCAGGGGCTGGGGTGAGCCTTGGTTCTGTCAGCCCGTGGCTCAGTGTGGCTGTAACGCTGCGGTGGCACCGTGCCCCTGGCGCACGCAGGGTCTGCAGGGACACCGCGGGCAAGGGGGCCTCGGGAAGGATGCCACAGTCTTCCTTGAGTCCCCCAGCAGGAGCTGCAGCAGCAACAGACATCTGGGGAGACAGATAGCGAAAGCCAAGATGAAAATGGCAAAGCTTCCAGTGCTGAAGGGCTGTCCTGGAGGGGCAGGGAGCTGAAGTGGAACGGCTGAGCATGCTGTTCAGGCCGCCGTGGAAGGGCTTAGCTGGCTCCCGGGAGGGCTGGGGAGGCAGGAGGAGGGGGGCACAGCCAGGGAGCAGGGCTTGCTCTCTGAGATGCCTGGAGAAATGCTGTGAGCTCATTGCAAGAGAACTCATGCTTTTTCTTTCGAAGCACCAGGTGAGTGAGGTTCTTCCTGAGCTGTTTCAGCACTTCCTGCCAGGATTGGCAAAGTTTGCAGGATTCTGTGTCCTGCTGCCAGCCTGTCCCTCCATCAGGCTGTGGCCAAGCCCATGTGGAGCAGAATGGGCAGCTCCCAGCACCTACCCCACTGCTGCAGAGAGGCAGATAGTTTTTGAGTGAAATTTTGTGAGCCCCAAAATAGTGCTCTAAGTGTTTAATGCTTTTCTCCATTAGACAGCAAATTAGCCCTAGGCTCACAAACCAAATGAAGTTTCATCTTGATGATCGGAGCCTGCTCACCAGGCAGTTTTATCCCAAGTTCCTGCACGCTGGTTGGTCAGTGAAATGGAGACTGCAACTTCTATTTATTGGTGCAATACAGTATTTGATACTGCTAATTACACTTAATTAGTCCTTCCACCATTTAATTAAAATGGCTTCTAATGATTGTGCTTCTTTGGCAGGCTCTTTGGTACCACCGGGAATTGTGCTGCCTGCAGTAAACTGATCCCTGCCTTTGAGATGGTGATGAGGGCCAGAGATAATGTTTACCATTTGGACTGCTTTGCCTGTCAGCTCTGCAACCAGCGGTGAGGACACACTTATTGTACACACAAACTAATTTATACCTTTGCCCACGAAGCAGGGGAAATGTTTGATGTGCCCTGCCCGTCTGGGGCTCACAGCCTGCTGGCAGGGCTGGGGCTGGGCTGCCAGGCTTGACCTGGGGATGCTTGTAAGTACCTGTAGCCCTTTTAGTGCAAATCCCCTTGGAGCTGCTGGGAGTTGGAGGGGCAAGGGGGAGGGCACAGACACAGCCTGTACAGCTGCTGCTGAATGAAACAAACTGCTCCAGCGTCCTTTCAGGAGCTACCCTCTTTGCAGAAGGCAGATGATGGAGAATGGAGCTCTTCTGGCAAACTGACATTATCTTAGTTAAATCACATCTCTGACACACTCAGAACTGGGGGTGGAAAAGAAGAATGATAACGAGAAGGGAGAGGAAGGAGAAAAATACTTTGGCTAAGCCCTTTCCAACACTAGGGACAAATCCCTTCAGTTGTTGTGTAATTAACAGGGGATTTTGGTGGTATAACTTCGAGTGAGGCTTATGTATTTGTGCTGGGTGGAAGATGGACATCAGGGAGTATAATAGAGGGCCATGCACAGTGTTTTCCCCTGAACTACCTGTAGCCAGCTGAGTTTGGAAGGGCTGTGAAAAATCTTCCCAGCACCATGTTTGTTGATCATCATAGGCAGAATGGAGGCCCACAGAACCAGACGTGATACTGTGTCAGCTTCTGATGCATCCATCTGTCCATCCTTGTCTAAGATAGACCTGGAACTGCTTGCAGTTCTTACTGCTTGCTTAGTCAGGCCGTAGTGACTGCCCACAGTCCAAGGGCTGTGCAGGTGTTCCTGTTCTGGATCTGTGGTTGTTTCCCAGAGATGAAATTAGGATGCAGTGCCTCATCCCATGGGAATGTGTGAGAGAAATGACAAACCTGTGGGAAAATGGAGAACCCAGTTCTGTAAAAGTCAAGCTAAAATGCTGACTTGAACATTCCTTGCTCACTCTAGAAAAGAGTCACAGTGGGATCTCTCGTGAAGCAGCCATACATGTGTGTGAATCCCAGCTTCCCCCTGAACTTGGGAGACGCTGCTCGGTTCTGCTCTTGCACGTCCGACAGTGGCTCAGCCCTGAGATGGATCTGTGCCAGCTGGTTGGTGCCAGGGCCCAGAGGAAGCAGAGAAGGTGCTTTGCTCACTCTCTCTGGAGGCTGGGGCAGTGTTTATCGAAGGTACAAGTATTATTCAGTGTTTATTCCCGTGGATGCTGTCTCCTGCTCGGCGCGGTGGCAGTGCCGGGGCGGCAGTGACATCTAGTGGCTCCTGCCTTGGGCTCTCTGAGGGATCTTCCAGCTGCCCAGCTGAGTTTTGTGACTCTGGAACTCTGGGCTGATCTCACCTCATCCCCTGAGATGCTCCTTCTATGCTGCTGCAGTCACCAGGCAGTTCTGGGGTTTGTCTCCCCAGTTTGTCTCAGGAGTGTTGCAGGTGCTGCCAGGCTCAGCTCTCAGCCTCCTGATGATTCCGGGCAGGACAGCATTGCTCCCCTTCCCTGATGTTCCTTCAGGCAGCCCTGGGCTGCACAGTCAGGAGTGATGGTTGGCCTTGGAGTCTGCAGGCTGAGCATCTCTCACCAAACTCCTACTTCATCCTTCTTCTTCCCCATAAAATCCTAGTGCTGCCTAGTTTTCATTCTCAGTAATTTCTTTTAAATTCCACCCTTTATTTCAAAGGTTCCAAAGCACCTCTCTGTCTCCCCTCCCTCTTCAGTTGCCAGTGTGGTCCCAGTCTGTCCTTCAGACAGCCTCCAGGGCTGTCAGTGTCCAGCAGGAGAGTGCAGGTCATCCCCCTGTTCTGACTGACTTGTGCTGTGATGCACAAGGGATTTGCTCAGTTTAGGGGATGCTGAGTTCTGAAAGATGGGCTATGTGTTAATTCTTACTTCTTGCTAAGGTCAGAGGGCTACCCATTTTTATGACTTACTCTGTAGAGATTTGGGCTTGAAAGGGCAGAATGGAAGTGATCCTGTAACAGACAGCACTGGATGCTGAACTGAGAACAGTAAGATTAAGTAACCCTAAAGTCAAAGTTGCAGAGGTGAATGCCAGTTCTGGTTCTGAATCTGAAACCTCACCTGAAACCCTGTCTTGTTCTTCAGCTCTGAAAAGATTTGATGATGAAGGCCTTTCCTTAGTTCTCTTCCAGCTTGCTTGCCCTTCTATAGCTGGACTTTGTATAGAGTGCTCAATCTATCACAGCAGAATCTCTAATATTCTTACCAAGAGTGCAATGTTTTCATTACTTTCATTCCCTACAATATCAGTTTTGCATCAAGTCCTGCATTACCCCTCAGCCTACCATGCTTTAAACTGTTCTAAAGTCATCATGGTCATCGTAGTGCTGAATAAAAGCAGGTCACTGCTGATAGCTCAGTGTTACAAGGGTTGCAGGAAATCCAGCTGCCTCTCTTGCCATTATCTCAAGTGTGGGTTTGCTCAGAAGAAAATCACTCTTAAGAAATAGCAGAGTAGGTTCAGCACCTCTTTCTCACTGCTGCTGGCTGGAGTTTGACCACCCAGACGGGCTCTGCAACATCCCTGCTGCAAGCATGGGGGCTGGCAATGTGAAACTGGCCCTGAGTCACTTCACTTTAACCCTGTTACATCCTCTGTGTCCAGTTGTGGTGCATCAGCTGAAGAGATCCCAGTTTACTGGCAGGTAGGAACAGTTGCTTTTCCAGTGAATCAAATCCTTCTCCCAAAACTTCATGTCACATTAGGGTACCCCTGTAGAGCATTTCAGTTCCCATGTGCTCATACACACCCCCACACCTTCCAGCTCCCAAATTGTCCAGCTCCTCCTTTGGCTCCTCTACACCCAAAACCAGGTTTAGCTGTTGATGATGCTGGTGGCAAGAGTAATTTTTGCATTTCTCTTCCTGGAGATGTATATGGCATTCAAGGTGGGGATAAGCAGTGAAAAGCAAGCAGCTGTGTCTGTTATTTGTTGTGTCAAACCTGCTCCTGGGGAAGGTGGTGTGTGTGCAGTACAGTTTTTACCATAAAAGCTGTTCACTGAAAGATGCTCTGCCTGAAGCTGCCTGAGTTACAGATGATGAAAGCACTTTAGATAAGGGGTGGGCAGTGCCAAAGCTCTGCCTGGGAGCAGGGGAAATGGGCATTTGAGGTCTGCTAAGTCTCCTGAGGATGGAGACACCTCCATTGATCTTCCTTCAAAGCCCTGTAGATACTTGGCCTTGCCAGAGGCTGGTACCTACCCTTTCCTCTCAGTGCAGAGCTGCCTTTAGGCACAGTGCTGACCCAGGGTGCCTCTCTGCTTTAGGGACCTGAGGCTGATTCCAGACTCAGCTCTTGGGGCAGCCTGTGCTCTGGTCTGTCATTGCCCTGCCAGTGTGATGGACAAAAAGCAGCCCCCGAATTGGGGGCAGAGAACATTATTTGTTATCTTAAGAAGTAAAGATTAGCTTCTGATTCCTGAGCAAGCAGGCAGGGCGGGAAAAGCTATTGGCTGTCAATTCACACCTCTCTGATCTTATATGTGGAACTTTTTTGACCTTAATGGTCAAATAAAATTGTTAAATATCACAAGCTTCTCTGTCAACTTCAAGACAAACAGAACAATTTACATGGTATATAGAGAGCAGTGCCCTTCGCTCAATGAAGATAAAGGTTAGGAGTCCAGCCACCGAGAAATTTCTATTTATTGTTCAGCACTGTACACAAGGGGGTGAGGGAGGACTTAATAGCCAGTCCTTGCCTGGAAATTAGTGTAAATACTGCTTCACCCGAGGGAACTGTGGAAATGTGGATACCAGCAAAAACTTCAAATAGGCTCCGTGTAATATTGCCCGCTTGATTTCCTGGCTGGAGAGCCAACATCTCTTGTCTGCAGGGACAAATCCCTTAACTGCTCCCAACCTCCTCCTGAAAAAAGTGGGACCTGCTCCCCAGGCTGCTCCCTGTGGCTGTGGAAAGGGACAGCAAAACCCTGGGATGGCAAAGGGAGAAGCACTGGCAGAGCTGGAATTCAAACCCTGCTCACCTGAGTCGCCTCCGGACCCAAACTGCCTCAAATTCCTCCCGTTCCGATGTCTGTTCGTACCCACACCCACTAATCCTTCTTTTTTACCTTCCAGATTCTGCGTGGGAGACAAATTTTTCCTGAAGAACAACATGATCTTGTGTCAGATGGACTATGAGGAAGGGCAGCTGAACGGGAGCTTCGAGTCCCAGGTTCAATAACAGCCCCTGCTTCGCTGGAGCACTGTGGGATGGGCGCTTGGCCGCACGAGCAGCGAGGGCGTCTGTCAGCTTGCCTGCAATATTTTTTTAATTCTTGGTCCAGAGAGGACTATATACATTGTAGTACTTTTCCCCCCCAACACAAAGCAGTTACAATTTTAGATGTACAGTTGTGCCTGCTTAGCTGAGCACTGCATTGCCTGTATGTTTGTGAGTTTTTGGGGTCTGGGGGAGGGCTCTGTACAGTCTGTTTTCTGTATATAAACTGGAACATTTATTTTATGAAAAATGTAATGCAATTTTATTACTGGTGTGAATTAAAAATTATGAATGTTTCCTGGTCATCGTTGCTGTGGTTTCTTCCCTGTGTGGCAAAAAGCCTGTATTTGCTGTGCTTTAGCTGACCAGACTATTGGAAACATGTACATAGCTCCCTGGAAACTTCATGGATCACAGCAGAGGCAGGTTCTCTCACAATAACTGGGGGAAATGCTGCTGCAGGGTTGTGGAGACTTCCATCCAACCACCTGCTTCCCTGTATCATGAGAGGGAATGAGCTGGGGGCAGGTGAGGGCTGGGATCCATCCCACCGAGGCTGCTGTGGCTGAGAGGCTCCTTGTGGATTCAGAGCCTTGCCATGGAATTCCTGCTGGCTGCCTGATCCCGTGGCTCCAGTCCGGGCTGCAAGGAACAGGCTCCCTGCAGCCCTGCCAACAGGTGCCTGGGCATTGATCAGAATATTAATTTCAAGGCTTTGCTAGGCAGTGGGGTTTTCCCGTGGGGCATCGCTTGTCCAGGTCAGAGCTGCTGCGAGAGCTGATGTCAGGGCTGGGACGGGGCCGGGTGCTGATGCAGCACATCCCTGCCCCAGCCCTTTCTGCTCACTCCATGCCAGGTGCTTTGACCTCCCGCGCAATAAAAGCGATCACGTTTGAAGCATCTCCCGGAGAAAAAATTCTGAACTGTGTTCCTGCTGCGATGCTTTGTGCAATGATTTTCAAGGTTATGCAATTCATGTGCAACCCACTGGACTGTATCAAACACATTTCTTTGTATAGTGAGTGTCACTTTAATATAGTGCACCAGTAGCTGTAAAGGATGGCTGCAATTCTATTTATTTTGTCTTCTTGCTTTTTCTTCGATTTACCCCCCTTTCCTTTAATAAATAGACACCGAGTACTTTTTTCTGATGTGACTTAATTGGTTGCTGGTCCTGGGTCGCTTGTGTGTGTTCTCTGAATTGCAAATGCCAGATGCAGTGCAGCTCGGTGCTGCTCTGCCTGTTGCATGAAATGCTTTTATGTACACCTGTGCTGAATAATGGCTAAGCAGAAGCAAAACACCACCAGACACTTAGCATGCTTCAAAATATTGCCTGTCATCTAGAGCTACCTCAGACATGTGGATTGATTGAGTGGATTTTTCTTCACAAACAGATGTTTTAAGTTGGGAGACCCATTATAAAATGCATGGCCTCATCCCTTTTTATTCCCATAAACATGGAATAGCAATTAAAGAGCCGCTTATAGCTGCCTATGGATATGTGGTGTTTAAACTGCTGCTCTGTTTTAGTGCTTCTTGGGGTGGGGGGAGGTTGTCTTTTGAGAAACAGATGAGAGTTGATGCTCTTTTTGTAGAGGCTATTGGAGGCAGCCACCCTGGGGCTACGGAAGGAGCAGCTTGTTGCCCAAATGTTTCCATTCCTTGCTTTGAAATGGGCTGCCAGACTGTCCCTCCTGTGCTCTGGATTGATGGCTCCCTGCCTGCCTGCCCCTGGGATTTGCTGCAATTCAGCACACAATGGCAGGGCAAGGCTGCTGTCCTGTGGTGAGGAGGGGAGCAGTAAAACCAAACCAAAACCACTCACCAAACAAGCTGGAGGGGCAGCTCAGCTTCAGATTCTTAAGGAGGGTTTTGGTGCCAGTTTAAAAATCGAGTCCTTCAGAGAAAAACACCTTAGTTACACCGTGGGCCATGACTCAGGAGCAGTGGCTTCCCGTTGCCTCCCTGCTCTTGCCCTTGCTGTGAAATCCAGGCACTGCTCCCCTGCTGGGCTGCAGGGGCTTCATTTCTGATGGGCAGCCCTCTTGATTTATCACCATGGCTGGCATCTGATTCCTGATACCTAAGGAGGAATTTCATGATGCTGCCTCAGGAAAAAGCCCCAGCTGGAGACTGGGCGGAAAGCCTGGGGCAGGACACAACTTCTCAGTGCTGAATGGGGTGGGGCAAATATCCAATTGTCTTATAGTTAAAAAAGGAAAAACACAAGGGAGGGATTGTTCAGCATCTGAATCCCTCTCTTCTGTGTCTGCACAGCAGAACAGGCCTACCTTCCACAGCCCATGCCCCATAGAGCACTGGAGGTGGGATGCCTTTAAAAATAAAAATCCCAGGAGGACAATGCAATCATGAATTCTTGTCTGAATGCTGCAAATTTGCTTAATAGAAACAAGGGCTGGAGTGCAGACCTGCTGTTGAATAATCGCTTCCACTCTCTGGAGCAGAGCATGGAAACCTTTTGATGGTGTTATAGTCATCACTTGGCATAAATATTCATTCAAGGAATCAGAGCAGAGTAAATGGCATTTTAGCTGCTAATAATTTAGCATTAGCAGATAGCCTTTTTACTGCTAAAGATAACCACTGCTTAATCAGTTTAGTGACCACTGGCATACAGTGTGACATTTAAGCCTGTGCCTCAGTCCCCGTGCTGAGGACACGGCTGCCAGTGACCCCTCTGCCCAAGCCTCCATCCTTCCCAATGTCAGCCCCAGCTGCCAACTGCACTCAGCTGCCTTTAACTTCTGCATTAGCTGCCATTTGCCTCCTTATCTTAGATCAAAGAGGAATTTTAAGTTCATACTACAGATGTTAAAATCTGGGATCTTCTGTCTCTTTCTCTTTTTTTGCGGTTGGGGCTAATGGCTGATCACAGCACAGTCTGATTTTGAGATTAAAAAACAAGCCAGTGTTTAAAGGCAATCAAAATCTTAGGCTTCGTCTCCATTCATCTTTAATGCTGGTGTAATTGCTGCACAGATTCTGGCTCTTCCTGCAGACTTAATTTATTTTATTTTTGGAGCATGCCCCTGTCTGTCAGAGGGTTGTTATACTTCCCTGAGCAGCATTAGCGCTATGGAGCACTCCGCCACCGGCAATCCAGCTCACCCCATTTCATATCTTGCCAAACAAGTTAATCTAATATTAACAGCGGTTTGTTACCTCGTTGTTAGCTTAATTTACTTTACAAGAACTGCTATATTTGCATTTCATCCCTCTGTCACTGGCTTGTGAACCGCGCTTCCCAAGGCCAAGAAGGGATGGCTCACGCTGCCACACGGGGAGGGGCCATCACCCCCACCAGGCATCCTCCCTAATTGCCCAGGGGGATGTGGGGACTTGGGAGGAGGATTTCGAAAGCCACAGAGCAGGTCCTGGAAATGCAATATTGAGAGCAGCACAAATGCTGCTGCTGCTCTTCCAGTAATAGAGCTGAGTCGTAGACAGCAGCTTTCCCTGGCGGCAAACATATACAGTAAATGCCTTTAGTATGGAAATCAGCAGACATATGGGCACAGGGGCAGGCGTCTGCAACACCAACAGCTTCCTCAGGCTTTCAGGGAGTGCTCCCACAGCAGCCCCTGCCTCACCAGCCCTGCCACACTCACCCAGGTGTGTCTGCACCAGCACAGTGATGGCCCTGAGCCTCACTTCCAAATTATGGGGTGGGGGAGCTGTGAGCAAATTCCTCCAAACCACCACTGAAAAGCACTTCCCCAAATGATCCAGCAGCCCCATGGAGCTGTGCCAGCTGATCTGCTTGGTGGGCAGAGGGATGGAGCTGGGGATGTCTCATGGTGACATCAATGACCCAGTACCTGGGGCTGTCCCAGCTAGGTCAGGGAACGTGGAGTTGCTGGAGGTGGAAATGGCTTTCCAGTGAAAGCTTCTGACTTTATTGCTCATTAGCACACTCTGTGTCCCGTTGCCAAACCCTGTTGTCCCACCTCCTCCAGCAGCTGCTGCCTTCCGCTGCCTGAAGGGAGGGAATGACCCCATCCAGGTGTCTTGCTCTGGTTTTAATAGCAAAACGCTGAAGTAAGCCAAGGGCAACTCTGGCCAGGCTGAGACATCTGCCAGGGCAGTTTTGTGGTGCTGAAGGTTTCTAGGGATGGTCTGAGAGAAAGCAGGGCTGGAAGGACCAATCCCAGAGAAACAGCAGGAAGCAGAAAGGTGGAATGAAGCAGGGGATCAGCTGCAGATGAAAGTACCGAATATTGGGTGACTTTTGAGAGTGACTGGAGGGCAAGTACCCAAAACAGAGATCAGTTTTGCCACAGAAGCACCATGAAGCCCCTCATAAGTGATGTGAACAGTGGAAATGTAAGTATAAATCTACATCCAGGCTCCACTGCTGACCAGCCACATGAACCTGAAGCTGCAGGGGCTTCCTAGAAGGAATGTTTCCCTACTAACTTAAATTATTTGAGGAGAAGAAGGTGCTGCCTGCTGTCTGCCTGAAGGGGAGCAGAGGGGCCAGCTGCCTGTTTTAGTCCTTGATAATAACACTGCTGGAAAGAAATGTTGCTAATGCAACTGAGCTTTTATGGGTGATTTTACTTAGAAAATTACCTTGAGAATAGCTTTATTATTATTGAATAGAATCAGGCATTTTCTTAAAGGTCTTAACATCCCTGCAGAAACTGTAGAAAATTGTGATTTTATTTAATGAAAATATTGTTGTTCCAAAGCTGTTTTGCTCTGGGGCTTACCCTTCAGGCCCCTGTGCCTCCCAGCAGTGGAGAAGCATCGATTTCCTCTGGTGTGCCTCTCCCTCTGCAGCTCACATGGAGCTTTTACCCCCACAAAATGCTTCCCCATGCACTTTGCCATCCATTCCTATCCCAGTGGAGTTGCACATAAGCCTGTCAGTGGTAGCAGAGTGGCCATCAGTGCTGCTCAGAAATGGGTTGTCACCCTCCAAGGACAAACCCTGGTGACATCCACCCTGGCAGCTGCTGGATCTCCCTTTTCCCCTTGGCCTTGTGTCCCATCCCAGTGGTGACTCCTCAAACCTCCAGCTGCTGCCTCAAGGGCAGTGGGTGTTCAAAACACTGCCCAAGGTGTCCCTGTCCCCATCCTCCAGCAGCAGCTACAGAAAGGGCCCCAGTCTTCAAGAATGGCTTTTCAGTAAGTTTGATATTTAACCTGAGTGACCCCTCTAATGTGCAGCACTTGGGTTCAGAGGGAGGGACTTCTGCTTGCAGGGTTTTTTTTTCTGAGAAGAGCATATCTTTGTCACAATTTAGGTTTTTTCTAATTATTATTTCTTAAAATTCTTGCTGAACAGAGCCCAGAGATGCAGTGAAGCATCTTGCCTTGGCAGTGCACACAGTGCAGTCACAGCAGCCCTGGGGGGCTGAGGCAATGACCTCTGCCAGAGGAAGAGGAGGAAGAGGAGGGAAGGTGCCCCAAAGTCTCAGCTGGAATGCCAAGGTTCAGGACACAACATCCTCCAGAGCAGGATGCCTTGCCCTTGCACCTCGGAGGAAGCTCTAGGAAATGCCATCCTTTGGCAAGGTACAAACACCAACACTGTGGCTCAATCAGGGGTCATGGCCACGGTGACAGCCCAGGGGCTGCTCCTGCTGTCCCCTCACCCCACCGGGGAGCAGCAGCCTCATAAATAATTCCTCAGTGCAATGGCAGTGTTGTAAAACATGAATATTTAGTGCATGCATAATAGTTGTTTATTCATATTTAAATGTCAGCTGATGAAAACATATCTAAAAGGCTCCATTCCCGGGGAAGCACGGGCAGCTGGAGGAGAAGGGATGCAAAGTCACACTGAAACCCAGGGCAGCAGCGATGGGCCCCTGCACTCTCCAGCTGCAGCATATTCCTGCTCCCTGGGTGCCAGACCTGGGGGAGCCAGCGCTGTCACACCCTTAACTCATCTGTCTCCCACAAAGGGAAGGTCTCACATCTGTGCCAGAGCTGAATTGGGCTGAAACTCTGCCAGTTTGGGGTGTGCACTCCCAGCACGGGCGATGGGGTGGCCAAAACTTTGCAGGACAAGGATACTGTGCATGCAGGGATGTGGCCAAGGATGCAGGCAGGTCCCCCTCACCCTGCCCCATCACTCCTGCTCACTAGCACCAGCATTCGACACTTGGGAAGGGGGAAAAAAAATAAAAAGAGAGAGAAATGAATTATCAGTAAAGTAAAGAAATACAAACTTATGAAGGACATTTTTTTTTTTGCTGTCAATACACACAAAGAGACAAAAATTGGAAGCTTTTGAGGAAAAGAAATGCGTCTGAACTTCTGAGAGAGCGAGAAAGTACTGAAAAGCCCTGCCATGCCGAGCTCCTCTGAGGTAACTTCTGTGCTTGGAAAGAATATTTCAGAAGACATTTTATTCTTTAGAAGATGCCAAAAATGCAAGACTTGGCACTTTAACAAAACAGAAAAAGGAAAACACATAATCTTCTTAACTAGTAAGTCTTTGAGCCCAGGATCACATTGTTGCCATATAATAAAAAGGGATGTTATGCAGTAAATTGGGCAGTTAAGAATTCTGTGCACACTCAAAATCATGACATTTCAAGGACAATAAAGTTGGCTGGCTCGTAGCCATTGGCCATACGAACAGAAAACAAAAAAACTGATTGTCAGCTGGTTATTCATACCACATTACAAAACAAGTCTCCCAACAGGCAAACACTCTTTATTGCTTGTGTTTTTGCTCCAGAAATATATTTTTTAATTAAAAAAAAAAAAAAGAGTTCTCGCCGCATTCATCTTACAAATGTTAACCCCTTAAAAGACAATTCTGACATGCTTTGCCGCTGGCTTTTCCACTTTATAAATGTTCTACAGACAAGGAGAAAATCAGAAGGAAAAATTTATTTCTCACATGGCATAAGTGTCTGTTTCTTTATGGGGAAAAAAAAAATCATCAAGGCATTTGAGACAGCTTTCATGCTATTAATCATGTGGGATGTAATTAATCACGTGGGAATTAATCTGTTTTGATTTTTGGGGTGTCTGACTTGAAATCATCCCCAGAGAACTGTTTTCCAGAGCAGATGTATAGACTCTGTGCATGTGCCCGGGCTGAGGATGGTCCCAGTTTGGTGGTGTGGGGCTGGTGTCACGGACGTGCTGGCTCAGGGAAGGGCCCTGCCGTGGGCAGGATGATGTTTTGGCTGTGGCTGTGTGACTTTGGGGCAGTGCAGGCTCCCTGAGAGCTGTGTTTTACTGCAGCATTGCACACTGTGCACAAGCAGTGACTCCTGGCTGCTCTGGCATCCCACACCAGCAGTGATGCTGCTCCTCCCGTGCTTCCTGCAGGCCCTGCACCTCCAAGTGCAGCCAGGAATGCTGAGCCACATCCTGCAGGATTCTGACACACTGCTGGTGCTGTGTCCTTGCTCTGTCCCTTTACTTGTCCCAGGGCAGTGCTGGAGCAGCTGCAGGTGGTTTGCAGCAAGATGATCAGGATACACCTTCTGCAGGTGGTGGGAGCTGGTTTGGGGTGAGATCCTGGGAGTACCTGCTTGGAACAGGTAGGACACTGGGCTTTTCCTGAGATTTTGTTTGGGCTGGAGAGAGTGCAGGATGTGTCTGCACGTCCTGGGTGAGGGCAGTGATGGGTACATGGTGTGTGCTGGTGCTGTGCTGTTCTGAACTCTTGCTGAGACTTGCAACAGTGTGTAAGGGAAGGAATGTCAAATCACTGCTGAAGTCCAGCCCTTGGCTGCAGGACAGGTCTTTGCTGTGGGAGGCATGATGCCCCTGTTTGGTCACAAACCCCCCACCCCCTCCTGCTGGGTTCTGGGACAGAGACTGAGTCAGGCTGTTGTGGTGAGAGTTTTTCCCCCTCTGTCATTTAAGTAAATCTGTCCTGACCACAATGCTGGGGACAGGCTTGGTCAAAAAACTTCTGTAAGTGTTTTTTGGAAAGTGCTGCTTGGTTGTTTGTAGAAATGGCACCAGGCTAGATCCTGAACTGATGCAAATGAGTTTGTTGCCTGTCAAGCTGCTGTATTTCTCTCCTCCTCTGATTCCTGGGTCAGCTTCCTGCTCCTCTAGAGCAGCTTCCACTTTCTGTGCCACTGGTTTCCACACAGTGCCCTTGCCTGCTCCTTCTGCTTCTCCCTCTCCTCCCAACTTCTTGAGCATCTTTTTGGCAGAGTGACTTGCTCAACCTTTCTTTCATATTTTAATCCATGTTTCTCTCTCCCCTGGCTCTGCCTATGTGTGTTGTTTCCTGTATTTACCTCATTTTGATGGCACATTCTGTGGGACAAAGCACAATGATGCCATTTTGTGGGAAATTAAATCCTCCTGGTTGTGGTCCAGCCAGTGGGACAACTCGTGCAGGAGGGTATAAACTGCCTGGATTTGCATGCAGAGCCTGTCATCTGCTGTGAATCATTTTGGGATGCTTTTGCATGAGCGAAGCTGTTTAAAAATAAATTGTATTGTATTAGACTAATGGAAGATAATAAATTCGGCTGGTCTTTTAGCTCAAAATTCATCAATGTCTGGAGCTGGAAGGGGGAAGGAGCTGGAGGACACGGAGCCATCCGGCAATTAATGGCCAGGAGCTCGGCTCTTGCCAGGCTGCAGTGATGCCCAGCAGTGTCACACTGCTCTGGCAGCTCGAGGACAGCACAAGCACTGAACCCATCCTAAAAAGGCAAAAAACCTAAAAAACTAAATCCTTCCTTCTTTTAAACGTCAATTAGCAAGATATCCTTTAATCAAAGCCTGCTCCGAGTGGCACTGCGCAGAGGAATTGTTCCAAGATCAAAAACCTTTGAATTATTGAAGCCTTTCAACCCTGATGGCATTTGATGTCCCCATGCTACAGCAGGGAGAGCCTTTTTTTTTTTTTTTTTTTGTCCCAGCCCATCCCCCTGTGTCCATGTGTCTGCATAGAGGCTGTTCTCTCCCCAAAACTGCTGGTTCTCAGAGTTAATGGAGTTTGGGGTTTTTTGTCCCTTTTGGTTTGGGGTGTGTGTGCTCTGTCTGTGCTCAGGCTCTCACCAATTGCCCCTCTGGTGCCCTGCCCCAGCACTCTACCTCTGCCCAGCCCTAGAAATGTCCTAATTCCCTCAAAATATGGCAAAAGCACAGACTGGTGTGTACAGGATAAATGTTCACCTAACCCAAGAGGCTCTGTAGGAAAGCTTGTGCACTGATGGAAGTGAAGACAAAAGCGTTCTTAGCAGGGCTGCTCATGTTTAAACTCACCCGAGTGTTTGAGAAAGTGCTCTGGATGCATTTTTCTAATAATTTTTATTTTCCTGTGTTTCACCCAACACAACTGTTAGGTTTTTTTTCACATTTCCAGTTGTGCTCCGCTGAGGAAGCCAAGAGTGTAATTTATGGAAGGAAAAGGTGCAGCAAATAGATGCTTTGGCCTCTATAAAGTACTCCTGCCACTTAAGAAGCCACTTGATGAATGGAACCTTTGGTTGATGTCATTTGCTGGCTTTGTGAGCGGCTTCTCCTACAGCCTTGCTTTGAGGAAAAGCATATTTTAAAAAGTGTGTGTATTATCTGGACCCTGCTGTTACAAGTGGTGAGGCTCAGGGTCCTGGGAACTCAACTTATGGCTGATAACAGGATCTAGCAGCACTGTGGTACCTTTGCTCCTTCAGCTCCCCCCAAACATTGCATTTCCAGCAGGAGGTACAGGCTGTGAGGAAGCTGCAGGTACAAACACTCCATGCTTTGAACCTTTGCTGTCCTTCCTTGCACACAGATCACTGGCAGGGCTGGTCTGGCCAGAGCTAACCCTGCCCACTGATGTCCCAAATCGGGGTCCCAAGGGGGTGACTTGGCAGGTGACTTTTTCAGCAGCAAGGTGTGATGGGCAGCACCTGCTTGGGTTTGTGATTGTGGCTGGCTACCCCAGAAAAATAAACCAAGCTCAGGTTTCATCCCCATGAGCAAAAGCTCAAAGCAGTACCCTGTGGCCAGTGCTGTCTTTGGGACCTGAGCCAACCCCCTGTGTTGTTTTAGAGTCTTTAGAGTTTTTGTGTCCCAACCTGAGCACCAGAGAAAGAGTCAGGAGACGTCTTCTGTTGTTTCCAGAGGTGGTTTATTTATCTAATCTAAAAGCTCTTTCCCTGACTTGCCACAGTCCTTCCAGTTAGTCAGCCCAGGCACACTGCCTGCCCCTAGGGTGGGATTATCTTTTTATACTAAAAACTACGTAAACATTATTTACAATTATCTTCCAATACCTATCACTTATATTGTACAGTCTGGTTCTGCTCTAAACCAATCTAAAAGTGCCAACATCACCTAAAAGATGAATGCTGGGAAGAAGGAGAAAGAAGGACAGAACACACCCAAATTCCTCCATCTTGACCCCAGACCCTTATTATAAACAATCTTAAAAACCTACTTTCTCACCTTATGATAATCTAACTTATAGTCTACTTATTTTTTGTGACTTGTAATTCTACATGTAAGGGTGGTAATTTTTCCCAGGGAAAGAAATCAAAGGCACAGGGGTCTTGGGCACTGTGCCAAGGTTCCTGAGCGCCCTGCCTGGGTCTCAAGCCATCCAGGGAAGACAGAGGGATGTCTCGGGATACCACAGTACCCTTTCCCATGGCTGGAGGTCTGACTCAGGAGGAGGCTCCAGGGCTGCCTGCCTGCTGCAAATGAGAGGTGGAATTTGGGATTAGGGGTCTGACCCTACAGCATTCTGCTCCAGCCCAGGCTCCTCTCCCATTGCTGGCTGTGCCCTGAGCTTTGCAGGGTTTCTTGCAGTCACTCCTGAGGCTGCCCTGTTGCAGAACCTCCAGCAGCAGGGCTGCTCCTCCCCAGTGCCACAGGAACATCCCCAGCGGGAGTATGGGGCCCAGGAGCACACCTGGGGCTGTGCAGCAGGTAAACCTGTACCTGCCCTGGCAAAGCACACTGCTCAGGAGTTCACTACATCAACTTTCTAGTCAGCCCAGGTCTTCTTTTTTTATTATCCAATTAACTGTGCGTGTTAATAAGAAATTTTCTTTTTATATAAAACCGAGCAAATTTTTTTTTTTCTCTGCCTGGAGTAACATAAATAGAGCTTTTCATATAGAGCTTCAGTGTCCTGGGACTGATTTGTGGATATATATATTGCTGCTTAGAAAGGCTGTAATTTACAAGTGATTGTTTGGAGGACTTCAAATTACCAGCACTCATATATATGGATATATAAACAAAAATTGAAGCTTCTTAGGACATTCTACATAAACTATTTTCTTGGGAAGAAAAAGGATTCTCAATAAAAATAATAATAATAATAAAACCCAGGGTTTTTTTATATCTATGCCACTACATAAAGTAAGGGTAGATTATTTCAGTCCTTCATTTATATTTCAGCATTTCTGGACCATTTCCTCTAACATTTTATCTATTTTTTTTTCTTCACTCATATATAAATAAAATCCCCCTAAATTCCGTTCCTGATGGGTTTGGGGTGTGGAGGTAGCAGAAACCCTGCTGCCCAGCCCTGCCTGCCTGTGCTGTCTTCAAGAAGAATGGGGATGGGAAGGATTAGCTCCAGCTACCTTAATGAAATATCACTTCAGCTTCTAAGCCTTTTTCACTGAAAAGTACGTGCATGCACAAAGAGAAATACTTTTGGAAGCTGCTTGTGATTTTTATGGCCAAGCTGCTGATAGTGTCTGCTCTCAGCAGTCAGGCTGTTAAAGCCAGCTACCCTAAAGTCCCTATTTTACTTGGGAAGATATTGCTATAAGATTTTTTGTATTTCCTGGTCCAAGACAGGGAAAAAACCAACCAAAAAGCAGGGTGAGCAGGAGCAGCCAAGGGCACAGTTGCAAGAGGAGCCCTGCAGCAGCACCACTGGGCACCCAGGGCTGTGCCCCTGCCCACATTTGTCCAGCCTCCAGTGTCTGTGCTTTGGGGGCAGCTGTGAGGGGCTGGCATATTGTAAGGTAAAGGGGCCTTTCAAGCCATTAATTTGGCAAGATGCTTTTTATTTAATTTTTTTAACTCTTGTGAACTTTGAGGCATTTACAACACGTTCCATAGTTTTGTGGGGGTTTTTATTTCAAAGTTATAAACAGGTTGATGCAAGTTTAGGTGACTTTATGTGACCTGAAAGCAGATTATTGAGTGGTAGTTAATAATACTCCTTGCCTATCAGAAAGGAAGTAATTTTTAGTTCCTTTATTAAAGCAAGCAGCACAGTCTGCCTTCAGCTGCCAGCGTGCATTTCCAGTGGAATGTAAGGGTTTAAAAATGAGCACAACTTGAGTAGAGGGAAAGGGATCTCCATGCAACAAGAACATGCTTTTAATTGAGATTAGTTGAGCCATATTCCATTAGCAAACCCCATCCCATGGCAGTGTTCCTGCACAGGCAGGATTTATCAGCCCTGGTGCTCGCAGGCTCCCTTGTGCTGCTGCTCTCCCAGGGAGCTGCGAGGAGCGAGGCGGGACAGGCTGCTGTATATCACCCATCTCCTGCTCACCAAATGATGATTCAGATTCACACTGAGATCTATAAAAGTCAGTGCTTTATTGCTGTCTTGTATTTCTGTATTAACCACCTCATTATCATCCCAAATGGAGTATAAATCTGAGGGTATCCAGTTGCTCGAGCCCGCATGCTGGTGCTCCCCCGCCTCCTGCTCTATAAATCTCAGCTCTGGGTAACGGGAGGGACCCTGTGCTTTGCCAGCCCAGAGCAGGTAGGGTTTATAAAGGCCCAGCTGGCTGTCCTGGGGACAGTGCTCCATGCTGTCTCTGCTGCTGTGGGGAGCAGTGGCACTGATGCTTGCCAGGAGCGCTGTGGATGCAGAGCTGTGCCTGCTGCCAGGCCATGCATCCCATCCCAGTATTTTGGATGTCCCATGGAGAGAAGCCTGTCTTTGGGGTCTGTTTTTGTGTGTGGGGTGCTGGCTTTGTTCAGCCATGGAGTGGCTGGCATGAAGTTTCCACATGGCTGGGAACAATTTGGCAGCACATGCCACCTGCTTTGGGCACTTGGTGCCTTCTTGTGTTAGAAAATGCCCCAAATAAACAAGGCTGGACCAGGCTGGGTCAGGTCATGCTGCAAGCAGCCATGGTGAGGAGCCAGGGGGATATTGAGGTGCTTGGGGGTGCAAACCCTGAGGGTTGCCAGTGGAACCCCTCTAACACAATGAAATGAGATTTGATGGCACATCCATAGCTCACCGCGTGTCAGAGTCAGAAATCCTCGCAGGGTTAGGTACATGATCTTCTGATCAGGATTTCTCATCCCTGAGAGCATGTGCCATTAGCAGGAGACAGCTTCCCCTGCAGTTCAAGGCTAGCCATGTGTGTTTCTACCTGTTGATGAAGAATGCTATTCTTAGCAATGAAGTGTAACTTTCCTAAAATAAGCTGGGGGGAAAAACAGTGCAACCTTTGGATCAAGATATCCCAAAGGCAGCAGCTCTGTCCCCCTCAGCAGGGGCACGTGTCGTTGTTCTCAGAGAGCTTTTCCTTTTTGTTTCTCATTCATTGGGCGAGAGGAGACCAAATGAACCATGGGGAAGGCAAACTAATTTTAAAATTATAATTATTTTCTGTTTCTGTACAATACAAAGCACTTTTGGCGCAGGTGCCTCTTAAAACCCGTTCATCACTACCAGCTATTTTTGCTGCCAGTTCCCATCCAAAGCAAAGTGATGAGTTTCCCAGAATTTGATAAATTACACCCCTTCCTTGCAAATTATTCTTCTTCAGTCTTCCACCACCTCTGGTCTTGACACATGGGCTGGAGAAGGTGGCAAGCTCTCAAACCTCGTTTAATGTTCCTACCCCCCAAGAGTTGCAGATTTTTCTGGGTTTCTCAGAGGTTATGCTTCCTTCTCCCACTCTGCATGAATGCTTTATTATTATTAATAATAATATTATTAATAATTTTAATCACAGTGCTGCTACTTGTGAGCTGATTCAGGTCATGTGTATTCTAAAGCAAGGCTTTGAAGGAGGGAAAAAATACCAGGGACAGATACATTAGGAACACAATGAAGAGCCTGTTTGATGCTGTGTTCAATGATGAGACTGCCATGAGGACATGTGGCTTTTCTTCTCTTCCTACTCCTTGTCCATGAGCTGCTGAGCTCCCCTCATTGCCTCCCCTCTGGCACCAGGCTCCCCTCCCTTTGCTCTCTGTGGTTAGGCACTGAAATACCATGTAGTTGCACAGTGTGGTTTGTTCTGTGCCTCTTATTTCCCTCTTTTGGGTCTCTGCTCCTCACACAAGCAACCAGTTCCCATTTGGCAGGTCCTGGCTCTCAGCTCCAGGCAGCTTTTCCCTCATTAACCTCGGAAGATACATTGGTAAAATGTCAGTGTCATACTCCATCATGCAGTGAGAACTATTAAGTGCACATTGTTATTCCTGGATCCAGACCTACACTGCCTCTTTGCCTCCCTGGGAGCCTCATGTAAAGATCAAATACGATGTTATGGATGATGGTTTGAGTGAGCAATCTTCCTTCCCTTCCTGCTCTTTTTTTTTTTTTTTTTAAATTTCCTCCCCCTCTAGTTGATCTTTCCCACACTGCACCAAGCAAAAGCAGCTGGGGTTGGCAGCACAGTCTTTTGTGGAGTTTTTGGGGTGTGATGGGAGAAGCAGCTGCCAGCTGCTGGGGGAGGACAAGACAATCCTGGTTTTGAGACTCCTGAAGATGCCCAACACACAAAACTTCTGCATTGCCCTTCTGCAGAACACAAAATCTCTGCACCCCTGCATTGCCTTTCCAGAATACCTTCAGAACTGTGACAAAACACTCATCTCAGGAAGCCTGCAGGCTCTCCAGCAAGGTCTCAGTTAGCAGCAAACAGGAGTGAGCTCCAGCACTTCCTTGTGTGCACACTCCTCATCAGGCAGGTGTCAGGGGCAGGTTCCCTAGAGAAATGCAGGGTGCTGCAGCCTCACTGGTGATGGAATCAGCTGGCCCCTGATCAAACGTGGAGGCACTGGTTGGCTCAATGGGAAGGAGGAATTTGTGCTCATGGGTACAGCCTTCTCACTTCTCCCTGCTGTTAGTTGCTCCAACATAATTTTGGGCTCCTGAGGCAAGTCAGGAGAAAGTGAGAAGAAAGGAATTTAATCAGAAAGGAAGACATTTCCCCAAACCTTCATTCATTTTTTTGGGTGTGCATTTCCAGGAGTGTTCCCACAAGCACACTCAGCATCCCTCTGGTCACTGCAGACTCCTCCAGGCAAAGACAATTTACCCTGACTTTGGAGCAGCCACGGATGAAAGGCACTTAACAAACGCTTCTGAGAGAAGAAAACCTCTGTACTCCTCTCCTCGTCATTCACTTTCAAATTGATAAGTTAAATACTGTACTCCAGCATAAACATTTCTCAGGGACAAAGTATAAACATTTCTAGTGGAGTGCACTTAATACAATTTTGTTTGCCAAGTGGCGCTGCCTCCTCCCAAGCTACGTCTGTGAGAGGGTTTTATTTAAATGGAGATATAAATTAATTGCACTCAGCACAGCCTCTCATCCCAGCTCTCTCCTGCATCCCTACCCTTGGACTCTGGGAAGGGAAGGGCAGGTGGGAGCTGTGGCAGCTGAAATACTGGCAGGACACCACTGCAGCTCTTCTCCTGCCTGCTGCCTTCCTGGTCTGACTTGGAAAATTATTTTTTTTCCATTGCAAGACACGTGACTGGATTTGCTTTAGTTAGATGGATGCAGATGCAATTCCATGAAAGATCTCCTTCCCAAGGCAGGGGTTAATGCAATGTTTGGTGACCTGGCTCTACAGTGATGGGTGACACCGACTCTCAGACAGCTGGATTAGATTAATATCTGTCAGATATTTTAAGGATTCATTCAGGAGAAAGCCTAATTTTAGACTTTGATTGAATGCCCGTCTTGGTAATAGCATGGATAATTTCCTTTCAAAATTGGCAAAATTTAAGTTTCAATGATGTCTTAAACTGGGCCCAGTTATTAACAAACCTGAGCTTTCTGACATCTGTCTGCTCCTTCTCTACCTGAGTTCCTCTTTAAGAACAAATTATACATGGACTGGTAAAACCTGACTTTCCTCCAATGTGTTTTGCTCATCCCTGAAATACGTTGGAGCAAAGTAAGGAAAAGTGCAACCCTTGTGAATGGAAATCAGTTTTGCCACCTAGACCAAAATTTCCATGTTTTGCAAAGGAAAACCACAGCAGGTACCATGGCCAGGTGTTTTGAGTGCTGTGGAGCCTCCCTGCCTCTGCCACCTTCAGAGGAAGGATCATAGAATATGGGACCTCAAGGATCATCTGGTCCAACCATTCTTGGCAAAACATGACCTGGAAAAAATGGACCAGCTGAACATTAGAAGTGTCTGAGGTTGCAGAATCTACCATTTCCCTGTGGAGATTATTCCAAAGGCTGACTGTGCTCATTGTGAAAAAAGTTCCTCTTGTGTCTAACTGGAATATTCCCCAGGAGTAACTCATAGCCATTATGCCTTGCCTTTTCCATGTGGAAAAGAGAGTTTTGATCTTTGCAGTCAGGAGCTTATGAACTTTCTGGGTGTTGTTTCCTCTTCTGTGAGATGCCAGAACAGCTATGTGGAGCAGTCTAACCTGCTCATTGCCAAAGCCAAGGGGAGGCTCAGGGCAGGGATGAAGGCTGGGGATGGAAACTCCAGCTCAAGTGCTGGGAAATCCCATGGATCCCAACGTGCTTGAGGCCCCTCCAAAGCTCTGCCCAGCTCCTCCCCACCAGGCATTGCAATCTGTCAAGTCTGCAGAAACAAACTTGTTCTCATAAAACAGCAGCAATTTTATGGCACGAAAGGAGAAATGTACAGCCTGCATCTTGCTGCTCTTCAGAAAAACAGCAGCTGCCTTTTGTACAACTCTTGGGTTTTTCTGCCTTTTTTTTTTTTACCTTTAAGATTAAACACCTCCCAAAGAAGGCTTACAAGGTTTATGGCAGAGGTATACAAGAAGCAAATTAAAATTCCATAAATATATTTGGTGGCTAAAATTTATATATCCTGTATTCCTCGGGTATCTAATTAGATCCAAGAAGAAAATAGCCCTGCAAAGGATAGGCATTTTGTTCAAATAATTTTTAAAAATTGAGCTAAATAATGGCCATTTTATACTGCACACAATATAATTGTTCTTCTTGTATTGGGGAGCAGTTATAAATTATCTGGTATCCCATTCAGCCTCGTTGCCAGGCCAAGCACCAAACAATTGTGAATGTAGTTACTGGGCACGTAAATTCACGGTTTTCTGACAACTACACCCTTACTGCTGCTGCTAACTAACATTCTGCATAAAAAACGCAATCCCTAGGAAAGAAGGAGCATTTATCTAAGTGCTGACATTGAAACATTCTGAATAACTCCTTGAATCATTTGTACTATTATGGGGAGAAAATGTAATTATTGTAATCAGCCTTGAGTCTGAGGCCATGTTGTTTTAAAAAAAAAAAGAAGGGAGAGGGGAGGGGGAAACCAGATCTGAACAACGAAAATGAACCTTGATAATGGAGCAGCCTTGAATTCCACTTCATTTATCACACTAATGGATGTCAAGATGACCTCAATCAAACATTTTGTTTTCCAGTTTTAAGCAATGGAAAATGTTTTTTTTTTCCTCTGGGAACAAAAAAAAAAAAAGGAAAGTTATTTAAATTGTTCCTAGTAATTACATTAGAGTAGAAGGTCAAAGTCAATATGAAATAGTATCAACCAACCTTTAGATGAGTCTTGTCCAGGCTCTTCGTGGCACAGTTCACACATCTCCATAAGCCTAGTGCAAGCTTTATGTTTCTCTTGCCCTATTCCTTGTGTTTTTATGCTTAAATAGAAATCCCATTGGTGGTGTTTTTATTTGGAGCCCCAGTTGTATTTCATCTAACATTTTGAAGTAAATGATCATGTGGTTCAAACAGCACCTCCCTGAACTAGCACACTGCAGGGTTGGGCATAGCTGTAAAAAAGGCAGAGAAATCTGAACAAAAAGAAGTTTATGCCAACAGCACTTGATGAAAATGTCTTGATTCACCTCAGGACAAGAGAGACAAGGAGCTACTGGAGAGGGTCCAGCAGAGGCCATGAAAGGGATGAGGGGTCTGGTGCATCTTTTGAGTGAGGAGACTGTGGGACTGTTCAGTCTGGAGGAGACAAGGCTAGAGGGATCTCCTAAGAGCAGAAAATATCTCAAAGACAGGTGCATGGTGCCAGACCCTTTCAGTGTGCCCAGGGACAGGATGAGGAGCAGTGGCCATAAACTGGAACACAGCAAGTTCCACCTCAACGTGAAGAACTTTACACTGAGGGTGTCAGAGCTGCCCAGGGAGGTCCTGGAGTCTCCCTGTGCGCAGATATTGGAACCCCCCTGATGTGTTTCTGTGTCCCTGCTCCTGTGTCCCTGCCTTGGCACAGGGCTGGGACTGGATGATCTCCAGGGGTCTTCTAACCCTAACAATTCCACAATTCTGTGATTTGGTATTTCAGTTCCATTATCCCAGCAATGAAGATGAGCATCCCAATACCTGCACTTCTCCCCATGACTGGTCAAACTCTTGGCTGGATCCAAAATTAGGCAGGGCCCAGGGCTGCCTCTGCTGGCTTCTTGTCTTCTGGGTCATACTGCTTGGTTCTGGGCATTGAGTGAAAGTGTCAATCCCCCCTCAAACAACAAGCTGGGGTTTATGCTGCTGTGCAATATAGTCCATCATCTGCACTGGTGTCACCTGCAGCAGTCAAGATACTGGGTGTATTCTAACTCATTTGTATTTTAACTTTATTTGTATTTCAACCCATTTAATCTGGCAGACCAGCATTTCTGTGGATGCAAAAAGTGTCTTGAGTTATCAAGGACCTGTTTCACAAGTTCCCCAACATGACTGCGAGCTGTAGAAACATGAACTGCTTAAAAGCTACAAATCAATTATTTCATTGAACACTGGCAGTTTTATTTAAAAGAAAGAAAAAGACCAGGAAAATCATCAGTCTGAGAAAGTAACCAAGGAGGAACTATCTGTGAGCTTTCACCATCCTGGCACCCCCCTGTAGTGTGGCAGGTATAAACTTGTCTCTCTCCTGTTGTCTTCTGTCCTTGGGGCACGAGGCAAATGTTTCATTTCTCTAAGTGCCTAAGTGTGTTTCACATGTCCCTTCAGGGGGTCAGAGTGCCACTTTTTGGAGTTTTTAACCATAACACGTAGTTGTCTTGGTGGCCTTACACAATGGTCACGGAAGGAAGGTACATGCCCTAAAGGAGGACACTGTTAGAAGATCCTGGTCTAGGTTTTGAACTACATTTGCTACAGCAGATTATGCAAATCCTGTGTTTGGACATCAGAAGTAGCCCTAAGTCCAGGTGTATGGATGTAAGAGATCTGTATGCCCTCTTGCACCATATAAATTTTGAGTTCTCTATTCTCTAATGCAAGATTATTCCTGTCTTTTCTGCTTTTAACAGGATAATGCTGGTCTCTTGGCATTTTCTACTACAGCTTGTAACATTACAAGAACATCTGCATTTTTAATACTGAAACTTTAAAAAGTGCTTATGTTAGTGCCTTTGAACAGCAGAATTACCATGGGTTTATTTAAAAGACATCTTTCTCCTTTTTCTAAAGATAGGATGCAGTAAATGCTTTGTAAGAAATTTGCAACAACCCCCCCACCCTAACAAACAGCATTCTGTGACAGATCACTGTGGGCCCCTGCTCACTTCCATGTGAAGCTCTTGGAGCAGTCTGTGCCAAATAAACTTCTTTGAAACGCTCAGAAATCATCCACATGGTAAAACATCACCTCTCCTCTCTTCACCAGTAATTCAGTATTTAGGAAAACACTTTGCAAAAGATGTGGAGCCATGTGGTCCGTGGAAGGGCAGAGTCGGGATGGTCCCAGTCCCTGCCCTCCCAGCTGGGCAGAAAGTGTCTACATGGCAGAAAAGGGCAGGAGCAAACAGGTAAGAGGAGAGCAAAGATGCTTAATGCCTAAAAGGATGTGTATGAAAGGCAGGGAATGGACCTCAGTGTCTTCCCTGGGAATAACAGTGCACTGTGTAGTAACCTCAGGCTAAAAGACCAGTGAATCATAATTTAAAAAAAAAAAAAAAAAGTGTGGACATTTTTAAGTTAAGCTTTTAAGAATAAATAAATCTGTAGAATGTAACATAAATCAGCTGTGTCTTTCCCCCTCCCTCCCTCCCCCACCCCCAAACACTCTCTAAAGCGATTGGAAACATTTGGGCCTCAAAAAAAAGGGGAAAGCTATAAGTGCTTTTTCTTTCTTTTTTTTGCCAAATCATGCAGAAGATGCTGGCAGCTGCAAAGATTCAATTATACACAATGTAAAAAATAATTTAAAAAAATAATGGCACTTGAAAAAAAAAAAAAATCGCCTCTCCAGAAATTGCGTGGAACAATAAATCTGTTAATTAGCTAATTAATATTCAATTGGGGTCAGTGGGCTTAATAGAACCTTTTTCTGAGACCCAAGAAATTTTCCAATCACAATGTTAAGCCTGCCCACTTGCATTATCATCTGAGCACAGGCAGCCCTTATCGGGCCGCCAGGCGCTGGGGAACAATGCGGCACCATTATCATCGCGGCGCACGGCGCAGCCCGCCGAGGGGAGATGCTTCAGCATTCAGGGTAATTGATATATGGCTTCTGCTGCATTGTTTAGGCCTGTTTGTTTGCTCCACTGGTATTTAAGGCAGCGGAGCATCAGAAGATTGATTTTCATTGGTTGCCTTTTTTTTATATACATATATATATAATTTATTTTTTGCCGGCGGAGTCGGTGACAAGTTGTCAGTGCGGGACTCTGACCAATAGCATCTGGCAAGCGCTGCCCATGGCAGGCATGGAAGTGCTGGGCAGTGTGCTCCCCGTGCCTTCTGCCAAATCTTGCCCAGCAGAGATGCTGTGGGAACGCTCCCCTCGGCAGGGCAGACACTAAAACCCTCATCCCTGTAAAAAAGGACACATCTAAACCCGCCTCACTCTAAAATATGGCAAAATGCGAGATCTATGAGTGCTGGTGGCTGCTTGTATTTATTTTTCCTTCTGCTGGAAGGCCTGCTGTCCTTTCCCTCTCTTAATATCAAAATATGGAAGTGGGTGCGGTGGCTTTGGGTCTCCCCACTGCCCCCCAGGTTAGGAGAGTGCTGTAGATTACAGCTTTTGGAGCTCACTGGACTGAATACTGTTGTTTATGGTATTCCCCAACATTTCATAGAACAGTTTGCAGGTGAAATTACATTTGTTGTTTAGCTGGCAGTAAATCCTCCAGGTGAGCCTGGAGAGGCCGTCTAGGTGCAAGCAGTTTGACACAGGCTCCTTAAATCACCGTCCCAGGCCCCTGGCATGTACCACACTACTCTGATGATTAGGTTGTAAATGGAAAATACAGCTGGAGTTCCCTCTACAGAATGGGAACTTGATCTACAGGACCTACCTGCCCCTCCACTTCTTCACTGAGCTCCATCTCCACACGACCAAAGAGGGTAAATGTAGCCTGGATGCTTTGCAGTTTAAGGTTCCTCAAAAAATTTGCCCATCAAGGAGCAATGCTGCCACAGGTCCCTCACCAGCCCTACGTTTGTCTTAGCAGAAAAAGAGGGAACGAGATTTTTCACTGGAAATGTGGAGACTGGGAAATCCTGTTTCTTTCTTTCTGTTTCTGACAAAGGATTCCTGTATCCAATATTCAAGGCAGAGCATTATTACTTCGCAGAAAATTGAGAGTTTTGCAAGTATTTCCCAAGTGATGTGCCTGGTGGTTGTTCGTGTACTTAACCTGAAACTAGAAACTCCTAGTTATGGATGGCTTATCCCTGAATCTACTGGAAAAGAACATTGCAGGTGATTTCTTGCCAGTGAAACTATATCTTAAATGGTTTGGAGGTGTGGGCCTTTCATGGTGGCAGCTCCTATGCCTGCTGCACCCCAAGGAAGTTTTCTCTTTTGAACAGGGGGACTCCAGGAGGAGATGGGAAGGTGCTGTACCTGGGGGCACACCAAAATCCCTTCCCAGCTGTTGGCAAATGCTTGCAATTTCTCTTCAGTCTTGCTGTGGTTTTTTCCACTTAGCTTTTTGAGACCCACTTCACAGCACTCACAGACTTTATTTCAGGGGTATGGGGCTGGGGAGGGGGAAATCAAATTTTTCCTTTCTCCTTCAACTTTCTTGCAAGTCACTGGACTTTCATATTTATTTCCTGGGTAGCCTATGTGCAATTATTCTGATTAGATCCCTCTTGCCACTTCTCTGCTATAGCACACATACCCTAAATCTTAAAGAGAAAATAAAAGCTGCTATTTCCTATTTTCATAAATGAAAAGATGTTTCAAGTATTGGGAGACACTGAAAGAAATTCTGCAGTTTGAAGATACTTCAACTTAACTACTAATTGCAGGGGACCAGTGGGCGTAATTTTGGCACTATATTAGCTTTGCCACTCCATGAATAATTTGCATACAAAATGCTTTATTTTGGCAATCTATTAAAGAGCTATACAGTATTTGTGGCTTATCGCATTCACGCAGGAAGCAGGATCCTTGGCCATCTCGTTAAATTCTGTTGATGCATAACAATTTAAAGCATGGCACAAGCTGGTATGACATTTAAAGATGCCTTCACTTAATTATATTACACAAATATTGGGTTGTTTATCCTTGGGAATAAAGTCTTTTTGAAGTCAAAGTTGGCATGCGTATAAAGGAGTAAATTTTAACTGATCCCTCAAGTGGGCCTCCTAGCTGCAAATTGGGGTTCTTGCATTTTTTAAATTATTTGTGATAAGAAGCATTACACTTTGAATGCAGCCACTGGAGTTTGTTTGGTACTCCCTCCCTTCTTCTCCCCTAATGGAAAAGGCAGTCTTTAGCAGTAAATCGGCACATGAAACCAGAGGGGTAACTGCAGGCTGGGGTGAGAAATGGGACAAACCAGGCACTCAGAAGGAGTCTGTGGCTGCAAAAAGTCCTCACTTTGGTCTTCAACAGGAGGGAAAAAAATAGTGTAAGGAGGTTTATAGACTGTTTGCACAGAAGCAGTGAGGAAATTAGGGTAAGAGAAAAATCAACGCCTTTTTTTTTTTTTTTAATCCCCAGAAGGATAATCAGCATGAAGCAAACACTGGAGTTCGGGTTTCTCTGTAAATAGTAAATGGAAAGGCTGCAAATCTAAAATTCATATTGTTCACTTTAGTTGGCTGTTCATATTTTCATTATACACAAATATATCAAATGCAGAAGCTGAAGGGAAGAAGACCAAGAGCAGATTGGGCAGAGGGGTCTCCAGCCCTACAAAAGGGAGAGACCCTAGATGAGGAAACTGAAACCATTCATTTGCCAGTGTTGGGAAGAAAGTGGGATCATTTCGCTCTGTCAATGATGTTTAAAATAGAGAATTGATCAAATTTTTACTTACTGAACAATAAAAGAGAAGATTGCTGTGTGATAAAAACTCTGTTGGAGCAAGAGCCTTCCTCCATTTCCTGCTCCACTTTGACCAGGAAAGAAAAAGGCAAAACCCCACAAATTACTGAACAATCTTATCTGTCCTTACTCATAAATGAGTGGGATGACCTCCAGGTTATGGACAGACCATCACTCCGAGGGTTGTTGCACATCAGCTGTCCTTTTCTAGACTTAGTAGTAAAATGGGGTGGCTTGAAATGACTTTGTTTGTTGGGTCGGGTAATCAGAAGCATTAAGTTCACCCAGTTCTTGTGCAATGTAGGGAAAATATACGGTATTTTACTCTCACCAAAGCCAGCAATAGAGAAGGCAGTCACTGAACACAGTTTAGAGTGCTTGTTCAATTATAACTAATATTTTTCTCTGTTGTTGTAGTGAGATACTCTCATAGAAAAATTAACTTTATATCCCATTTCTTAGCATACTCATTCAGCTATTTGAAGAAGGTTCAAAAAGTGGTACATATATATATATATATATATATATATGTATCTATAAATTTTAATTCTGTACTTTCTCTAAGCCATTGATCTGTTGGCTGCAACTCTGACCTGTGGTTTACCCAGGAACTGCTTTTTCCCTGAAGATAAAGTCCCAAAAAGCTGAAATGACAGGCTGGTCCTGGCATGGTGGCCACATCTCCTCCTTACCTGTCCTTTGCAAAACAGCATTGCTGTGAGTAAGTACCTGGAAAAACACACAGACCAGTGGGAATTGGCACCACTGCACTAGAGCTGCTCCTTGTGCTCAAGGAAAAGTTTGAGTCCTCAGTCTATGTTTGGCTTTGATGTGTGTGTCCTTCCTATAATTAATTCACTAATGAGCTGATATGAAGTAATTTTATATATCATGGACTATTGATAAAATCAGTGTTAAGTATATCAGCAATTAGGAAACCAAGAGGATGGTAGGAATGCTTAGGTGCAATTAACTACTTTGATTTAAATTGCTGTGCTCCCATTATCCTCTGTTTCGATCTATAAACTGTCCCTTACTGAAGATGGATGTGCATGGATGAACTCCTGGAGAAGCTGCACCACATCTTGGACTGTGTGCCAGTGCAGCAGGATGGATCTGTGCCTGGCACTGCATCCCACACCCCAACCTGCCAGCCAGACAGACTGAGGCGCCTCAATGTCCTCAGACACACAGGACTCCTGAGCCTGAACCCCACTGGGTTTTGGTAAGGTTTAAGAGAGCTAGCCTTGCATTTCCAATGACTGAAGCACAGGTGAGCAACTCCCACAGACCAGAGAGGAAAAGTCTGCTTAAAGCTGTGCCTTGTAGCTGTGCAGTCAGATCTCCTCCTGCAACTGCTCCTTACAGGAATTAAACAGCACTGAGACCTACCCTGGTAAACAGCATATCTTTCACTCTTTTATCAAGTGCTGACCTAATATTTTTCTTATGCTTTCTATTTGTTGTGAGATTTGGTTGAATAAGTTCTTGCTTCATAATAAACATTTCCTGGAGTTAATGGACCAGCAGAGAGGCTGCTGAGCTCCAAGCTGCACCAGCAACGCCAGCAGCTCCCAGGGAATTATTTGCAGGTGCAGGTACTTGGTAGTGCCAGGGTTTGCCAAATGCAAGCAGTAATGACTGGCATAAAAATTTTGGCCAGTGTGTTAGATGAGCTGGGCACACTGCAGAGCTGTGGCTCGCAGATCTGCTGCCCCCAGCTCAGCAGCAGTGCCACCAGAGATCTGGCTGCCACCAGGAGAAGAGCCTGGTTGCTGTAGTTGTACCACAGGCTGTGGCACAATGTGATGGTCTGCTGCACAGCCGAAGGATGTAATGGGGGAAAGTGGGAAACCTGTACCATCAGCTCATGCCTACTAATAACCCAGGGATTATTTCACTTTCTTTCATTTATTTTGCTTATATTTTTTCATTTGTCACTACTGTGTGAGCCAGCAGTACCAACTAAAGAGTCCTCACAGCCATCCTTACCCCAAAGGCAGGTGCAGCCTTCCAGGTTTTCAATAGCAGTTGTGCCAGGCACATCCAGCCTTGGTCCTCATGGGATCAACCAACTGCCTTTCCTCCAGGCATTTTCCAGTGTGAAATCTGTGTGTGAGCAGAGCTCCAGAGTGGGCTGTGAGAGTGGCTGGGACCAGAGCTGGAGGGAGCAGGGAGGATAGCAAGAGGTGCTGGTGGGGTGGAGACACACGTGGGGTGAGTGCCAGCCCATGTGGCTGGGCTGGTTTGTGTTCTTCAGGGGCTTTTTCATTTCAGTGGATGATGCCTGAGTTACAGACAGAATTTAGGCCTTTGGGCTAGTTTTATTTAATCTGGCAAGATCTCTTGAGAGATTTTTAATGGGAACTCTGTATTAACTGTCCCTAATGCTGCACATCCAGAGATTATTTAAACTTGAATATTTTCTCAGCCAATCACTGAAAAATCACAGGCTATCACTCCTACCCTCTTGGCCAAGCCCTTGAATCTTCCTTCACCCCGGTGGTGTTGCAGCCCCAGTGCCTCTTTTTGAGGGTGTCTCTTCAGTTTCTGAGAATGGCACTTTCTAAAACAAGCCATATTCGTGGCATTCTTCTTTTCCTCACTTGTGGGAACCATCTGTCAGTAGTAGCAATAGTGGTGTGCCCAGAAGCTTCAACTGAGCTGTAAATGCATAGAATGGGGACTGCAGCTGAAGCCCTGGTAGCAACTGGAACATTCCAACCAAGCAGAAATGAAAGATAAGAGAGGTTGAATGACTTCAGTAAAGACACATGGAGAGTAGCTGTCCCAGAAATAACAAGTCCCCTGAGACCCTGGTTAGTGTTCTGCTCTTTGATCTGCTGTCCTTTGGTGACTAACCCTGCCTGGGGCTGCAGAAGGATGGATGTGCTGCATGGAGTTGGGCTGCACGTGTATTCCTGCAATGAGAACGGCATTGAATCTCATCCCAGAATAAGCTGCACTTCAGCAGCCTTCAAAGGTACAGGGTTTTACTTGTGAAAATTACCTTGGTGACAACGGGTGACTGTGAACGTGGTCTCAGTCTTATTTCATCTAGTTTGCTTCCAGCTCCATCAGGTTTTTTTGGGGGGGTTGTGTTCTTCCAAGGCCTGGTAGGAGTTTTACTGACATTTGCATGCTATCAGGTGTGTGCATGAGAGATGTTCTGCCCCTGACACTTGGCTGTTTCTCATATATAACAGGAACTTGCTGTGCTCTTTTTGCTGGCTTAGGTACCCCACACTCCACAATGACCTGGCCTGTCTGGTGCTCACTGTACAGAGTAACACCTCTGAATAACACAGTCTGGGACACCTGTGTTGGCACTGCTTGTACCAAATGACAGCATTTCATTCAGGTGCTGAATTAAGTGCTGAATGGATATAAATCCAGGTGGCTCTACCCAAGTGCAGTTTTCAAGCCCTGCCCAGCCATCCTCTTAGCCACCAGTGCAGAGTCATGCCATGACCTTTGTGAGGCTGCTGGAAGCACTGCTTAGTCAGAAATCAGGGTGAGTGATAATTTCCTTTTCCCTAGCATGAGAGTTATCAGCCATATCAGACCTGAGCTCCTGTTGATTAGCTCTTAGTGTCACCCTGTCCTGCTCATCTGATGCACAGTTTAATAAGCGAGTGGAATGTTATATTTGAAAAATTATTATTTAAGTACCTTATTTATGTGGGGTTATTTTTGTAAAGACTAATCAGTAAATTAAAAGGGATAAATAACAGAGAGATAAGCTGCAATGTACATTAATTTCCTGATGTTTTTATCGTGTATGTAACGCAAAGTACCATTACCAGTTACTTCACTGCCATCCTTAACAAGGAGAACTAAAATTTACACATATAAAATGTTACTGTGCCATGCCTTAATTCCCTTCTTGTGTCTTAGTTATGTCCAATATGGCAAATTATGACTCCTTCATGCCAACACCCACCAGTGAAGGGATGTTCCCACACAGTTTGGGACCCAGTTCAGCACCCCTAGGAGGGATGCAAATGACAGAACATTTGTGCCTGTCAGGCTGTAAAAGGCTTGGAGGTGCTGCTGCTGCTCTAACAAATGAGGCTGCTGTTGACACGGCTTTCTATGAATTCCTATGATTTGCAAAATATGATGTTGAGCAGCCAATTATGTTCTATTACTGCTGACTATGAAACAAGGATCTAATCTGAATCTCATTGATGCTAATGAACGTTTTTACACCGACTTCAAAAGGTGCCATTGGATCAAGCAGCAAATTATTTTCCTCCAGGGTATTTAGATTTTGATGTGTCCCACAGAACCGGAATCTCTCGGGTCTAATGAGCAGTGTGCCACTCTTGCCCTGTTACAAGGGAAATGTGGGGGCTGACATGGATGAAACAAGGTGGATCTTTCCTTCTGCCAGTTATTTGACAGTTGTGACAAATTGTCTTCTGCCATGAGGTCCTACTGGAGACTCGGTCGTTGGTACAGGGGGCAGGGTCAGCAGCATAAACTTTCAGAGCTTCAAAAACAGCCCCAACCACAAGGTGCTTCTATAAAGCACATATTTCTGGCCTACTTGAATCCAGCTGTGTGACTTTCAGGTCAGGAAGAGGAATTACAATACAATCTTAGCTAACTTTTGATTCTCCACAAAAGGTCTTAACAAAATTGGATGAGTTTTATATGAATATGTTAGCAGGGTGTAGAATAACTCTTTGCTTGCCTCCTTCTCACTGAACTGGTAGGTAGCCTTTCTAGTGTGAATAGAGGCCCTTTTTTTTGTAATGAAAGACTTATGAAAATATAATAAGTGAATGGAAAGAGAAGCACAGTAAGTTCTGCATCTTTTCATTGATCTGTTATTTTTAGTAAATCACATGTAATCATAATAAAAAATCCTTGAAATACGATGTGACAAAAATAATCAGAAATCAAGCTCAACCTGAAAATTAAAGGCATCAGCTCAAAAAGTTCATGAAAGCAAGAATATATTTTAGACACTCTAGTTAGCATATTGCAATCTATTTAGCAATGTACTTAGCATACCACTGCATCTGGTGCAGTGCTCTGTTCCTTATTAATTTTCAATACATTTATTCACCTGCTTTACACTTCAGATCTGCTGGGTGCTGCCAGATGTGCTATGGCATTTCCTCAGACTGAACCCAGAGTTTGCTGCCTACTTGCCTGCTGCTGCAACTCCTGCCACACCTGCACTTGCCCCAGTCAGAGGAGATGGGTGTAAGGAGGGAAGTTCAACATCCAGAGTGAAAACGTGAGGTGAAAATTAATTATAGCATACACTATGTGTGATAGAAATGAGTTACTGCCCAATTATGTCTCCTGTTTCCATTCAGATGAATTAATACTTGTTGTGAGCCCTTGGGAATTCAGACACACTTTAAACTTGTAATGAGTGCTATCATTATTGCTTTTGACAGTCATTGAGGTATAATTATCTGATCATCTATTAAAAAAAAAAAAATCAAAACTTGTTATATATGAGTTTTAAACTGGCAAATTACGGAACAGTCACCTTAGCAGCTCAACCACCCAGCTATTTTCTGTAGTGGCACTGCCATCTCCTGGAAAAACTGAAATTGTGCTTCCAAATTTTTCACCTTGAAAGAAACTTTTCAAGAGCAAGAGCTTAGAGGTTAAGTACAAAAGCCAACAAGCTTTTAAATTTGAGGCTTTAGGTGTTGCTGAGATGCCTGGTGTAGAAATGGCTGCAGGCTCTGTATTATCAGAGGATTTTGCTAAGAAATGAGAATGGATGTGGTGTGTGGAGTGTTGTGGGCCACAGGAGATGGTGGGAATGGCCAAGTGCCCAGCAGTTTGGTGTTTCTTTACAAAGCATAACCCTAAATACAAAATGGGTTGCCCATCAAGGAATTTTGCAGGATTCTTTACTTAATGCCTCTAGTATTCAGTTACCCAGGAACAGCTGCTTTCTGACCACAGGATTTTAGCAGTAAAGAGATTTCTATTGCAGCTTTCATCTGAAAGGAGATGGCATTGTAAATTTTTGTCTGCTTTCTTGGCCTTTCCTGAGCCACCCCGTGATAATTAGCATTGACCATCCTACCAACCTACTAAGCAGTGGTTCCAGCTGTGCTAAAAGATTTCCCCCACCTCCAAGCATGCCTCCCATATTTCTAGGTGCTGGGTTAGTTTTCTTATTCAAATTTATGTTTTTCCATGCCTTGTTTTCAGGATACTTTCATATTTTCAGTGAAAACCAAGTGGGTTTTTTTTTACTCAAATTTCACTCCCAGTTCCTGTCTCTCTGCTGGACAGAAGCTGTGTGTGAACTATCTATATTTTACTACCTACACTCAGCTGGGCCCATTCCCATCTCCACAGTGCTGGAATATAGGTACATAGGCTGCTCTGTGAGACATCCAAAAATTGCACATCTTTTCACTAATCTCGTGGATTCGGATTTTTTTCCCCCTGCCTGTGATGCAAGTAAGATATGAAAGCTGCTGCAAAGGGAGTCACTAGCACTCAAGTGCCCATTTCTCTCTGTGCATAGCATTGAATTGCTCTCTGAAATAATCCTGTGGATAGCAGGATTTTGGAAAGTGGCAACCACTTTTTTAGGTATGGTCAAAGCAAAGGTCATGTCTCGCCTTCCTTTATTAGAAATATCTGATCTCCTCTGCAAGATTTTTACATCACACTTTGTTAGAGACCTTTCTCTTAGACAAGAGCAGCTGTCCTTTAGGCAAGAAAACTTTTCCTGTGGTTTTGTAGGATATGTGCAGGCCAAGTTGGTTACTTGGCAGTCTCTTCCTACACTGCAACACCGATAGATGAGGAACATTTGCATGTCTGCAAAGAGAAGAGAGGCAGCAGACTCTTTTCCTTCCTGAACACATCTATTTTCTCCAGCCAGCAACACTTTTCTCTCATGCTTAGAGCAATGTTTGATATTAGTTCCACAATAAGCCTAGCTGGAGACTACATCAGCAGATTGTAAATGTAAATGCAGAGATTTTACCCAAGACAGATTGTGAATCCACATTGCTTCTGTTTTTCTAAGTATTCAGATGGGCATCTGCCAAGATTCCTCAGTCACAGGCTACTGCAAGTGTAGCTTGAACTGGCCTTGTGAATAGGGACAGGAATTCCTATGGCTCTTATTTCTGAAGAACTCAGATTTTTTCTAGCAAGTTGTTGTGGCCTCAGCTCTTTTATATTGAGTAGATAATAATGGCCTCAAATCAAAAACACCAACCAGAAGGTTCTTCAGGTCTGGAAAAACGGCAGTTCACACTGCTGGCCACCACCACTGGTGCTCCCTTTCCTCACCTCCCACAGCATTTCTGCAGTACTGCCAGGGCTAAAAATGCACTTTTTGTAATAGCAGCAGAACCTCCCCACTCTGCCATGTCTGTGTGTCTCACCTGCCAATGCACAGGGGTTTTGCCACTAAAGGTGCACTGAAAAGTTCAATGCTGCCTCCATGTTCAATTCCAACCTGGAATCTTCAAGCTTAGTGAAGGCTAGCAGATAATATCCTTATTTCTTTCTCCAGTGTCCAGCTTGCACAGAGATATCACTTTGATAAAACAAACCAATGGGAAATTACTTGCTTTTCAATATTTTCAGTATCAATATTTTTTCATATGGCAAATGTGTTTCATAAGCTGAAAGCTAAAGTTTGAGTCCACTTGCAGTTTGTAGATAAAACTTGAGGCTTCCTTGGTACTTCTGATGCTGTTTTGAACTTATGCATTCATTTTATGATCAACTTTTCCTGGTACCTGTTTTTTTAATTGAAATGCTTATTTTAATCAGTGCTAATTTCACTCCAAAATTTATGATTCTTTTGCAGTACATAAGTGGCTCTCTTAGAAGCTTCCTTGCTATCATGTTCTACATACAGGCTGCTGCTGAAACACAGTCTTTCAATCACAGCATCACCTCCATGCTCTTTTCCTTCAGCAGCTCTGCAGTCACTGCTACCTCACATGCTCAGCAGAAGCAGGTACACATGTATTCACCCTGACCCAAAAAACAGCACAGGATTACAGCCTGGTCTCTTTGTTCATTAGCTGATTGCCTGCCCAAGGGGGCTGCAAGAGGGCTGAGACTGAGAACAGTCAAATACAGGTATGTCAAAACCAGTGGTGTCTCCTTGCACTAGGTCAGGATTTGGCCCATTCTATGTAATCTATCTTTTTTTCTAACTTTTCTTTAGAAAATACTTTGTAGACGTAGATGATTATCCTTCTTAGAAAACAATGATTTATTCCTCTATGAAATATATGTCTGTCTTGTCATATGGGAACACACATAGGCAAGTTGAGCCTACAAAACAGTAGATTGATTTTCCTTGAAGACCTTCCCCTCTTGCCTGGCTTCCAGTAAAGCAAAGGCCCTGAAAGATGCAGCAGCTTTATAGCAGACATAAATGTTTATGTCACAGGTGTCTGAAGGCAGCGACATGAATCCACTTCTCCACTCTTTCCCATACACCTCCTAACTTGTTCTCCTTGGTTTCCCCCAGTAAAAGATGTAGTGTGGACTCAAAATAATTCTCCCCCTTTGAGCAGTGGCAGTCCTGCCTGTCACTCTGCATGGAAAGTGCCTTTAAGAGAGCCCACTAGAAACGTTGGTCCATATTATAAACCCAGGAAATAATCCAAATTGTCTAAAGTTCTGCTGGGGTCCATCCAGGTGCACCTCCCAAAGACAGGGAAGCTCATTAAACACGACTGTGCCTACATACTTGAACAGAGCCAGGCTTTGGGAAGCTGCCACCCTCCTCATAATCAGCACTATAAACACTCCCTGAACTATCTCTACCTGAGCTACAATTAAATCAATTCAGCCTGAAGAACTTTCATTTCTAAGTAAAGTGGAAGTTTTTCCTGGTAATGGATAAAACTGTAGTTTAACTGGCCCTAAAGGTGGCTGGCACATGGTAAAGAGGCCACGTTCTCTGGTTCCTTCTGTACTAAATGCATCCTCTAGCTGAAAGAAAACAGTGATTATCAGAAAGTCAATTGTCATCGTGCCTCTTTAGAAAAATTCCCATTAAAGATAAAGCCAATTTTAATTAGATTAAGTATCCAATTACTGTAATTACATTTTTAAAAAATTCACATCATGACGATGACCCTTTTAAAAAGGGTTACAAGAATAATTAGTGTATTCATATTAACCAAAATGTATTGGATAATATTTATACCCAGAAGGCAAAGTACATTACACATATTTCACCTTTGGGGAAAGCTTGCAAATGTTTTGGCAGTGGTATGAATATTTATAGAGAAGAGCGTGCTTTAGCAAGATTATATGAGAAAGCATTTATATGCTCACAAATTTTTACCCAAGGGTAAAGTATACATAAAATGTAGTGCAGAGATTATGGATATGCAAAGCGCGATTTAAGCGCGGAATTCATATCGGTTTGTTTAATTAATTGGTGCAGAATGCTGCTCCCCTTGTTTGTTTATTTATTTATTTAGGTGACAGAACGGCCACAGAATTCCTCAGAGCTTTCTTTCTGCTGATCAGTAACACCAAGACAGGTGCCAGGAAAGGCAAGGCATCACCTGGGCTAAAGCACGTCCTTTAGTGCGCTCCTGATCCCTGCTGCCTGAACACCTCACCGTGGAGCTGGGAAACACGCAGGCAGCCTCCAGTCAACACTGCTCATTTCGGGGCAAATCCTCCAGCTCTCAGCGAGGGGAGGACTGGAAGAGGCACCAGATAGGTTTTCTCAGACCTGGTGGCCCCAGAAGGCCCGGAGGATGTGACCCATTTATTTCCTGCACTGCACACCAAGCTCCTGCTGCAGACCACTGAGACCTTCCCAGGGAACTCTGCCTCTGCAGCCCAGCGATGTTTGCCTGCTCTGCAGCTAATCAACAGCTCTGGGAATTGCCAAGGAATTACATCCTTCCGCAGAAAACAAGCTCTCACACTTCTAACTGGTGTTAGCATTCACCTACTGCTGCAGCGTTTGGCTCTTCACTATTAAGACACTAATGAGAATGCTTGCAGCACGCATGTAAGCACCTCCCTAATTTAGGTGAGGAGCTGTGATAGCACAGCTTTTGACAAAACCTAGACAAATGAGGAAGGTCTGGTGTCATATCTTAGTTTGATTAAGTTAAGGAATGTCTTCCTGATTTACATTTATATCAGAGATTGTTCATTTTTATAGCAATTTATATGTGGCCAGTCAAGAATGAGAAGGAAAAAAAAAAAGATTAAAAAGACAGGCTTTAAATGATTCATTCAAGTTCTTTCACATTAATTTTCTCTTTACTGAATTATCAGCAATCATTCTCGAGCATTCATGCCTTTCCTGTTTTTCAGAACAGATGAATATTGCTTTACAAAATCCAAAGTTTTGTATTCCTTAGGCATAAACTGTGTCTTGTGTAGATCCTTACCTACACGTGTGGAAAATCTTCTGCCTTCTGAAGATGACCCTTCCTTTATAAAAGTTAAAATTTAAAATAAGTTACAAATACTTGTGCAAAGGGATGATTGCTTTAATGCTGGTATTGCCAGCATGGATAGCACCATGAACATTTACAATTTCCACAACTCCTGCTGTCATTTGCTGGGTTTTGAGCTTTCTTGCAAAATAAAATAGCCCAAGAACATCCTTAAGGATAAAACATAAAACAAGGGAGAAACCTGCCTCTGATTCATACTGGCTAAATTGCCTCTAAAGCTTTGTCCCATAATAAGGAGAAACTGAGAAAGTCAGTAAGCTTGTGATAGCAGAGAGGTAAGTGGGAACACAGGAGGGTTAAATAAATAGGAATAAAATTAAATTATTTTCTAACATTCCTGTGCAGAAGTTCAAAATTAGTAACTTTTTGGAGATTTCTACTGATACTGCTGAATATCTATTACGCTGGCTGGAGGGTATTTTGCAACATGTGTGGTTTCTGAATATTACAAACTCCCAGAGAACAGCAATGTGTTTTTCATGATGGAATGAGGGGATTGTTTGTTGTCACTGAACTGATGACACATTTCTGATGAAGGCAACGCTCCTTTTGATGCCCTTACTTGTTAACTTGGCCTCTGGAGGCATCAAGAGTTGCTGACAAGTTTAGGAAAGAGGTACAGAAAACGAGACAGCTCCCACAGTTCTCATTTCCAGGAACAGTGCAGGGACTCCCAGAAATCCTGCTGTGAGACGACTGAAACCTGGTGAAGGAGTGATGGGTGAAGGAGCTGTGGAAGGAGACAGCCAGGCTGGTTTGTAAGGGGTGGTGGGGCCTGACCAAGGACTGCTGTCTCCCCAGGGTCAAGATGCTCACTGAGAAGGATTTCTGGAATTGTCCATCCAGTTCCAGCTGTTCAGAAAGTGAATATCTCTTTTGAAGTAATTTAAGAGCCTGTGGTATTCTGCTGCCATAATGGTCTGCAGCGTTAGTCAAAGCAATTCTGCTCTCAGCTCAAGTCTAATTAAGGGGAGCTCTTGCGTAAAGTGAGTTAAATTCAGTAGTCACAGCCCAGACCCCGTGGAAAATAGTCTAATTCAACTACAGTAATACAGTGTAATATAAATATAATGGAAATACAAAACCATATAATTTAATTTGACATGACTGGCAGTTTTTTGCTTAAGTCGGTGAAAACGAACAAGTACAAACACTGAACTTCCCTCTTCGATCTTTTATTGCTAGTGCAGTAGGGAGCTGGTTTCAGGATGACTTTGCACAGCAGCACCCTAAACAAATGCACTGACAAGAGGCGTATTTCACACCCTCTTTTCACAATATATGCACATTTTTCATTTTTAATGTTTTAGATAGTTGCAGTAAATTGATTTAAGATTAAATACGTCTGGACTTTTCTACATCTGTCCCATATGATCAAAGGAAGGAAACAAATCCACGTGGAGAATCTGGGTGGCAGCGCTTTTCTCCAAGCCTTGCCCTTGCAGCCTGGCTGCCCTAACTCCAGCAGTCCTGCCGCAGGAAAGGTCCCGACCCCTTCTCAGACCAGGGAGAGTGGGAACCACGCTACCATGGATGCTCCAAGCCTTGAGCACCCCAAGCCCACCTGCCCCATCCCTGCCAGGACCAGAGCCTGGAAAATGGTTATGGGAGTAAGGAAGAATCAGAGAGTGACCTCGGTTGGAAGAGATCTTGAAGATCATGATGTTAGAACCACCCTGCTGTGAGTAGTGGGAGGAAAGCTGATGTCTTTACAAACAATTTGATGGGTGAAGGTGTGGTGTTAACGTCTTTGGAATAGGTCTTAATGTCTCTGTAGACTTTGGGCGGCGGGTTTGTGCAGAGCTCAGACAGCTCGGCTACTGACACAGACAAGGCTCTGCACAAACTGCTGAACTTGGGGGTAACACAGCAGCTTCAAGGGGGGAACATGGGGCAGGCAGTTCGGGAAGGCTGTCCCTACTGGCACCTCGGCCAATGGGGAAAGGGAGAGGGCAACGTGCGGCCGGGAATTAGGATAAAAGGAGGCTGCGCCCTATGAAACCCTGAGAGAAAAGCCTGCGACGCTGTGCCCCGGTGGGATCTCTCCATTTATCCACATAAAGTTGCAGGACTCGTCTGTCTCTTTTTTGGATATAAACCTCTGGTTTGTGGAGTTTTCCTGGCAACTGGGAGCTGGGTCCAGGATCCTCCCACCGTCTGGATCCGGCATACGGCAAGAGGAGCTGGAGGTGCGTGATATGGTGGAGGGGAAATTTGGTGTTGGTTTGGGAAGGCACTGCTTGAAGGGAGTGTGCAAAATATGGATGGTTAAGGCTAACCGTGAAGACTGGGAAGTGCCCTGCCTTATTTTGGAAATCTGCAGTCCAATACACGGCCAGCTGCAAGCCTTTTGGGTTCCCGGCTTCCAGGAGAGGGAAAATAAGGAGGTGTTGTTCCTAAAGTCCCAGCCCTCCCGGGCAATTGTGAGCCAGGTGCAGGTTTGGGGTTGTGCGCTCACTGCCCTGCGCCCGCACTGGAAAGGGACCGGCTCTGGAGTACGGTGTGGGGAGAGAAGGCTGAGCACAAGGAGGAGGAGAATGGAATGTCTGGGAAATGTGCATTGCATGTGGAAGAATTAGGATTTTCTTTCAATGATCTTGTTTGTGTAACTGGAGAAGGGAGTGATTTTGAACCATGCGAGAATGAGCAACCACAGGAAGTAGGTGGAAGGACCGAGTAAGTCTCTGGATACACTGGTTAGAAAGATATGAAAGAAGATAATGTGAGGAAAAGGTAAAGGCACAGGCAAGAAGAATCGCAGTTTTTACAATCCCCGGCAGGAAAAAGTGCTGGGAACCCCAGGACCAAAGGGAAGGGGGCAGCCACCAGAACAGCGAGTGGGAAGGAATGAAACACTAGACATGGGTTATTAAGGGTGTCAGGATCTGCTATCATCATTTGAATTTTATGGCAAAGGGGGAACAATTATTCAGATGTTCTTTTCATTTGTGGGAAAGATGCGTGTGTTAATTTGAGTTTTGCCAGCAAATAAAAGTGGCAAATGGGTGTGCCTGTGAGAGTTTGGTGTATGTGTGAGATGGGTTTGAAAAGCGTGAGTTTCTGGTTATTGCTAGTTGTGATTGTGGTTTGCCAGGAGGGGATTTGATGGCTGGAGTTGGGAATGTGAGTTAGTACTGTAAGGGATGATGGGGAAGGTAGCACTGTTGTCAATGCTGGAGAGAACCCAGAGGTGTGGGCATTCCCAGGGGAATGTGGAAAACTGGATATGGAGCCTATCCACATTACTCTGGGGAAACCTGGACAAGTGGTGTCTGAAGAACAATACCCTGTTCCAAGGGAGGGAAAGAAGGGATTGCAGCCTGTTGTTGAGTCTCTGTTGAAGGTAGGGCTTTTGGAGCCATGTGTGTGTCCTTATGACACTGCTATCCTGCCAGGTAGGAAATCAGATGGAATTTACAGAATGGTGCAGGATTATTAAACTCAGGCACTCCACAGTCCCAGATCCTTGTACCATCTTCAGCCTGATTCCCACTGTTGCTAAAGGACACTTTCTGGGGATGCCCACTTCCAGAGCAAACAGTATTTTGCCTTTGAGTGGGGACAAGAGGCAGAAAGGATTATTTGGGCAAGAAGTTAATTTACTCTATCCCTAGGAATTGGGTTATTGCAGTATGTGAAGGACTGGCTCCTATCAGGAGAACAGGAGCAGGTGGTAGGGTAAACCAGTGTGAAATGATTCGGTTTTCTGTCTGGAAGGGAGGCTGGGAGTGTCTGAAGGGAAGGCACAGGTGACAGAGGAAAAGGCTGAATGTTTGGGGCAGATTTTGACTGAAGGCTTGAAGTGTGATGGCTCAGAGGGAGTCCAGGGAATGTTGGCAGTGCCCTTGCCCATGACTCATGGGGAGCTGTGACAATTTTTAGGATTAATAGGGTATTTATTGCAGGAACTGGATTAAGGACTTTTTATTCTGTGGTTTTTTTAACCGAAGATAGACTCAATATTGTTGTACAGACACCAGAAGGAAAGCAGAACTTAAGAAAGGTACAAGAAAGGTTGACTAATGCCCCAGCTTTTGGTCTCCCAGGCCCAGAAGAGGAAATGGAATTGTATATGGATGTTAAACAAGGCTATGCCAAAGGAATTCTCGTGCTAAAATGTTTGCAAAGCCCCAGTGCTTGCTCTAAGGTCACAGAGGTTCTGTTTGTCTGCAGAGCTGTGCAGCCACGGCTTTGATGGTAACTGATGGCAGGATTGGCAGAGTCTGGCATCCCATTCTACATGGGTGACCAACACTAGATTGTTTCAGTATGAGAACCCTGTTCAATAGACCAGGAGGATATAAAATTGAGGAGCAGGAAAGGTGTTGGATTTTCAAGAGTAATAGGAGGAAAAGGAGCGACTGGATGTGCTACAGTGAACGGAAGCCTGCACAGGGTATCAAGGAAAGGTAGTGAATGTATTTTCAGGTGAAAAGTGTGCATGTGGGCTGGTACATGCTTTTGGAAAACAAATTATTTCAGAATATGATTGTGAAGGCAGTGGACTTGGATGGGAACTCATTTGGCAGGGGGATCCTTCAAGGGATTTGAGAATTCTGTGGAACCGCCTACCACATATTCCTGCCTTGAAGCTGCTGTTTTACCCCAAAATTCCGAAGTGGAGCCTTGTGCAAACCCTTGTCTGTGTCGGTGCTCTGCAACAAACCAGCTGCCCGAGTAGGCAGAGACATTAGGCCCCATTTCCAAGGTGTTAACACCCATCAAATTATTTGTAAAGACATTAGCGCCCATCTTCCCTATCTCCTCAGTTTGAAGCCCTTCCCCTTGGGCCCTATCACTACACGTAAAAACCCCCTAGCCATCTTTCTCGCCGGCTCCCCTCAGGCACGGGAAGGAGCAGAAAGGAACCTTGCACACCAGACAGGCCGGACAGGTGCACGGCTGTTCCTGCATCCCATCCCATTCCCGCTATCCCCCCACATTCCCAGGGCGTTTCCCGCTATCCCATTCCCGCTATCCGCCCACATCCCCAAGGCGTTCCCAGTGCCCCCCCCCACCCCCAGCCCTCAGGCTCCCCTCAGGCTGCTGGCGGCGCCTGCGCGCGCCTGCGCCGAGCGGCGGCATGGCGGCCTGGACGTGCTGCCGGGTGGCCGCCGTGTCCTGCCTGGTGCTCTGCGTGTCCCTGCTGCTGCCGCGCACCTTCCTGCCCCGGGCCGGCGGCAGGCAGGAGCCCGGCGCCGCGCCGCCCGAGGGTAAGAGGCCGCTCCGAGCCCCCCTGTCCCCCCGGGCCGGGACGCCGCGGTGCCGCTCGGGGTGAGCCCGGGCCCCGCGGGCTCCGTGAGGGGCCGGGGCTGCCCGCAGGGAGCTCGGTTTGCAGGCATGGTTTGCAGACGTAGCGTAGCTCCCCTTCGCGCGTGTGTCCCCCGTGCTCGTCCCTTAGCGACGTGTGGAGTGCCCGAGAGTCATTCCTGGTTACGGCTGTGCTCCGCCTTCTTCCTTTTTAAAGACAGTTTAAAACCTTCAAAATATCATTTTATGTATGTGCGGGGTATTAAAGCTTCCCGGAGAGTGACATATCCATTCCATTTTTTTCGTTTGTTTTGTTTTTTTCATTGCAATACATCCCTTCATTATTTTGTTATTTTGTGTATGGAGTGCTTTTTGTTGTTACATATGAAATAAAAATTCATTTGAGTCGTCTTCACTGTTCAGTTTCCTACGCCAGCGTTTTAATCTTTTGTTTTCATGCACCAGAGTCTCCTAATGCTGTGGCCATTGTTGGTTTATTTTATGCTCAGGTCCTATCTGTGCAGCCCCCCAAAGCTGTGTCCTTCGTGCCTGCCCTCCACTCTGCATGGCCTCTCTTGAAGTCCGCAAGGAATGGGTTCATACAAGCATCTCCTCCTTTTTATGCCCATTGCCTTTTCCTGTAGAGGTGGGGTTTTTTTTTCCCCAAGGCATTTCGCAAGAGTAGCTGGTATCATAACCCCTAATCTTGGCAGAGAGGGAGTTTTGCCCAGGGCAAGCCAGAGGTGAGGCTGGTGGAAGCAGAGAACTTAAGTTCTTCAGGATGGTATCCCACAGGGACTCATGTTCAGTGATTGTGCCTTGTGCATCCTTCCTACAGCCTGGTTCTTCCATGTCTGCACTCTTCCGTGGCATGGATTCATTTAGTATTTCATTTCAGGGTGTTCTATGGACCTTCAGGCTGAAACTGTTACATTGAAGCCAAATACAGGATTTCCATACCATAGCGGCCCTTTCAGGGTTACTGTGTGTATTTTTGGTCTTTAAGAACTTGAAAATAGGTTGGTCAGCGCTGTAGATCTGCAGGTGTACAGTTCCATTGCAGGGTCTCCTCACACTGAAAACCCATGAAGACCCAGCAGCCAGTACAGGTGAGGACTCTGGAGACACCTGCCTGAAGCAGGGAAGGGAGCAGATGCTCTGGGAGGTGGTACCTGGCTCCCCATTAACATCTGCCCCTGCACAGCTCCCGACTGATCCCACAATGGTACTAGATTGTGGAATCTGACACACAATTTTCCCAGAGAAACATAGTCTCAAGCAGTTGTCAGTTAATGTGGTGCTCCTTCCTGTGGCTGCAGGTTGATCTGACAGAAAAACTAGCTTTAAAAACCCCAACAACAAACTTGTCCTCCATTTATTTTCAGTGCCCCCCAATTGTTTTCAGTGCCATCTGTTGAATGAATGATGTTCCTACCTCTTCTAGCACAGCTGGATCTGAGCAGTGCTATGATAGGGTGGCTTCATCACAGCTGCAGTTAACTGCTTAAATTAGGTAAAATAAATACTCTTTACATCCTCTGTGTTGGAAATGCCTCCCCTCATTCCTGCAGAGATCACAGGACAGCACAGGTCTGTGTGTGCCTGATGTAGTACAGGCACCTGGCATTGCTCCCCTGCTGTACCCCAGCACCTGTCTTTGGCTGAGGATGTAATCATTCACCTCAGCTGGTCACTTTAAAGTCAGAGTTTATAGTCCATATTCTCAACTTGATAGCAAGGACTTCATTACACCTGCTCTGTAGACCAAATTGTATTTCACCTGAAGTTATTTCTTTATTGGAAGAATAAATCTTGATTGAACTGCTCAATTCATATCTCTGTCATTAGTTGTCCTCTTCAGTGCACTAATAACTGCAGTTACCTGGCAGGAGTTTCAGGGGCTTGAGGTAATCATGTCATTCTTGAAGTTAATAAAGTGCTTATGGTAGTCTTGGGGGCAAAATGTCTCTGAATAAAACATGCTTAAAGTTTAGTACCATTTGTTAGAACTCAATGTTACCAGAAGGCTTTTTATCAAAACAGGCTTTAGGCATGGGAATGGAACTTTCTCTAATAAAGTAATTTTCAGAGGTCACTTTTAGGAAGATGGTGAGCATTGAACTATAGAAGTTAATATTATCTTCCAGACAGGAATGTTATTCTTCTTCACAGTAATAATTTCATGTCTATGACAAAACTTACTTAACTTACTGTGTTGGTATCACATTCCTAGTTGATTTCAGACAGGCCTTACAATGTTGATCTTTTGTTTAAAAGTAGCAAAGAGGGAACCTACTAGCAGTTTTAAAAGTACTTTTTAAGTCTAGTGTTCATAAATATATGCCATGCATTTTATAAAGCTGCTCTCTAAGTTGGTAGTTTCAGATAAACCTTACAACTCCATGACAACAGCAGACTCTGCTTTCTTAGAGAGAAAAAAAAAAAAAGATGGTTCAGGCAACCCTCCCTGCCCAACTTAAATTTGTGCAATGCACACAGCAGTTTCCTGCTGGTGTCCTGAAAAAATGATGTGGCAGAGAGACATAGTACCTAGACTAAGAGGTGCTGAGTAGTACAGTAACATAAGTCTAAATAACTTTATAAATAGTTGAGTTTGGCTCAGTAGCAATTCCTAAAACCCATTTAGTAGAACATATAACAGCTTTAATGGAAAAAGATGCTTAAATGATCTGAGTATCATATCATCATCTGGTTGGTTGTTGTATTCATTGTGTTGTAAATACAGTTTTTAATATTTACTTCTTTTCAACTGAGTGTTAATATTGTTGCAAGATTAAAAAGCCAACAGTCATTCTCATGTGAAAATGCCAGTGAAGGACTTAATCTGCATTCTGATACAGCCTTCTAAACAACACAAATATTCGCTGGGGCATAATTTCAGTTTTGGACTTCAAGCTATTGAAGGGACTGGGTTAAACAAAACATGCTCTGCTTGCCCTGTAGCTGGTTTGCAAAGCTGATTTGAAGCATTAAAACTGACAGAATTATTAAATGTGTCGGATAAAGCCTAGGTAAAAAGATTGCAAAGCCGGGTAGGGTGTGGTTGGTGGGAGTTACCACACACAGCAATCAGTCTGCATGAAGGCAGCCCTCGGGCTGTCCCAGGGGAGTTGAGAAATATTTCCAGAGCAGAGCAGCACTTTGGCACCCTTCAAAGCTAACGGGAGTTAGTGCTCTTCCCACAGCAGGGAAATGTCCCGTTGAAGTACACCCTATCCCCACTGGCAGCAAACAAGGACCCAGCACATGCCCTTCTGTGCTCATCAAGTGCCACTTCATTTTCTAGATGGAGAGTAGGATATTGTCTCCATTTGAGAGTGGTTTGTTGCATCCCTGGAAGTGTGGAATCTGGTTCAAGTCACAATGGCACCCAAATTGTTACATTTTCCATTTACATACTGTGCATTTAAGAGCTTTGTGCATATGTTGCCTTTGAATTGCCTGCACCTCAGTTTCCTGTGTAATTTGCATCTGTTCTTCACAATAAGAAACTGTGGAAGATAGTATTTGTTTATTAAGGAAATCTTTATAGAAGTGTAAAATCAACTCAGGTTTAGAAATAGCAGCCATTAAATTCCCCTTTAAAATTATCTTGGTAATAAAATGTCCAGTGTCTGTCCTCTTGACATGATTATATTTAAGTGAATTGAATATTTTAAAGCACAAACAAGGCCTTGTGGATAATTTAGAAAACTATTCACTTTAAATACAGTTTCACCTTTGTAAATTATTTTCTGCTATTTAACATATCTTTTATATTTGTAAACAATATTTGCATAAGATGTTTTATAAATGTTTACCAACCCTGCTGCTTCATCCTCACCTTAGTGATGCTGCTCTCTGCACGACATCACACTCGTTTCCACAGTGACCTACTGCTGCAGGGCATTGCTGCTGGAGCAGGGGGACTTCCTTGAAATAAGATGCTATGCTTTCCATCACAGACTTTGAATAATTCACTAAAATTTAAGTGCATGATAACAGCTTCTTCGAAATTAAGCTAATCTGAGAGTGGGTTTGGTCAGTGGTAGTGTACCCTGGCAGTTACACTAAAGAACTCATGGAATGTGTGCTATCATCTACAAGCAAAATGTGTTTTTAATAGTGGAACTTCATGAATTATTGATACCACTTTCTAGTAAGTGTTTACTGCAATTTTCTGTGCTCAGGAATTTAGCTGCCTATGATGGTGTTTCCTAGCAAGACCAAATGTTAATTAAATTTTTCTCTTGTGTCTCATAAAAGTATTTGCAGCTGCATACTCACAGAAGTCAAGTAAGCTATTTACAGTGCTGCTCCAAACTGCTTTTCATTTTCTTTCTGCAAGCACAGGCAGCCTGTCCCAGCACCAGGCAGCCGCATCCAAGCCATGTGTGCCAGGGAGGGGGAATTTTCCAACTGGGATCAGGAATGAGCTACAGCCTGGCAATGCCCATCTCTGGTGCTTCCATCCAGTGCCTGTCACCACCAGATTCCATGGCAGAGTAGCTGAGCAACTCAGCTCAACACCAGTTGGTGGAAGGGAGTGCAGGTGCACATCCAAGCTGGATATGGAGATGGAAAGCAGGATGTCAACTTCACAGAGGAGTAAAATAGTGAATTTTGCAGCAAAATTGTTGAATAGATGGCAGTAAGAAAATAGAATAATGCATACGCTTAAATTTATTGAGGTTCTTGCACCCTTCAGTTGTGTGAAATCATTTGCAGCACCATTTCAGGCTCTCTGCAGTCTTCCCCTGGCATCTGTACATCCATTTATACTTGCTCTCCTTCCTTGTGTTAAATTAGCTCTGCCTAGAAAGGTTAGAAACCTCTAAATTTTTTTCCCCTCTAAAATGCCAGAGATAATATGTCCCAGGCTATATTCAATCTCCTTTCTCACACTGCTTTATCTTAGACCTTTTTAAGGAGAACAGCTTGAGGTAACATCACTTTCCTTAATCTTTCATTACTCGCTTGGTAAAATCAGGTAAAACACTATTTCTTACAGCAATAACCAAAAATCTATGCTGGGCAAACACTGCAGTCGTGTGTCAGGGTGTTAGGTGGATAATGGTTTGGACATTAATACATTTATACATTGCCTTTGGGCAATATTGAAAGATTATGCTCGCAGTGGAAAACTGATATGTTGATGGGGGATCTTGAGGAGAGAAACAAGTAGGAATCTGGCATTTCATCCTGCTGGAGATGCTGATCTGCTGGCTATTCAGACAAGAATATACCTATCAAAGTCTGTGTTTTGTTAATTCCCCTGCCAGCTCTTTCTCTACTTAAAATCAAGAGATTTTAATTGTGTGATTCTACTCCTAAATGTGTACGAGTAAAATTGCTAGGAGCAAATGGCTTCAAGTAAAACCGAATTCCTAGCACTGCACATCACAAGAGACTGAGGACTGAGTTGACTGACTTAGTCCAACAAGTTACTCACTCAGCAGTGGTGGTAAGTTTACAAGCAGAGAAAATAGGTCCCTCATGCTAGATGTAAAAAGGTGGAAAGTAATAGAAGGGAAATGATCATTGTGTGTTCTTTTGCAGGGAAGCTCGGTCGCTTTCCACCCAGGATGCATTCCCACGCCACTCCTGATGGCCAAGCTGTCCCTCATTTTCCAAGGTCTCACCTTACTGAAGCAGTTGCCAAAGCCAAGGCAGGTGGAGGTGGTGGTGGAAGCACTGGTGGAAGTGGAAGAGGTCTTGTGGGACAGATTATCCCTATCTATGGATTTGGCATCTTCTTGTATATTCTGTACATTTTATTTAAGGTAAGACCAACATAAATTGAAAAGTCAGGGAAATAACTCAAAAAACTTGGGAAAGAAAATTTATACTCTCATTTCATTACCTTGTTCCATTTCAGCTGTGCTCAAAAAATTGCTAGACCTTTGCCTGGTGATCATAAGGTTGGAGTATCCTGTGGGTTTTACTGTTGCAAAGACTGTAGCTAAGAATGCAGGGAAGGATTTCTTTGACCCTGCATTGGCCTCTGACCTCTTACAATTTTTTAAGGATTTCTTTTCCCCCTGGAAAATGTGCATGTCTACAGTGATGTTGGATTAATTTTAAATGTACACATAGTATTCTTTTCCCTGTTGTATGTGGCTACACCTTATATATATTGTATGTCTCACATGCTGTTATGTGTTCCAAGAATCTGATAGGAGTTTTCAGCTGGCAAAGTCTTCCAGGCATCTTTCATGGTTTTGCTGTTGGGTGTGCTTTTCCATGGCTGCCTTCTGGCATATTTCAGTTTTCTGTATTTTTTTTTCCATTGCCTCTGGGGGGGCTTATCTATTACTATTGTTGTAACTCATGAAATGGCCATGTTCTTGTCCTCATCAGCTGGCTTCCAAGGGAAGAACTACTCCTGCAGAACGGAAATGCCCCACTGCTACACCTGGGAACACGAAGAGGAAAATCAGTGAGTTGTATCTGAGTTTGGCTCTGAGTTGTATCTGAGTAGTTGTTCACTCTGTAATGGCCCAACAGGGTTCATCAAGTTCTGGGTGCACTTTAAAGCTGATGTTCCCTCCCACCCCCCAAAAAAAACCCAAAACCAAGCCAGAATCTTCTGTGTTGGAATGAGCAAGAGTTAGAAAGAATTACTACACTGTCACTTTCTAATCTCATTCAGCCCATGAGGCTGTGATAACAGCCTGATCCCAAGCCCCTCAGGAAGGAATGGCTTTTCATCAGGTTTGGTGAATTAACTGCATGGATTTGCTGAAAAGCTGTGTCACTAATGATTAAAAGTGGATAATAGGATGTCCAGCTATAATTATTGTATAATCCCTAATAGTCTAGTAAGAACGTAGATACCATGAAAGCTAGTTTGAGTTTTTTGAATTGGTGAATTCTTAGCCATCATCAGGCACTTCCCTAATTTGTCCCTTTTTTGAAATGCAGAGTCCCTTTATGCATGCAATAAAGACAAGCAAATAGTATTCTGAAATGTTAGTTTGATTTTACCTAAACATTGGTGAGATAGATTCAAGTAATTGTAGACACTTATTAGATACATTTATAAGCTTACTACTGAGGATTGGAAGAGTAGTTACCATTACAGCATTTAAATGTGTTGTGTTTAGCTGGCTAAACTGTAATAGGAAAAAAAAAGTACTTAGGGCTTTATAGAAAGTGGTAGCAGGAAGGTAATTCTCTTAACACAGCTGTAATTTTCTTGGCATTAATGCACATATTAGGAATACCTAATGTACTCAGTGCTGAAGATTGTGTCTCCAATGCACTCATACTGCATTGTGCCTGGCAATTTTGGGCAATATATTAGCAATGGTAATTGTATTTTTTTTCTCTGATGCTTGGTGAGAGAAAGTAACCTTACAATAAGTTTGGCGTCATTATATCCCAAAGAACTAACAGTGAAAATTATTCTGCCTTTTCCTAGAGTTCTTCATTTATATTCCTAAAGCATTCATGGCAAGCTGTAGCAGAGCCGGGGTCAGGTCACTGGATTAGGAACCTGCAGACTGAGTCACCACTTACATAGAGACTTGGAGGAAGTAACTTCCTTTCTCTTTGCCAATTCCTCTTCCCATTTTTTTAAAGTCTCAGACATGCAAAATAATTACATCAGAGTTGCATGAGGTAATGACAATCTGTGCAGAATAGAGATCTTTCTAAAAGCAGGATGTTTGTTGATGGATTTCTCCATTCCTACTATGTTGAAGTTCCATTGTGCCTTTGTGCTGCTGAAATGGGTGTGATATTGGTATTATTTTATACCTTCTTAGACCAGGAAAAGTAGGTAAAACTCTCTAAGCTGAAAGTTTCACTTTCATCACAGCCAGTTTGGTTTGGTACAGCATTTGCTACCTGTGATAGGGACAGGGATACGTTTTCAAGGCTCCTACTGACAGATTTTGGGATTTTTTTTTTGTTTGTTTGTTTTACAGCTGACTATGAGCTTACTCAGCTCCAGGAAAGACTGAGAGAGACAGAAGAAGCGATGGAAAAATTAATCAACAGAGTAGGACCTATGTATGACAGGTGTGTTTCAAATTAGAGTATTTTAAGGAGAGGTTCTACTCTGATCAGAAATTTAACTTTCTTGCATTATTGTATTAAAACAGCATTTTTATTGCTACTTCAAATTATAGAAGTTTCATTTTACACATCTCAATTTTTGTTCTGCAGTTTTTCTCTTTTTAGTATCTATATATAACATAAATAATTTTTTCTAACTTCATTTTCCTTAGCCAGAAAAACAATTATCCCTATCTTCCCCCTTTGTAGTGTTTTATTTGGAAGAAAATAACAGGTATATGTAAACAGAAGATAAACCATCTAAATTTAAAGTACATAAAAGAGCCTGTTTTGTGCAACCAAAATATTGTCCTGAATTATTCTTTTCCAGTTCTATGGATTATTTTCCTAAACTGAAATGCTGTTGTAATCTATGTAATTTCCTGTTAGAATAACCATAAAATCTTTCTTTAAGGCAGAATTGTATAATAATCTGATTACATAACTTAGTTCCACCCTCAATTCATGCATATGCTTCTAAATATAAAAGACAAAGGGTTGTAAAACCAGCATTCAGAATTTTATTATGTTTATTAGTGTTTCCTACAAATCTGATACCACCAGTTTGTGTTACAAAGAAACACTGGAAACAAGTATATGTTTTTCATAAGGAGCATAAAGAACAGATCAATAGGACACTGCATAACTGCTGTGTGAAAACTGAAATACCAAAAACATGAAGGGGAGGTTTTGCAAAAAATGAGAGCTGTTCTGGTTGTAAATCATATTAACTTTGGATCAGCCAAGGCTTGTTTTAACCCATCCTGTAGGAATTCTCTGCTGAACATGCACATTTTGTTCACTTATGCCTCAAACCGCTTCTCTTTGAGTGCCCTTTTGCCCTCTTTGTGCCACGCCCTGTACTGTCTCAGGCAGTGCCCAACTTGCCCATGCTACATCTCAGTTAGAGAGCCTCTAAACTGCACTGGTTTTGTTAGTGGAACAGAAGGATCCTGCTCTGACTGCCTCTCATCTCTGTTCTGGAGAGCTGACACAGTGCTCTACACGTACCTCTAAGCTGACAGAAACAGGCTTATGGGCTGCCCAGATATTGTGCTGATTCTCAGGATGGATTTTTTTTTTTCACTAAGTAAAGCGGTTTAGGGTCTGATCCAGTATTTGTTCTACTCTGTGTTATTGGCCCAAAGCCTCTATTTAGTAGAACTTCCCTTCTTTGTTCAACCAGACTATTTATATAGATGGGTCTAAAGGTCTCAGGGGAAGTGAGGATCTGAATGTAATGAAGAATTTTGTATGTTGCCTCTTTGAAGAGGAGGGGAAAGGCACCTCTTGATGGAGCAGATAGCTGTTTTCAAACACTTTCAAGCTTTCTTAATCTGCTCATTAATTTCAATAATACTGGATAAATCTATTAAAATAAAACCTATGGTTAGAAAGTGTAGTTAGACTACTGAGTTGGGCTTATTCAATCTGGAAATTGATAGATTTAAATAAAAAGGAAAGAGTAAGAGAGTAAAAATTACTTGAGCTTTATTTATTGATCTGCAGTTAAACAGAAACCCTTACACAGGAAAGTCAGAGACAGAAATAACTGATATCAACTTTGAACCAAAAATTTCTATTTCTGGTAATTAGGTGAGATGTAGAAATAATGCAGATCACCTACCTGTTTTTAAAGTCCTGTTTACCAGGCTGTCAGGTGGGAAAACTTCCTTTTTTATCATAAACTGAGCAAAGGTGATATGGAAGAGTCAGAGGCTCTGTGGGGTGCCGTTTTTTGGGATGTATCTGCATTTTGATAGTGATTACTTTAAGAAATACCAGTTAACATGTCTCAGATGCCATTTCAGATTATTTAGATTATTTTCCCTGCAGTCATGATGGCTCTTTAGGAAATGTTCTAATCTCAGAGTAAGAATAAGAAACCTTTACTTTACCTATTAGTGAGCTCTTTGGGACTCTACAAAGTGTAAATATTGCCATTATGAAAAATAATACTTGTGTTGGAGCGACAAATAAAGAAAGCAAAGACAACGACCTTTTCTTGCACTGCAAACCTTCTGCATCTGTTATCCTCTTAGTATTCCTAAGTGCATTATGTCCTGGTAAATCTCCCATGTGCAGGCAGCCAGATGTCTTACACACTGCCAGCAACCTACAGTAAGTCTTCCCAGAGGCCTTAAATGAAGTCAAAATAACACATGGGCTTTAGTTTCTCCCTCTCTGCAAGGAAATTTGCCTTTTAACCAAGGTATTTGGAGAAGCAATATTCTGAAATATGGAGCCCTTCTGTTGCAATAAGACAGGAGTGTTTTCTAATGAGGGTATCCCACATATTAGGAATTTTCCTGTATGAAATGCCACAGTGATGCAGCTGCATTGATTGATCCTGTTATCTGAGCTAGCTTATCTGCCCAATGTGCTAAAGAGATAGGACTCTCTGTCTTCAGCCAAGTGATATATATTCAAATTGGCTACAGTTCTGTCTGTAAAGGAGGATTAGTTCAGCAATTCTGTCACAGCTTTGGTCAAAGGCTGATGAAACCATTCCTTTTTGTGGGTCTCTTAATTCACATCTCAGATTCCACATCTGCATAAGCCAGGCTTTTGGGAAGATGCTGCCACACCTTCAGTTGTTTGTGGAACAGACTGCACCCACAGCTTGGGGGAAATCAGTGCAACCTATGTACTGTGTTGGGATATCAGCTTTTCAAACTGTGGGGCAAGGTGCTCCTTGCTGGAAGTGCACCAAAGTGATGTTTGCCTTGTGATCTCAGTGAAGCAGTTTAATCTGGGTAGGTGCTAATCAAACCAGCTCCTGAGCTAAGTTCAGCTACAGACACCTGTGCTTGCAGCTGTGCACAAATCCAGCCCAGGATCAGCACTTCCACTGCCATCACACCAACCAGCAATAGGATGCTAATCTTACTTTAAACCAGTGTGACTTTACTGTCCTTAGTGGAGTAGCCATCATGTCACCATCATTGCCATTTAGGCAGGGTGGCACTAAGGACCTCTTGGAGTGCTGCTCCAGTCCCAGCAGCTGGTAAGAGGAAAACAGAAGAAGGACATTGCAAGTTGATTAGAATTCTGATAACTAAAATGAGGTTTACATAGATACTAACTACCTAAAGCCAAAATCTGCTTCCAGCTCCTCTCTATCTCCTCCCTACAATTCACTGAGCAGCCTACTCAGTGAATCTACTCTTGGAGATGATCTGTCTGCTCTCCAGACCAGAGATCACCAGAGATCATCACATGCCACCTGTTCAGCATTCATGCCAAGGGCCACCCTTTTCAAGTAACTGGGGGCAACAGCTCCTGACTGACACACAGATGCAAAAGAGCACCAGAAGAGTGGCTTTACCTGGCATTACTGCTCAAGAATGGCTTAAATCTCAAGATAGCATAATTTTAAACTCAAGATGATACAAGCACCACTGGTCAAAACTGTTTTTATCCCTGGTGGCAGCCAGTGTCTTTCTCATTCTGGCTTGCTGAGGTAGCAGACTGCAGAGCACTCCTCTCCAAATGCTACCTTTTTGTCCATAAGAGTTTTTGAAGTCTTTTTTCTTTGCAGAGAAAATGACTCTAATAATGACTACATGATCTTATCTGTTGGAAGCATTTTTGTTACAGCAGTAGTTGTATAGTCAGTAATAATTACTAGATCCAGCAGTGTAGAACCAGTCAAAAGTTTGCTTTCCATCTCATTAAAACCTCAGTCCTCTCCCTCTAATTCTAAAGGGCAATTTACAGTTAACTGTAACTGTAGTTCTTTCCATTCTTAAATCTTCCTTCCTGTTTCCCACCCCCCGCCACCAGTCTGCATTGCTGACTGTCTGTAATGACAGGATGATCTGTCCAACTTGCAGATTTAATGATCATAATGAGAGATTTTAGAGTCTTGAGAGTAATGACTGTGAGAAATTTTGATCAGCCTCACAAGCTACACATGTAGCACAGATCTAGAATTTCATTTCCTTATAATAGTTCGTACAAGGCACTGCACCCTAATTCTTACCTAACACACTTTTAAGGGCAAGAAATTTCTGTAGAGTCTTTTGTACTATAACTCTTATGTGTCACTTTCATCTTGCTCTCACATTGGTTTTACCTGCCCTCCTTTACCTGTTTAAATTGCAGTTTTTTGGATAAAGGGATAAACTACACCCAGCTGAAGTGCAGAGCACATGCAGATGTTGAGGAGGGATCACACTCCTCAATAGGTTTCTCAAGACTGTACTGCTGGCATGGACCAAACAGTTTCATAACTTGCAATAACAGTGGACTAAATTCTGGTGTCTGATATTTTCTAGCAGGACTCAAAATGTTACAACAGACCAGGAAAAAATGTTACTTCAACAACTCCGAGAAATTACTAGAGTTATGAAAGAAGGAAAATTCATAGATGACATCTCTCCTGAGAAGGAAGCTGAGGAAGCTCCTTACATGGCAGATTGGGAAGGTAAGCAAGAGCCTTTCTTACCATTACCCTTGCAAGAAAAATTGGATAAAGATTATTCACAGTTCCAGATCCTTTCAAAGTTTTGGTCAACTTTATCCTTCCTTTTCCAGAAGCCAGTGTTCAAAACTTTACAAGAGGTTGCTGGGCTTTTTTTTTTTCCCCCAGCCATAACAGAAAAAAATAGATTTTGAGGTATCCAACATTTCTTTTAGTGTAAACACTGCACTATCTGCTGCCCAAAGTGGCATATGAATGTTCACATATGCTCCATCTGCTGCTGGGGCTTGGCTACTCTGGGTTTTTATCTTTCCCTTTCTGTACTGGGCTGGATTTGTGGACAATCATAAAATCCTTGGAAATCAGAAGCAGTATGTCTTAGATAACTTACAGTTTTTACTTGTGATTAGTCACTCTTTGTTAGCTCCAATGTGGTAGAAGTCAACTCCAGGAAGTCTTTTAAAAACTGTTTATTTTAATGTCTTTATTTTAAGTCCTTTCCATTCCTTGGTGTTTACCTGATACATAAATGTGTTTTCAAGATATCTTAGTTGAGATGCTCTGTAACATAACTTTAAATACAGATCTATTTTTTTTCTTTTTAAAAAGCTTTCAAAAATGATCCCAAACATAAAGTATAAACAGTAGCCTTGAGCTCTGTTCATGAAGTCAAGTTTATGATGTTATTTCTAAAATGAAATGCACAAAGTCATTGATTTTTTTCAACTCTCTCAGTAATGCTGTTTATAGCAAGTGTTCAAACCATGCATCAGTCAATCTATAGGCAGAAAAAAAGAAGATTTAAGGATCTGAGACACACCATTTTTACCTCTTAGCCCCCATAGCTTGCAGCAAAGCTCAGCTTTCACTCCTGAAAGTCAGGAGCCATATCCTGGCTCCCTAAAAATAAGGGATTTTTTTTTTCATCATCTCCCAAGAAGACATGCTTTGCACATTCTTGCCATGGATTTAATACCGTGAAGTGTACATGGCATTAAAGAGCTGACACTTGCACTAGCAGTAGAAAAAACAACTGTCCTGGCCAACTTTGCATCCACCACTGAGGTCAGGACTACTTTGAAAAGCTGGTAATACTCCAAGCTGCATATCCCTTTATTCCTAAGGTTATCCAGAAGAGACCTATCCTGTCTACGATAATTCCGAATGCTTCAAGCGCAAACAGGACACAATCCTTGTAGATTACCCTGACCTGAGCCAGCCCTCTCCAGAAGAGCTGGCAGAAAGAATGGAGGGCATGGAAGATGAGGAGTATCCTTATGATGAAACCCTGCTAAGTGATCTCACCACAGGAATGGGTCAGGATTTAATGCAGAAAAAGGATGATGTCAGTGTCACCAGGGAGGAGGAGAGTGACCTTCCTCCCAGCCAGAGCACTGGGGAGTGCTGCTGTTGCTGTGATGAGGATCCTGCTGTCATAGCAGAGAATGCTGGATTCCACTCTGAGAGCTGCAGTGAAGTAGAAGAGACAAGCCAAGAAGACCTGTCTGTGGAGTCAGAAACTGAACATGCAGCACTGGAAAGGCAAAAAGTCAGTGATTCAGAGGGGACAGGCACACTGAGAAAGCGCTACACCAAAGTACTTGATTAATAGGGACAACAGTGGATGCTGTCTGGATGATAAAGGTAGAGGTCATAAACTCTCCTCCACGTGGGTTTTGTTCCCAGTGAGGACTTCTCTGTGTTCATCTCCTTGTACCTGTTGCATTCTTGTGGTACCAGTCACATCATCTGTCTGAACTGGAAGCCAGTACCTCTCTTGTGCACTCATCATGGTTACCATGATGCTGCCAACAGTGCTTTGTCCTTGATTTTTGAAGCCTTGTATTTTGGAGCAGATATTTATGACTTGTTCCTTTTCAATTCCGAAGTAGCCATCCTTGGTTTTACCCTTTGTCATCCCAGAGTTAACCAAATGTCTCTTCTGACTTTTTCAAAAACATCTGTGTGCTGCCAGTTAGGAGAGTTAATCAAATCCTTATATATACATGAGTTTACTGGGATGCTGAAGGACAAAATATGCCTTCTTTCTCTTAGCTCAGTGTTAACTGGTCAGCAGAGCAGATCATAGTCACACACATGGCTCTCTCAACTCTGTCATTGCTCTCTATGCTTGAGAAGTTGCTGTCACTACAATCCATAAAGCTCCTGTGCTACCCCACAGCTCCTTTCCCTGTTATTCCGTGTTGTTGGAACGGTAGCCTAATCCATGTTGTGTAACTTGTGTGAGCAAGACTCAAGCTTTGTGAATTGTGCTTTAACTTTGCCTTAGCCCTGGTGAAATTCCCAGATGATTACAGGAAGTGGACCACAATGTGTGACAGCACTAAAAATATCCCTAGAGATTAAAACCAAAAAAGCAGTGATAAGGTTTGTCTGTAAAGGAGAGAACAGCAGGAGGGAGACCCTCAGACTGAAGGTAGCTGGTGGGCTTTTCCTTCTTCCTGGAAACCTGTTGGGTTTTTATGCTCTTGGAATGTTGTTGCCAGGGTTGAAGTCTTGAAGCACCCCAGGTATGAGATGAGGAGGGTGCTGGAGCCAAGGGCTCCTGAGGAGAGGTGGCAGGAGATCCCTGTGCCCAAGGGACAGCCTTTCTTGTACAAGCAGCATGGCAAGTGGGACAGGCCCCAGGAAAGGGTCCCTCAGTCCCCATGACCCTGCTGCTTCTCCCATATCTGGGCTCTTTTCAGGCCCACCATACCCCATGTGTTAGGCCACGCTCATGGCCCTGTCACCATGGCTGTTTGTGATGTCACCAGTCCCCTGAGTGCTCTGGCACTATAGAAGCAGGGCCCTCTGCAGTGCCCCTCTGTCCACCCCGCTCTGAGGCCCTTGAATGTCTGGAAGGAGGAGAAGCCAGAGCAGTGAGGTGCATGGCAGCCAGCCTTTGTAAGGGACAGCAGCAGCACCCCTTCCAGTGATGGCCGAAGAGGAAGGGATATGCCAGGAGGAGGCTGAGGAGGAACAGAACCACTGCTCTGCCATGAGTGCCACCGCCCTCAGTTCCCTGGTGATGGCCATGCAGAGCCTGGCTCTGTGCCCACCAGGGCACGGCGTGCAGCCCAGGGACATCGGCCTGCCAGGGAGCCACCGGGGCTGGGAGCTGGGTGGCCACCTGCCTGCACGTGGGGCAGCACAGAGACATGTCCAGCAGCGGCCAAAGAGGGAGTCATTTGCCCAGGGCCTGAAAAATGGCAGTCAGCGGTGCAGGAGGAGGAGGAGGAGAGGAAGGAGGAGAAGGAGGAGCACCAGCCCTTGCACCATGAGAGCCATTGCCAACATGCAAGGAACGACATCCAGTGCGTGCCTCCAGGAATTCCGGCGGATCAAAATCCGCACCTGCCTCAGTGAAAAATAAGCAGCAAGGATGAGAATGCTGTCACCCTCCTTATTTGGGACCCCTTAAGCAGGAGGTGTGTTTTAAGAAATTTTCCAGTTCCATGCCCACATCCTGCTTTGCCGGTGCCACCTTACATCCTGGGGGTTTTTTAAGCTATAACATCGACAATTTGAGACTAGTTTTTTTTAAACAGAGTAAAGTTATCATAAGGCATGGAGTCCTAGGAATTTCTTTTTTGCAAGGGAATATTATGGAGTCCCAGCCTCCACATAGGGCTTGTCCTACTGGCTCACCCATTCCATCTCCTGGCATCAATAATAACTTGTTGATTGCCATGCATTGTATGAGCCCTTCCTCTCACCCCCTACCCCACCCTTCCTGGAGCTCCTCTGCTCTGAGCCACAGGGAGAGGACATGAATGGACTTGGCTTTCACCATGCTACTGTGCTGAGGTGACAGGATTTACCCCCAGGAGGGCCACTGAGGTTCCTGGGCTCTGGAGGTGGGGTTGCTTCAGTCTGAGGACAACAACAGTCCCTGATGGATGAGTGAAGTCAGCCTTGCATAAAGGGTATTAGCAGACCAAGCCAAGAATGTGGGCAGCTGTTTCCTTGGAGAAGCAGCAGAGGGCAGTTTGGCCAGGAAGAACTGCTGGCCTCCACATGGAGGTCATTTCACAGGAAGTTTTCAATGTTGGGGAATAAATTTTAAAAAAACCAAACCAATAAACAAAAAAAAAATAACCGCAAAAAAATCTTTCTTCCTCTCTTTTTTGGGATTTGGTGACTGTGTGTGGATTCCTCTGTCCCCTCTTGGTCTCTGCAGCCCTGGAGAGGCACTGATGTGTGGGATATAGGCCCAGCCCAGGCCTTGGAGATGGTGAGGAGTTGGGGCTCATGGCACACAAGGGCAGGCTGAGGGAGCTGCCCCCAGTCAGCAGTGGTGGAGCAGGTGGCCCAGTGAAAGTGGGGCTTTGACCAGCCTGGGCAAGTGTCAGCTTGATCCCAGCCTTCAGCCAAGCCCTTACATCACTCCCCAGTATTTCCAAGGAAATGGCAGGAGATGTGCTGGAGCCCTGCTGTGGCTACAGGCACAGCCCACTGTGAGGCTTTCCCTGGATTGTCACAGACTGGTGAGTACTCCCAGGGTGACACTGGAACTGTGACACTCTGAGGCAGAAACCCAGGAGCACAGGGCAGGCATCTACACCCACCAGGGGCCTCTGGGACACTCTGCTTTTTTGGATTCCCCTGTTCTGCACCAGCTCCAAGCCAGATGCTGGGTGCCAGCCAGGGTGGGGTGCCCATGGCAATGCCACCCACCACAGCTGGGGCAACCCTTGGGAAGGGCCCGTGCCACACCCAGAGCCACCAGCCAGCCCTGCTTCATGCCAACCCCACCAGCCCAGCCCCCAGAGTATCTGTGTCCCTAAATTGTGGGTCTGGCCCACCAACTGCCCTCACCTCCACAACTGCCAGGTGCAATTGTTCCAAACTTACCAATAATCCATGTAACCTGGGAATCCATGACATGGACACCACCACAGGAAAGTGGATTTGTATTCCTTGTGATGGCTGTTATTCCCCAGATGGGAGTTGCCCAATCCTCTTGGCACAGTGTTACTGTTTGCTCCCAGAATCATTAGGCTGTACCAGACATTTTCTCCCAGGTTTGCAAGACCTCAGCCAAGGGGGTCTCATTTTCAATGCCAGGTCTATTTCCCATTGTTTCAAGCACTAAGAAGGACTTGAACCCCCCCTTTTACATGGAAAAAAGAGCTGAACTCCCTTTTAACAAGTGCCTTGCAAGGGCTCTAATCCCTTACACCTCAGGAGTTGTTAGGGCTACTTTTAGCACCTGTGACAGAGCTAAAGGCTTCCTGTTTCTTTGCAGCAAGGTGTCAGAGAGCCTCAGGAGCTCATCCCTGAGGCGTCAATGGCTTGGCAGTCCCTCCCCGGGGACCACTGAGTGCTCTCTGAATGTAGCCAGCCTTGCCTCCCATAGCAGCTCACCAGCAGCCTTCAAACTGGGATTCCTCCTGTTTAAACAGTATTTCCTTTTCACCCTTTGCCTCAGCCTTCCCCTCTCTGAAACAGAAATGTCTATTTGGAGAAGCATTTTAGAAAAGGACCATCAAGTGTGTGTCTCCAGCTTTTCAGGTATTAACTGCTCACTTCTACCAGAGAACACTCATAATTTGAATGAGAGCTTAGCTAATCAAAATCAGGATTCTCAGAGAACTTTAAATGTAAATCAAAATTTTAAGTCAGAACATCAGCAAAGCTGGGAATTTGAGAAAAAGTCAGAAGCTCAGATGGATGCCCATTGGAAGCAGTCAGGCTCCTTAAAAGCACGTGCTCCTGTACTTGTGGTATTTCCCACCTGGCAAATGAAATGGCTGTACTTTTTGTTAAAGCTAAAAGAAACAGTATGTGTTGTTAGAACAAAAGATTATTATAAAACTAGATTTTTAAAAACTCCAACGGGCTTAGTTCTGCCTGGATATTTGAGAATGGTTACAGATTGTTTCGGGCATTCCATGGGATCAGGAAAAAAGCAAAAAGTAAGATCACTGCTGGCCCAAAAAAAGCATTAGTTATCAGATAGTATTTGAAAAACAGATAAATATCTTAGAAGGTTATGACCTAACTCTTTGCATTAGCAATTAGTGTCCATACCTTGGATTTTTAATTTTCAACTAAGAATAAGAAAACTATGCTTACCTTTGAGAACATAGAACAACCTAGTGCAATAATCTTCTATTTAAATACTTACTTACACATTCTAATAGAAAATAGTAAAATTCTATGTTTCTAACCTCATGTATCACAAACACTGGGGCAAAGAAACCAGGTAAGAGTTAGAAAACCATCTATGTATCAATAGTTTTATACTGACCACGTATTTCAAAGCAAATGAATGCATCACCAGATCAGACAGACTGAGCATCCCAAACACAGCTGGAAAGGTTGGTCAAGTGATTTTTCTCAGCTTTGGAGGTTCATCAGTTCTTTGTGGGGGTACAGATTTCTAAGGAGCAAAAAGACACCTCTCTTGTTTCTAAGTGATCTTGCTGGGATGGCTTAGATAGTGCTCTGAGAGCACTCCTCCTCTCTGTTGGGATCAAACACATGCCCAAGTGCAAGATTCCCCAAACTGTATTGTTCCTGACAGAGGAAATTGTAAAAGTACAGTTTCAATAGCACTGGAAACTCCTTATGTTAAATAAGTCCATATCCAGTGAAAGTAATTTATTGAGGTGTTTCCAACCTTTGGTAGGGAAAGACATGGTTGTTTCAAACAAATTAAGTTTAATATTTCTGCACAGTGTTCTGTATTCACAAACACTGGAGCCTCTATGTATGACACAGACCAGGTAAATTATGTGAGGATACAAAAACCAGTCATTGCACATACTGGTAAATAAATACATTTACTCCAGAATACCAAAGAGTTTCTTTAAAAAATTTAATTTGCAAAAGCACTTTCTTGCAGGTTTATCTAAAACTCTTCTAAAGTCTGAACAAAAAGGGAAATGCCTGACTATTCAAAACAGGCCAAGACAGTCTTGTGTGCATGACATGTTACAGCTATGGTGAAAAAACATGTCTGGTTAAATGTTAGTTCTCAGAATTAGGTCATTGTTTGTCAAATTTGATATATCCCATTCTTTAAAACCCCATTTAATGTAAAGAAAATATGGACCATAACATATTCAAATTCTATTGTATAACATCAGTTTATTTAAGAAAGGCAAAGAGATGAATCGGTAAATGTTTGCTGTGGGAATTTAAAAAAATAAAAATAAAATAAAATAATTAATCTCCTTTTTCATTTTCTAGGGACAGAAACATTCATGTAGCACATTTTTTACTTCTTGAAGTTTAAGTAAACGAGTCAGAAACAAAGGCTGTTTTTCTTTACAGGCAGATATTGTCCAAACATATTCTAAAATGGGTATTTCTACAACTGCTCCCAAACACTGGATCCTTCAGACTGTCATTGGTTGGATGAAGACAGTGTTGGAAAGTACAAAATCAGCTCAGTGGCTACTAGAAACTCTTAGAAATGAACCACCTCTAGAGTATGTACTTTCTGAGATTCTTCTAGAGGTGCAACACATTACAAAACATCCTCCACAGACATTTTTTGTTTTGTTTCCCTGCTCTTAAGTATGAGGAGAAAGGAGGAACAAAAGCCCCAGCCTTGTGATATGGGGTAGAAATTGGCTCACTGTGTGGATCAATCCCACTGAAAAGTCAGCTCAAAGGAAAAGCAGATGGTTCTCTGTAATAGATACTTACATGGAAAGCATGAGAGAGAACAACTTTTTTGTAACCTTTTCAACAGAAAAAAAATCCCTTGCTCAAAATGGTTTTAAAAGAAGTTTCAAATAATTGAATCTTTTAGAGATATTTTGCAATGATTAACCCCAAGGCAAATCAATATCATGATTTATGCTGTCACTGTGAACAGAAGGGAAAGAAGGTATCACCAAAGGAGTGTTCTTAAGACTGTGTCCATCTTTGTATGTGTGTGCACAAATGTTTGCACATCTAAACCTGGAAAATGTTGGGAAAGTCATAAATTAAACCCATCCCACACTTGATACTGACAATCCTGTGGGCATATATCTACGTCCTCTTTATACTGTCAGAGGACCTCATTTTCCTGTCACTGTCACAGGATTTTAATTTGAAATAAACATAGTTTCAATCACCAGAAAAGATGCTTACACTTTTAAGATAATAAAAATTATTATAGCTCCAATATTTGTCTTTTTCATACATGTTTTTCAGTAAGCCACTGTAAGGGATTTGTTTCTTGCAGACCTTGTTTCTTTGGGAGACTCTCTCTATGGTTTGTTAGTTCTTGTGCAGGTTCAGTTCTGTCCTGTTTTATGGGGCAAGGTTTTGTTTTTCTAAATGCTCTGTGGAGTTGCAGTGATGACATCACTGAATTTGGCAGCACATTTAATGGAAAAGGTGAGCATTTTTCACCAACAGGTCTTCCAGATCCCCACTTTGAGTGTCAAGTCTTCATGGGATGTATGTAAGAGCAAACTTTGGCTTCCCTTCCAAATCCAGTTTTCTGAAGTGCTCATGCCAGTAATGCCCAATTTTTGTGATCCACATTTAAACAAAGACAAGAAGACACGAGGATTCTAGCAGGGACACACAAGTGTGGCATTATGGAGACACAACAGAAGTTAGAAAGAAACACTGGTTACGCGGAAATAAATGGGCGAAAATGACATCATGAAGCAGTCTGTACAGAAATGGAGTAGTTTAGATGAGAAACAGAGTTCTTACCAGTATAACACAACATAAGCAGTGACCATCATGTCACTGAAATCCTTGACTCCCTCTGAGCAGTGTGCCCAGGAAATCACCCTCCTGCCACTCCCAGCACATCCCAGTGCCTGGCCTGCATGCTGGACTTCCTCCACATCTCCAGTGGAGCTCCTTTGCACTTCGGTTTGCTTCTCTGCAACAGCACTCCTTGGGTTCTGTGCTGCCTGTTTCTGGGCTTAGGGCTCAGAACAGAGCCAGTGTAACAAAAAGGTGCTCTCTTCTGAAATGCAACGCGAGCACAAGCAAAGTTCAATAACTTAAAGAGCCACAGGTCCCCGTTTTTGCCTTCAGGAGGAGCTCTTTCTTCAGGATTGGAGAGCTGTAATTTAATGGCTTCGGTTCAGCATTTTCTGGTCTCTGCAGCCGTGTCCTCTGACTGGTGACAGACACACAAGGTAGGGGACAGCACACGGGGACAAACATGCACTGTGACAGAGCAGGGTGACAGTGAGCATGAGCTGCACTGCTCCGTGACAAACCCGCTGTGTGTGCCTTTCTGACAGGGCTTGCATGAATGCTAAGAGGGGCTCTCATCCTCCAGATCCAGGCAGATAGAAATGAAGAAGAAAAAGAGAAAGGAAGATTATTTTCTGAGAAACAAGCATACCCTCTGCTGGGCACTGTAAAATAAACCTAGCTCTACGGGCATCATTTACATCACGCTCCTAGAGTCAAGCTCTGCTACACTAGTAAAGCATCCTGGCAGCCACACAATCCCAAATAGAAAGCACACTGTTGTCAGGAAGCTTAAATTCACCACACAGGTGGCAATAAATCAGAGTGCTGCAAACTACTGCAGTAGGCAAACAGGATTTGGGAAATGTGGCCTCTACTGTGCAGGTGTTCAGCTTTGAGGTACAGTTCAAGAAGCCAAAAAATGTGGTACAGTAATTCCTAAGTGAGAGTGCACCCTGAGAGTGCAGAGGGGTGAATCCCTTTACATGTTCACCAGGGCTTGGTCAGAAACCTGTTCAGCACTTTAAAATTCCCCAACGACCTTGAAGTGCCCAAGCTGATGAATCCCCAGGTGGAAGATTATGCAACCAGAATTGAAGGCCACCCTACTTCAAAATGAGAACATATACACAGGGATTTAACACACTTTAATTCACAGATATTGACTTTATAGAGCTTTCACTGACTTAGTGTTCTGGAGTGTCCCCATATGGAAAAACCTGCACATGTTTGAAAGAAGAGAAGGTTATAGATGAGGTGGGGAAAAAAAATTAAAATCAGGGAACTTAAAGCAAAACAAGGAATTCCAGTAACACAGATTACCAAGAAGCTGAAAAGCATCTACCACCTGCAAGAAAGTATTTGAAGTGATACCAAATAGGAATTTCAACCTCGTGGACTTGTGCAGGGTAGTCCAAAAGACAGAATAAACAGTGCTTTTGAAAACAGGGGTTTGGGGATTTTTTGGGAAAGAAAACCAACAAAAACCTTGTCACAGTAATACTGGACTCAGTAACTCTTGAGAATTCCTCAGTTAGAGTTATATTCCAAAATCAGCTTTTTGACATGACACTGTTAGAAATCTTGTAAGAGATCACTACTGCATCACTACTGCAGCCCTACTTTAAAACAGAGGTTAGAATTAACAGTACACAGAGTTTTGTCTCAGTCTGCATTATAAAACACTGAATCCCCAACTAACTACAATTAGGAATGAAATAGAGCCTCATAATTTGTTGTTTGGTTTGGGTTTTTTTTGTTTTTTTAACTTAGGAAAACTCAGTGGGCTTGATTTAAATATTTTGTTGAGTAACTTTTCAGTTCCTGACATTTGCTCAGTGTTCCCATGTTTGTTTAGGGTCATTCTCATAAATTAATTTGTATGAAACTCGATTTCAGTGCAACTTAATTGCCTGATGAGAACACTGTAGTCACATGGTTTTGTTTTCCAGTATTCTAAAGTGAAACAGTTCAGGATAAAATTCAAAATGGAGACCCTCTGTCTCCTAGTGCTCACCCATGGGAACAGCTGGAATAGTAAGGAATAATAACATTGCTGGTTGGCAAAAAAAGCCTTCTGCCAATCCAGGCATACAGCACAGTGATTTTGCCTAGAAATCCTTTTCTTTCTTGGCTGAAAAGTTTGTATTTTTAGTAACAAATATCAAATCACATGTAAGGCAGCAGGAAATGAGGCAGAGCCTTTACTAGAAAACATGGCTCTATTTGTGTTCAGCACTAGAAACACTGCCCATCAGAAAAAAATGTGGTGCATAAACCAGCAGCTTCATTAGGCAAAACCCAAGGAAAGCATATTATTATATAATATGCTAAGATAAATATATATATAAAATATAATAGCTATGTTGTGTTTTTCCAGCAGGACTATCAAGCTCTGCCTGTATAACAACTGAGGAAATTGCTGGAAAAAGCAGCTGCTTCTCAACTAAGTCAGCTTGGTACACCTCAAACTACCTAAAAAGACTATTTCATTTGAGCTTCAACCACATCTTTGAAAACATTTTAAAAATAGCTAAAAAATGCTGTAATGTTTAAAGACACATCAGGATCAACAAAGTTCTACTTCTAGAAGGCCAGGAGATTGTCCTTAGGGAAGAAAACAGGATGGTAATAACTGGTTATCTTCTGCTGGCCCAGACTGGAATGAAGGCCTCCTGCTACAAGGTGCCAGGCTCACAAACTTGTTTGAACATCAAAGGCTGGACTTGATGATCCTGGAGATCTTTTCCAGCCTTACTGATTCCATGAGCAGTGCCCAAAGCCCACCCAACACACTGGTTCTGTGTACTGGTGAGATTTTCTGCACTGGCAAAATAAGTGACCTCATTATGTGATTTTCCAGCACATCAAGACTAAATGGTAAGATTACACTTATCTAGATAGTAGGCCTTAAAAAAATAGTTTAAAATTCAAATGGAGTAAAAATATTCCTGCTGTTATTTGGTAAGTCAACATAGGAAAGGTACACGATTTCCTACGTGATGTTCAGGACTGCCTAAGAGAATTAGGAAGTGCACTCTTGCCAGGACTTTGGGATTCTCATCACTTAGTGTGTCCTCATCACACTGACAGATTGCTGCAGTCAGTCTGGCAGTCTGCATGGAGCTGCAGGATCAGAAGTTTACTAAAGCTTACTAAATCTTCTCAATGCGAGCTCAAGCTTCAAACCCAGCTTAAGGAAAGAAAATTTTGAATAAATAATCTCCTTGCAATTTCATCCAAACTATAAGCATTAAACTTAGCTAGACTTTAATGTTAACATTTATAAAAATGTTTAAAAATAACATTCTGTTACTTTGAGAATTATTCTTACACTTCATAAATTACTCCTAATGGCATTGTGCCAACTGGGACAGCCTCAGTAAGAAGCCACAAATGCAGGGTGAAATGTGAGAAACGCTGTAAACATCCCAGGTGAGTATAAAGGTAGTCAGAAATCATGAGGCTCATTGTTTTTAAATCAGATGTGCATGACAGAGTCAAAGTGGGCAGTAACAACAGTTCTGAACAACTGAGTCACATCCAAGGGAAAGGAAAAAAACAAAAATACAAAAGGCAATTTGCAGCACAATTGCCGTGTCTCAATTTGCTACATAAAAGCCTTAAATAGGTGGTTGCATTAAGTGAACCTCTGCAATGTGCTCAGGAATAATAGTTTTAAAACAACAGATGCTGGGAAGTAAAACACAACCAACACCACACACTGCCAGAAGGAATAGCGTATGAGATGGTTTGTCCTTGCTGGTTTTTTCTGCACTTTTAGTAACCAAAAATAAGGTAAAAAAATTGAAGCCTCACTTAAATCATTGACAAGATTTCCACAGAATTCAACAGCATCAAGATTTGATCCTAATAGATTGGTTAGTTACATGGTTTCTACATAGGTGGCAAAAAACTTGGTATTTCGGTTGCTTCGGGGAGCTTTAAATTGGGTTCTGAGCACAGCAACGCCACTGTCACCCACCAGCCTCAAAGCACCCCTGGAAATCCTCTCAGCAGGACAGAGATGGGCACAACCAGGCCAAAAATCAGGAGTTCCATCCAACTCATTGGAACTGAGGCACAAAGAGGCTCCAAGACTTGCACAAATCCTGACACTCTGTTGGGATTAAAGCCCAGCTGACCCAATCCCCAGTGCTGAATCAGCCTAGTGTGATTTAGCCTGTGCTGGTTTTAACACACATTTTGACTCTTCAGGACTTTTTTTGCCTGTACCCAAGCACAGAACAGATCATGAGTATCCAAGGTACTTGTGAGGCTCTGACTGTCAAGTAGGACTTTGTTACAGTTCATGTGCTTAACAAGCTTTTGTCAGAGTAATTTTCAAACTGCCATTGCAGACTTAAACAGAACCATGATAAGCTTCCAGTGTTATTGCATAATCCAATTATGATGTGAATAGGGAAGGTTTTTCCTCAAAAATGTATGCATAATTTTTCTGAACAGTGTCCTGTTCCTAGAGCCATTCAGCAAACCAGAGTACTGGTTCCATGAAAGAGTTTCAGGAAAGCTACTTGATTCAAGTCTTCTCAGTGAAGGTGTAGATAAACAAACCCTTACTGAAAGAGGGGAATTGAAAATGTATAGGCAGTTAAATAAAATACAACATACAAAATAAGTTTTAATGCATTTTCATCCAATATACAGGCATTTGTGAGTATCAGCTACTGAGCTATAGTTCATAGCAAAACACCAAAGCATTGAGATAGTTGTGCAAATTCTTTTCTTAGTTCCTTGGCGAGCAACAAAAAGAACTGAAGAATATCTACATAATTAATTTCAAACACTCACAGAGCAGAACCCTGAAGGTACTTTTTGTACATGAGGAACAACAGGAACCTGATTCCATTAAGTAGCACATACAAGAGAAGCCTGCATCTACAGTTAGATTAAATCTACTGCAAGATTTATATGTATAAAACTACCTTATTCTAGTAATCAAAACGAGGCCTTCTGAGAAATCTGAGTCATCAGCCCAGAATTCTAATAAAGGTGACTGCTGTGCTGTCCTTAATTGCCAAGCAAAGGTATCTGATTGGTGAGCCCAGGCTTCTGTAAAAGCAGGAAAAAAATCTCACAAATTATGTTTTAGGAGAGCAATGGGATAATACGGGGCAAATAGTTATTATGCCACAGGATCAACCCCAAAATCTTCCCTCTGACACCTGCAATACATTAGGAGAAACCTTCTCTGCCCAGAACACCAGGCAACCCCCTGTCTTGTCCCACTACAATGAACAAAGACAAAATAATCTGATATTGGTCTAGACTCATCATCCCTTCAGGGCAAAAATTTCCTTTCCCCATCCTTGTTTTATCCTGATGTGAAATTACAAATTAATTAACAATAAAATTTGTAAAAAGCTATGATACAAGGACTGAGAATGATTTTCCATAGTAAGGATTTGATTGATTTTCTGGTTTTTTTTAATGGGCATCACCCAGGCAGGGGTAAGATTTTAATAGCAGAAAAGTAGGTTTAATGGCCAACACTTTTAGAGAGCTCACTGGTGTCTCTGCCTGTTTAAAGCCCCTCCTTTGTTCACCACAAGGGAGCAAAACCTCAGAAAGTTTGAATTGATAGCATTGGAACTCTGTGGTGTCATTTGACTCCACAATGATATTTTTCAATTGTGCAGCCACCAGATTTTATTACAGAGCCCTTCTCAATCCAACTCCTTCAGTGCTAGGACCTCATGAGGACAGCCAGCTGGGAACTCCAGCACTATTGTAAGGCAACTTGAATAGTAAGAGATTTGCCCAGTAATTATTACAAAACCATTCTCACTGATTTCTTAAGAACAGAGTTTATAACAAGAGCCTACGACATTACTGTTTTATGTGCTATATATTATCCTACAAAAGGAACAGAGTGATGCCTAGCTTCTAAAAAATAAACTATTTTAGGCCACCAACACAATTCAGTTCACAAAATCACTTCCAACCTTTGGAAAAAAAAAAAAAAAAAAGAAAAATAAGGCAGCACTACAAAGGGAATCTAACAGCCTGCCTCCAGGCTTGTGGACAGCTCTGCTCATTGATTTGCAACCAATGGTTTGGAAACTGAATGTTTACTGAGAAAAATTCTGATTATATTTTAGGCAAGCTTTTTTATCTGCTACCTTTTAATGTGTTAATTTACTCTACTGAAGAGCCAAAGGGCCAAATTCACCTCTCTGATAAGGCTTCTATTGTAGGAGCATCACTGAATGTGCACCAAAGGCATTATTCATCTGTGGAGAGATCACTGAGCAATATTGTCAAACACTTCTGAGTTGCACATCCTTGAAAAGCAGATAAAGGAATTGTAAAGAGAATGAGAAGGAACAGAACATCACAGATGAAGAAAATTAGATAAAGGGCCAGGAAGAAACTGTTTGATGTAAACAGAGTGACAAGTTAGATTAAGAACTCTCATTAAAGCATGCAGCATTTGCCCATAAGCAATTCAGGCAAGGAATTTGTTTACAACTCTGTCAAAACCAACAGCAGATGCAAAGAATCATCAATATTGGGATTTTAAATAACATTAAATCTACTGTATCCAAACATTCACTCAGGCTGTGTGAAGGAAATACACAGCTCGGGGCCATTCTCTTCTTTGTCACACTCTGTAAACAAGGTCATGCCCTGCTGCACATTGAATGCAGGCCCAGCAGAAGTTACCAACAGGAGTGTACCACTAACCACTCCTTGGTTACTTCTGTGTGCATGTGCCTTACTAGTACCAAGATTTTATTACTGGTGGAGAAGAAAATGTAACATCGTGAAGAAAATGTAAGTTCAGGTATGACTCTGTGTTAAGACAGAAGCTGGTTTGACTTTTCCAAGTTAGGAGGACAAAATTTAGAGATGTGCTGGAAAGTTTGTGGTATCACCTTGCATGTGACCTTCACCAGAAAATATCCAGCAAAAATTATCCATCAGAAATCATAGAGATTCAAAATTAACCTTTGAAACTGCTTCCAGAGCAGATGGTGAAGGCCAAGTGAATCAAACCCAGTACCCAGCACAACAATAGTGAGAAATCAGGGTTTTGGCAAAAGGCATTAGGAGCAAATCCCATTCTAACTGAACCAGATTTAATGAGAGTTCCTCATTCTTAGTCTCAGGTTAACATCCCCCTCTAGTGACCTCAGTTTATTGTGGGGAGTTTTTCCCTCAGCAGCTCCTTGGCTGATGGCCCTGTAGGATTCTGTTAAGTGATGGGAATTTGAGTCACCACTTTCCTCCTGGCATGGTTACAGGTTAAAAAAAAAATACCTGGCTGGGAAGAACATGCAGTGAGAGTGAAGTTACACAATGTGCTGGCAGCAAAATTGTCCCCAAGAAGCTGAACTTGCAGCCTTTCCCCAGCCCCTCATTCTCACCCTTGTGCAGGAGTTCACTGCACATGAGTTTCCTTTCGAGCCAATTCCCTGGGGGGGGTCATGATGTGAGTCAGACCATTGTTATGATCTGGGTTAAAAATAACGCTTCCAAAGCAACTCCACCACCAAAGCCAGCAGATTGTGTATTTGCACCACGAGACACTCAGCTCTTTGACACAGTGCTGTGCATGGACAGAGGCAGAGAACTGTGTCAGGTGCCACTTTCTCAGGCTCTAAAGTAAGCGTGTGTGACTGGCAAGGCACAGAATTCAAGCCATGCAGATTCAGCCATTCCCATGCTGCAGAGTTCTTGAAATCCACATCACACCTAAATACCAGCACTGGGAATTCCTGACTGCTTTTGCAGTAGTCCAAACAAAAAATTCTGGTGGTCACTGGAGCAAGTTTTTAAAGGCTGATGTGAGGTAAGCAATTCCCTGTTAAATTCAAAGTGAGACGACAGATGGGGATGTGAAATTGTGGGAAACCACCAGCTACAGAGAAAAACAAAGCACCCATGTGCAAAGCCAAAGTACTGCCCTGCAGCTGATGACTCAGCACTTCAATCATTCATGGAGGGAACCAATGTTTCTCTCAAAAAAAAGGTGTCCTTTCCATTTTTTTTTTTACTATGGGATGGAAAGGCCCCTTGCAAAAAGATGAGGGGAAACAAAAAAAGACTGAGCTTCCTGCCAATTAAAGAATATTTGACATGCTGAGTCTATCAACAAAACACTGTTTAAAGCCAGCAGATTTTCTTCCCATAGATTGTTTAAAAGATTAGAAAAAATGCTGGCAATTATTTATTTTCATCTGTTATCTGAAATTCCTTTGTCTGTATACTGGGAAGGAGAGCTGAAGGCAAAGGTGAAGAGAGCATATTTCCTTTGTTAGTTGAAATGATACAGTCCAAATGGCACGACCTTAAGGAGAGGTTTATGGCCTGTCCCCTACACTCAAAAAGGGCCTGTCAAACTAGGAGACAATCAGATCTGATCTCATTTTTACATTGCATAATCACTGGCTGTGCCGTGCAAGAGTTTATAAGGAATAAAAATGAGGGCCTGAATACACACAGTATAAAACACAGCTACTGCTTCACTCACATTTCCACACCCTTCTGGTGAACATATAAATTCTATTACTCTGTGTGCCATTCTGGACAACATTGCTCAGAACAATGGCAGCAAGAACATTATTTTTAAAGATGTTTTACAATGTGCTTTTGAGTTGCAGCTCCTGGCTTTTGAAACGTTCAGGAGAGAAGATAACAATGGTTTGTTCTTTTGCTTGTGTTTTGTTTCGAAATGATGTTTGTTTATATATTCCAGATAGAGCAGAAAAAAGGAAAAGCAAAATCTGCACTATTTTAAGCTATTCTGTGTCCTGCCAGTGTCTCATTTGTATGCAGCATACACTAGATTTGCCTAGAAGGATTTAGCTCAGTAGCTGGCACGTTTACATCAGAGAACAACATACACAGTTTCAATCGATTTCAAGCATTCTTACAATGGGAAATAAATATGAAAAGTAGTTGTTGCTCAAAGTTCAAAAAATGCGATCAACAAATTGTAAAAGCTCAAAAGGCCAGACAAATTTAATAAAATATTTCCATTTACCTTCTTCAGCTTTACACAGCCTGTTCAAAATAATAAGATTCTCTGCAGAGTGCCTTTATCCAATTGTTTATATCACTTCATACAAAATATGTGTTTGAATTACCACAGCAATACAAGGATATAAATTCCCAGCCCACGAAATGCCAAATTCAACATAAGTTATGCTTTCTTGGCATCTAGATGTTTTCCTTTTCCCTTTCAGTACTGCAAATACATTTCCATTTGAAACAAATTAAAAAGCATGTAGATGTTAAAACATAATGACAGCTTAGAATTCAAGTGACTTGTGCAACATTATTTTGTGCTTTCCACTTCTCCATTTCCTCCTACTGCAATTAAAATTCATCATGCCCTACTACATGTACAACAGCAATGCATCAAGTTCAGTCCAGCAGAGGTTTTCAACCTTCAGACTTGGTTTTATACTACATGAGATCCTTGCACAATCAAAAAAAAAAGTGCATCTTTTCTCCTCATCTTTCTCTTATGCTGCATGATGTGAAGCTCTGATTAGTTGATGCAGGAATGCAACCTTGAGGTACGATTGCAGCCTCGGAATGATTCTTAAATGTAAAAAGAAACTTTTGGAGCGCTCCCGCCCTTTCTGGATTTTAAAAAAAGACACCACTGTCATGGTGCTACTGGAGCCACGGTACAGTACATCATGGCACACACCCATAACATAACCAGGGACGTGAGAGACAACTCCTATTTACAAAAAACTGGATGTCACTTCCAGAAAAATATGACAAGAAAAAAAAAAAAAAGGAAAATATAATTTCCTGAATGTCCTGAATTTTTAGAAGATTCCTTTCACTTTCTCTTCAGCAACAGAGTGGTCCTCCACAACTGCATTTTTCCCTGACCTTTTTAGTATGGGCCATAAGCGACACCAGCAGGAATTGGGAATCATATGGCAAACTGCTTCCTTCGAGAGGATGCTCACCCACGCCCCTTTACTCACAAGCCAGCTTGCTGTCAAAACTGGAAAGGGCAATGGAAAAGGCTTGTAGTGCACACATTGGGTAGTTGTAGTCCATGGTGAACACATCCTCAGCCACTCGGCCAAACTGCATCACGATGTAGTCAGCTGCAAGGAAGGTGAGAAAAGGCAAAAAGCATCACTGTTGTTGTTTAAATAAGTGTGCACCCAGCACCACCCTCAGTCCCAGAGCAATGAAATACCAACCCAACATGCTCACTCATCAAACTTCACAGCACTTATTCATGCAAGTGGGCGTGCTGATAGCAGAGCGAGAAGCAAGGACAGCTTGAGTGATAAAGGGTTGCAAGACTTGTTAGTGTCAAAAAAAAAAAAAAGATGCATATAAAAAGTACTTTTTGCAAGAACAGAGAGAAGATGGATTCTGTACAGAATGTTACACAGATCTCAAACCTGCTTAGGTGAGGGCAGAATCCCTCCAGACTGTGCTGTTCCTACACCTTACAGCAGAGAGCTCTACTTACGATCATTATCATGGATAATTTGGAAGTTCTTCACCGAGGCCTGTGTGACTCGACCATGGAAATTCAGAACATAGGACTGGGTGTCATCGTTCCAGACTGGTGTTTTGTTGTGCAGCTCAATGACACTCTCTGTATTTTTGTTCTGCCACCTTGCAAGAAGCGTCTCATGTTCCTGCACACACCACAGATACACACTTCAGTTTAACACACTCACGTGACAAAAAATACATTAACAGGGATGAAAAAAATGCATCAATCCTGGTCAAAGACTAAATTCTTACGCTCCACCCTCAAAACAGCTTCAGTGAATGAAACTGAGAACTCTGAGGATCTAAATGCAAATGTGCATTTGAGTCCTTTCCGAAGTTTGAGAAATATTAGTTGTACCTTTTGTTATCAATATACTTTATTTGTAGTGCTTCTGTGAGTCACAGCAGTAGTCACACAGCCCATTGTTATGCAATTGTTTGAATACCACTTTATTGACTTTGAGACTTTTAGAAATGCAAATAAAAAACCCCAATTCTACCTGAAAAAGAATTCAAGTAATTTTTAGTGCTGGCTGCTGGTATGACTTACATTTCGTGGTCTGATGGAAACTCTTTCATGATCCATATTCATTCCTGGTATGATCACACTCATTTTACGAGGTCCTTTAAACCCCAGGACGTTTGTTTCCTAAAAATGTTTAGAAAAGATTTCATCATGTTCTTTATTTTTAAAGTGAATTCTTCAGCAGAGAGACATGGTGGTAGCCCAGGGAACTTATCTGTTAGTCAACTCAGAAAACATCTTGAAACTCCCACCTTCACTGGCACTGCCAAACATTCTAGCTTTGTCTTAGAAGCTCTGACAACAGCAAAAATAGAAATAGAGAGGTTTCCAAAAACACTCCTAACACTGGCTGCCAGTAGCCTTAATATAATTTTTTTTAATCCCTTTGTTAAAAAAGGATATGAATTAACCAGATTGCTTGGCTACTGCTAGATCCCAAAATAAAGTAGTTGCAATTTAAAAATCATAAAATGCAGTGACACATTTTGATGTGGGACAAAATTAAATATATGGGACCAGCTCTATTTATTCTAGAGCCAGCACAAAAGCAAACAAAATGCTAGTCAGAGTATCTGATAGCAATGCTGTGGTTTTCAAAAAAACACATTAGCATGAAAGCAAATTTTCTAGCTATGAAGACAGGGAAAGTAAAGAAATTGCACGGACAGCAAAAATAAATCCACAGAAAATGTAAGTTTTCCTTTTAACATGATCTGATGCTTTCCTGAGCACTTTTTTCCACAAGAGCACTCTAGCATTGCACTGTCCTCTCAAAACACAACTATCAAAATCTAAACCAGCCTAAAGCCTTATTTTCAACTCACACCTTTTTTTCTCCCACAGAAGCAACCAAGGCCAAACATTTCAGTAAGTTATCATCTGCTTTTGATCCAGAAAAAGGAAAGAGCAATATTTTCCAGTAAAACCCATTTTAGTGTTAACCCAGTAAATGAAACAGTGACACCTTGAACTCCATCTCCTCATGTTTTGTGATAGCTTTTTTTCAATCACATGTATTTTTTTTCCCCCATCTGCCAAACTGAAGTCAAGGGCTTTGGAAATGCACTAAGGAATCTCAGGAAGAACATTCCCATTGTTCCCACCACAAGATGCCAAGAATCAGACACCCCTAGGCTTCAGCTGGTGTGGCTCTAGCACTGGGACATTTAAAAGTGATGCATTCAGCTGTCTCTGCTTTTATATTTTTAATTAAAATGTCCTGATTTTATGGAACACTAAACTTATTAAAACATCTCTACTTTTGCAGGCAAATATCCACACATCTCAACCCACTGGAAACATCTGAAAATACCCACCTAAAATACCTGCAGCTTTGCCATCATCAGACCTTTGAAATAACTCTGCCTGTTCCAGCAAACCATCTGGAGATTTTCCACAACTCATTAAAGATTTGCATGCATGCAAGAGAAATTCTACTGGATTATTTTACTGCATGCTCCTGAAGCAATCCAGGCATATTTATGTATCTTCCTAACTCTGCACATTAATGGGAAGATTCTGCCTCTTTTCTGAATCATTTATGTCCCCTCCTTTGGCAGAGTAAAACATATTATCAGTTCAGCTGGTTCTGCATCATGGCAAGATGAAAACTGATATGACTGCCAGCAGATTTTATAAGTAGGAGAGACTCAGCACAGCAGAGGACAAGTTCTAAGAAAAGATTCATGCTTATGCTTATTTTCCACTAAGTACTGACAATTTTGGGCTTCTCCGCTATGCCTTAGAAGCTTTTCTCCTCAAGCAGCAGTTATGCTATACATAATTAATTTAAATGCTGACTGGTTGAAGACATTGTTGAAGGTAGAATTAAATAATAGTGCTGAATCACTTCCCTCCCAACAAGCAGAGGGGAAAAACAGGACTATATTCTTTGGGTTTACTCAGAAACACTGAAATTGGTACTTGGCACATGATAAGATAATGGTTACTAGTTGCACATTACCACCATCACCAATTATTACATGCTGTGCTGGCAAAAAAAAAGCTATCCTTTTGCTAAACTCACAGTACCAAACTGAAATTACATGAACATGGAATATGTGAGAAAAATTATTAAAATTACCTCACCTCCTGCTTCTCTTTTATTTCCCTCCTCCATGCTTTTGTGTGTGGAAATTTAAGAGTACAAAGGGATTATTAGGGGAACATAAACCAAATTCTGATTTCACACCACTTTAACACCGCTGACAGTCTTGGTTTACACAGGAACACGAAGTTATTCATTGGCAGAGCCCTGTTGACTCAACCAGGGCACCAATGATTTTTCTCAGCCCAGGAATTAGCCCAGTATTGCTGCACTCTCTGCCTGAGCCCATCCAGTCAGCCTCACAATAAACTGGGCTGCAAGAACACAGATCCTCTCCTTGGGGCTGCCTTTAGAATCTTACACACTTTCAAATAATTATGTAAGCATGCTGCTTTAGTGGCAGGAGCTGCCATGATAAAAGCAGCAAGGTGAATATCCCAGCAGCCACTATTATTTTATTACCCCACATTTTCTTGCAGCCACTTCCCTTCCTGGGCTTGCTTCACACAGCTGTGCCTTGTCCTTAATATTTTGTGTGAAAATTACCATTACAAGGAAGGCCCAAATCACAGAACCCACAACACTTGGGGAACAAAATGCAGGTGATTGAGACCTGAGGAGGAACACAAAGTCTTGTTACTGCACAGAAACCTGAACCACACCTCACAGCATCAGCTGAGCTCAATGCCTGGAGTCTGACACAAACTGAACTGTGAGATACTCTGGAATCCAGCACTGGAAATCCTGGTACCAGTGGCACAGTGGCACCTCACTGCTCCTGGGTAAATTTTGCCAACGATTCTGCAATCAGCCATTAGGTGCTGCTGCAGGTTTATTAATATGCTGGGCTGCCAACACAAGGCGAGTAAAAGCGGCCAAGAGCACCTGAAGAAACTCTGACCTTGCCCAGCTCTGTTCCTGTTGCTTGAAACACATCTTAAGGTGAGCTCCACGAAGGGAACCCTCACCACATTTACCCCACAGCCAGCCACAGATGCATCCCCAGTTTCTGCCTATATAAAATACACCTGCTGACTTGACTAAGCAGGTCGTGCTCACTAAGTTGGGTACAGCTTGATCTCCACGTGGGTACTTGCTCAGATGAGCTGAGAGACAGTGAGAGGCAAGATGGTGCTTTCAAAGTATTGTTTTTATAGCTTTTGCTGCAGGGGAAGTCTCAGGGCAGGAATTAAAAGACTGCCTCAGGACAGGGGTGTATCAGCTCTGCTCTTCCTGGCACTCTCTGCTCTGGTTCTGCTGCAGCCAGGAACAATAATCTCACTTCAGCAAACCTGGCTAGTTTGAAATGAAATACAATTCCAATTTCCTTTTGTCCTCTGGCCATAGCACACCTGCAAGCCTGCTGCCTTTCTCCATTAGTACCAAAATATCAATGGAACAAGTAATTTTCTTATACAAATGTACCAGGTTCAAATTGCTGATTACAGACTTAGAAAAGCAGCTTATCTCAGCCCCGTTCTCCAAACAGTGGCCATGCTCTGGTTCTTTCCAACACCCATGCTTCTAATTACCTCTGCTGACCACAAGAGCTTTTTATTTGGTATTGTTCATCCTTCAAGTACTTGTTGTTGACTTAAGCAATGGCTGAATTTCTCAATATAGAACTTTTTTTAAATTGCCTTTGGTTTTCTTTTTGCATTTCCAGTTTGCACCAGATGAGTTGCCTGGCTCCAGGGAATGCCATCCTATATACACCAGTAAAAATTCCTTCATTAAACACTTATGTTCTGCTAGGCTTCTACTGAGACATCAGTCAAATCTTGGATTCTCTTTTTAAATCCTGCAAGCTGAATTGTTGGAAATTCTCAGAATTTCAAACCCAACAGGAAGGGAGGGATATGTATCTGCTCACCTGTCTGTCTCCAACCATAAACCATGTGCCTGACTAACAGCACATGTGAACACACACACTTTATTCACATTAAAACTGCATCCTAAGCAGCAGGAAGAGGATGTGCTGGCAGCTCACACTGCCCTTCTTCAGAGCTCCCAGCACTCTGCATGGCAAGGATGGCTCTCAGCTTCCTTGGTCATTGAAATCTTCCAGAGCATTTCTCCCCACAGCCCAAAGCTGACCCTTCTGGGAACACAGACTGTGCACACTGAGGTATGTTGGGGACCTCAACCTGACAGATTACCAGGCATCCTTGATTAGAGCTGGGCAGGAACTCTTTAGAAAAGTCACTCTTGGATATTTTTATCAGAAGTAGTTGATTTGTGAAACCAGACAACTTTCCAAGACAGTATACATACCAGTTTTCACTGGAAGGGTTTCTTGGGCCCAAATATTTCTGGGCAGAAAGAACACTCCCACCAAAAAGATTATTCATCCAGCAGTCATGAAACAACAGCAACTGTGTTTCAGGTCTTGATTGTCTGCATTGCTCCTGACAAATGCTACTTGCTCTCCTCTAAGAGACTGGTTTCTCTCATTCAATCAAATTTTGGATTTTACTTGGGTTTTTTCCTGGTAAAAAGGAGTTTTAGATTTTTTATCCCAATCTCAGCTGCTGCAGACCCAGCTGTCAGCTACCAATGGTTTGGATCAGAGGCCTCCTCCAAAATGCCATAACAAACAACCATACTTTAAGAGCAGTAATGCCATGTGCACATCTCTTCCCAGTGCAGGAGGCTCCCTCAGGTGGTGCCTGATCCCATCCTTTTCCAGAGGGTTATGTAAGACCTCCAAAACCTTCTTCTCACCAAAAGGGAGAACTGGGCAACCCTGCTCAGTGCTCAACGTTTTTCACCTCTACTTTGCACTGAGCTTCCTGGTTTCTCTAGTGGAGATCAGCTGCCTGGTTCCATCCAAGTCTGAATGCTGATTTACATAATCCTAAGTGAGAAGGAAATCCAGTGTGCTGCTTCAGAAACTGAGCTGCCCTTCCTGCACGCTGTGCCTGTGAGCAGTACTTACATAACAAATAGCAGCTAGCTCCTGACGCAGGGTACTCGCCTCCAGGCTGGATGTTGTTTTCATTGGATTCACTCCATTGTCATAAACTGTAAACTTGGTTCCCATAAGATTTGATCTACCAAAAAAAAAAATGGAAAATCCAATCATCATTTATCAGCAATGCTGCTCAAGACATCTATCCTTTACTGCACCGTGGCCCCAGAGGAAAGGCAAATATTGAGTACAGAGAGTGTTATTTCTAATCCCAGTTACATGGCAAATCCTGGACTGATGGCCAAAATGACAGACATGTGAAGGTACACTACAGAAATGTATACTAAAGGTCCCTTATCACCATGCTGGAGATTTCTGATAACATCTTGCAAACTAGGAAATTCAAGAAAGCTGTAAGGAAACGCTTGGGTGGGGTTATTTTGTGTGTCTGCTTGGTTTTCAAAATACTTACTCACTACAAAACCATCTGCTGTCTTACCTGACTACTAAACTCTGTTGGAATATAGAGAATGACTTTTATAAAGCCATAAGTGAGATCAAATCTTTCCTATTGTAATGGAAAGGAATGCAAAATACAATGCAGGCACAGATGATGTGAACATACACCCAGAGGCTCCACAGCAGACTGGCTGTACAACGTGGGGACAGACAGAAAAGGAACACTTGGTTCTGAAATAATTCCACTACCTGCAAATAACTAATTTGGACCTTAAGGACCAAGCAAAACCAAAGGGATTTTCAGACTGCTCAACAGTGCATTCCAAAGTATTTATATCAATAGAGGCTAGACACAATGTACTCATGCACTCCTGAAAATCCCATTAAGATAAGTTGTGCCGGTACACCCTTGAGAATCTGGCCTTTGAGCACTTAAGAGCTTCAGTCCTGCTGACTTTTAATAAAATGTGATCCTGTAAGTACTTGAGACATTTTTGAAAACATGCCTTGGATGCTGGGGATCTTTAAGACCATGATCACATGATGTTGTCAAGCCTCCAGCTAAGAAGACATAGTGGATTACAGGCTTCTTAATATTGAATAAACTTTACATCATATAAAGAAAATTCCTAGACTTATCACTGTTTACCTCAGTTTTCCAATAAAACTCTCTCCACCCCGAGACAGGTCAGTTGGGTCTATAGAGATGAGGTAATTAGAGGTTTTACTCTTCTTTCGTTTCCTTCCAGCCAACAGAAACACCTAAGCAATGCAAAAAAACCATATTCTAGAATGCTAAAGGGGTTAGCACACACCACCTCCTGCTTTGATACAAGGAAACCATAAGCAACTTTTCTGTCCTCAAGCATCACTAGCAAAGTAACAGAAGATCTCCTGGGATTTAGTGAAACTAGGGGAAAAAAAATCTGGTAAGAGAAAATGACTTCTCAACCACTCATTCCATTATCTGTGGTTTAAATAATTAAATCTGGTCTATTTTGTTAAATGCTTCATTCTAACTTGCTCTGGCTCTTCCAGCTGAATTGAAAGTAGATGCTTTTCAGGCCACAGAACACAGAGAGCCCCAACTGCTGACAGTCACATGAAGGTGCCATGCATGATTATTTAAGGCCAAAAATTAGACATATGAAGAAAGGCAGTGGAAGAAATTGATATTGTTGTTTGATTCTGGGAAAACTGTAGGGTAGATCTAATGAAAGCAAAAATATATTCAAAATACAAGATTACATTTCTTTTTAAGGTTCCTTCATACTTTTATTAGGTTTTTGGGTTTTTTTTAATATTCAGATGCAATTGGTATGCCATTCAAGTTATGTTATGACCTTTTTACCATGCTCCCTTTCCAAGTGGAGGTAATAAGTAGGGTACATCCCTCGGTCCATTCCCTTCTTGTCTCTCGTGATCCTGCACTTGACAGTGACCCCCTGTGGGGCAGGTCTCACAGCAAACTCCTCCAGGTCATCCACATCTATGAGAGGCTCATTTGTGGAAGGACTGGGGGCTGAGGCTGCTTCCTGAAACAATAAATAAAATACAGGAGTTTTTAACTTCCATTTACAACAAGGTTACAAGCACAAAGCAACAGCATTTATTTGAGAGAAGTTGCACTTTAAAAAGCCAAACCCAGGGCAGTATTGTCTTGCTGATGCTCTGTGCACAGACCCACCTGGTGGAGCAGAACAGGGGGGCTGCACAGACAGAATGCTGTCCAGGGGTTACAGAGCAAACCCTGGCTCACACCTTCCCATCTCACCACACTCCTCTGTCAGAAAGGCCATGCTCAAGGACAGGGAGGGCTTTGATGAAAGGAAGAAATGGGCTAGGGAGCAAGAGTTTAAGCTCCAGAGAGATCCAACAAAGATGAGAAATGAGTGCAGTATATAAAAGAGCAGGGCACCATCAACCGGTTTAGCAAGAGCTTGTGATTTAGAATATTTGAACCAGCCAAAATCTTATTTTATGTTTGGATGGTAGCAGAGAGAACAGGGTGGGAAAATGCCCAGAAAAAGTCAATGGACACAAAAGATCCTTCTGAGCACCTGCAAGAGGTAGAAAGGTAAATATTTAGTTTCCCTTTCCCTTCATTCAAGTTCAGACAATATTTGCTATTCTTTTCTCCAAGTTGTTATTTTCATTGCTTGCTCTTGCGAAGCCTGAGAGCTATCACAGTAAATCACCTTGGAGCTACTCTAGTGCATATTAAAAACAGAACAAGAAAGCCAGGCCTGTCCTGAGTGCTCCCTAGAATCAGGCAGCTCCCAGCAGCCTGCACACCCTTCTTCAGCACTCTCCCCTTACCTTATTGGATTTCTTGCTCGTGGCAGAACCAGGCCGGGTGTTGCTGTTTAACTGTGAAGAACTGGAGCTGTCTTCATCCTCCTCATCTTCTTCCTCATCAAAATTCATGCTACTTGAAATGCCTGAGGAGAAAACAGCACACTTACATGAAGCAGAGATAGATGAAAGCTGCCCATACTTGCTGTAAAACAGCACTTATCAGACTGCTGCACCCTTAGGCTCACAGGTGAGTGAGGAGGTGTGAGAGTGGTTCACTGTGTGAGGCACTGCATGAACATATAGGTCAGACAGCAGCTCTCCTGAAAAGCCTAAACATTCCAGTAAAAGAGAAAGGAAACATGATGGTTTCCTTTCCACAGAGAGGATCAAGTCACCCAGTGATACAGGAGCACATATCTGGTTAGGAACTAAATTCAGATCATCTTCATCCAATCAAGTACTTCAAACACAACACAAAATCACAAAGCTGAAATTGGAGCTGAGAGAACAACCTAGCACAGCCACTTGTAAATCCTCACAATGGAAACAAGCCCTTTCACCGCACACTTTGAGCTGTGTGATCTGCTGAAGAGCACATCTTAGACCAAGAACAAACATTCACATCAAGGAAATGTTCTCCTGCATCTTTATTTCATGTAAAGAATAGTATCAGCCCAGGCCAATGGAACTGCCTTACAGCACTTGAAAATTTGACTTTACAGGAATTCAAAACCTAAGACATTTCAAAGGGAAACACAACTTTGAACATCAAATAGGTCTTAGCAGCAAAAAGCATCAATGATGGGACATTTGCCAGGCCTAGTTTTTCAAAGAATATCATGCAGATGAAGCCAACCCATATGCAAGTTCAAGCTCTCTAAGTTACATATATCACAGGCTATATTCTATCCTTTAAAAAAAACCAAAAAACATCACTTGGTCCAGAATTCCTGTTATGGGTAGGTCCAATGTAGAAGAATAAATGAAATGCAGATTTCCAGAGCCAAGCAGCATGGGCATAATTAACTTTTTCCTTCTGTACTCACCAGGAACATGATCCAGGGCGACAAGACTGGATTGGGAGGTGGAAGAGGACCAGGATGTATTTGCATGGGGATCTGGGAAAGGAAAAAATCCAAGGGTTTGATTCTGCAAACCCTTAATTGAGTGAACAAGTGTAACTCAGCAAGAGGACTCCACACAGGGCTAAAAGCTTATGGGATGGAGCCACAATGCTGCTGCTTGAATTCACAATTTCTGCACTGCACAATCAAATTCACCTTCTACCTGCTTATACCTGCTGTGATCTTCACTTTCAGTACCTTGAATAAAGTGAAAAAGCCCTGGATCAGAGCTGGAGCTTCAGCAAACGTCATGCACACTGAAGTGTGTGATGTGCACTGCAGGGTGGGGTTTGGAGCTCAAATACTTTTGAATTCTAACAAAATAAAAACCCTCAAATCTGATTGGCATAAGAGATACACACAGATTCTACACAATATTGAGTGAATAACATTGAAAGAAGTTTCAGATTCATATTCTAAATTCTGCTTCAGTCCCTGTGCCCACTGCATCCTCATCATCAACAGATGAAATCAGGCTCTCTAAACTGTTTTTCTGGGAGCTCCAGGGATATGCATAAAGATTTTATTGCAGTTTAGTCTTCTGGAATATGAACTTGGTCTGTAACAAGCAGACACAAAACCCAACTGATGTACAGAAATATAAACAGCAGACAGAGACTCAGTAATGGTTTTCTTCAGTTGAAATTTTGGAACAGATGAAGAACAAGACAGCAAAAAAAAGTAATTAAAATACTTCTTGCTTTTATTGCTGGTTCAAATCACTTCAGTGCATATCCCTTTAGAGCATCCAGATGCAGACTGGATAGTGAAACACCACCAGAGGAGTAAGAGTGAGGGTGTAAAAGTAAACCATGCTTGCATTGCAAGTCAGCTGCCTCACAAAAGCTCTCATTATCCATTTCTTCAGCTCCCCCAGTGCTGACATACACCACAGAGCACGACAGCAAAACCTTTCAATAGGACCTGGTTATGCAAGGCAGGCCTGAGTTCACAGGTCAACAGATATTTTCAAAGCCTGTAGAATTCATTCATTATTAATCACACACTCATTAATCACAAGCATTATTTCTAAATAAGGACAATCATGTTCTAGGCTCTATGCATGGCTAATAGAGACAGTCCATCTCCTCAGCTGGCAGCTGCACAATACAGCCATAATTCACATCCACAGACAGAACTGGTTTATTTCCACACCTGTGCTCACTATTTCACCACTAACACTTTAGTGGTGAAAATTCTGTGCCAGCCTTAGAAAAGTCTGCGCACACAATCTGTGGGGAAAAAGGCTTCAGGGAGCTCCTGTTCTGGAATCCAGAAATGAAACTGATCCCTTCCCTAAATCTGAAAACTTCAGGTGGCAAAGAAGAACTAAGACCCAATTGCTCATTCCAGCCCTTTACAGAGACATGCTGGAAACTGCTGAGTGTGAGGACTACATGTGAGTTATTCAGTGTTAAAACTTATGGAAGTATGACTCTGTCCCAGTGACTCATTTGCCAGGGAGGAACTCCACAGATTAACACTTTGGAAATCAAAAGGACGAATATTTCCTACGGGAGGAAAATTATTCTAGGACGGCAATTTCCAACAGATGGAGAAATCAAATAAAGCATTTGGCATTTTCTTGCAAGTGGTACATTCCTTTCACACTTGGTAGCCTATAACCTCATGTCTTGTTACAGAACTTGACTCATTGGGGAAGCAGAGACATGTTTCTCTCCACCAGGTTAGTGCCAAAGAGCAGAACAGGCACAAAGTAGGGTTATGCAAATCCAGTGGGATTCAGTTTTTTCCACGAGACCAGTTAGCATTTCCTAGAATCACAGAACAAGCCGAGTTGGAAGGGACCCTTCAGGACCATGGAGTCCAACTCCTAGCCCTGCACAGGACACCCAAGGAGCCACCCCATGTGTCCCAGAGAGTTGTCCAAATGCTTTTTGAACTCTGCTGGGCTTGATGCTGTGACCACTGCCCTGGGGAGCTGTTCCAGTGCCCAAACACCCTCTGAGTGAAAAACCTTTTTTTAATATGCAACCCAAATCTCCTCTGACTCAGCTTCAGGCCCATCCCTCGGGTCCTGTCACTGTGCACCACAGAGAAAAATCAGTGCCTGCCTCTTCCCTTCATGAGGATGTTGAAGACCACAGTGAGGTCTCTCCTCAGTCCCCTCTTCTCCAGGCTGAAGAGACCAAGCGCCCTCAGCCACTCCTCACACAGCTTCCCCTTCAGACCCTTCACCAGCCTCACGGTCTCCTTTGGACTCTCTAACAGTTTAGTGTCTTTTCTATACTGTGGCACCCAAAACTGCCCCTAATATTCCAGGTGAGGCTGCCCCAGCTCAGAGCAGAGCAGGACAATCCCTCCCTTGCCTGGCTGTGATGCTGTCCCTGATGCACACAGGACAGGGCACTGCTGGTCCCTGTTCAACTTGTCATGGACAAGGGCCCCCAGCTCCCTTTCTGCAGTGCCTTACCTTTGTGTACTTTTCCTTCTGCTCCCATTCCATGCCAGAGAAGGCCTGATGGGAGACAGCAACTCTAAACACTTCCCAGGTGACACACCAGTAAGGACATGTCACAGGCAGTGCAGTGGCAGTGGGAATCCACATGAAGAGCTTTATCTCTGCATAAAGTATGGTGGGTACTCAAAACTTTCTCAAAACAAGCATCCTCTGCTGGTATCAAGCAGCAAACCATACACACAGTAAAAATAATTTACAGAGATGCTGCTGGCATTGTCTTAATACCTGTCTTTGTGTCTCACCCAGTGTAGCTCTGCTGTTAACAAAAATAAATAAACCTCAGTATTCCCACTTAAATAAAGGGTCCCCTTCACTTCAACTTGAGACACATTAGTTCACTCTTAGCAGTGTCTGTTCTGAGCAGCAGTATACTCAGACCTGGTAAAAAAGGTCACATCATGTATTTGAGAATATACAGCAGCAACACAAACCAAAAAAATTTCCACTCTCTTCTCCTATAAAACACAAATTTGGGGAGAATAAAATCATGTGATAACCTGGCAAAAAAAATCAAAACCAGAAGTGTCCCCCAGAGTAAAAATCTGAGTGCTGTGACCTAATTTGCAAAGTCTGTGGGTACTTTTTGAGTCAATCAGCTTTAGTTTAGTAGTGTGCCCGATGAATTAAATATTCTGAGCCATGGTCTAAGGCAACACAATCACCACACAGATCAGAACTTGTTAGTCATGCCCAACATCCCTGCAACTCCAATGCCCAGGAAATAGAGCACTTGGAGAAAATCTTCCCATTTCAGTTGGAGCTGCTCACATCTGCAGGGTAACGTCCCAGAAAAAATGAAAATCTTAGTGAGAACTGCTCTGCGGACAAGAGGCAGCATTTAGGTTATGAATAGTCCATTCTACACAAGTCAAGTTTGCACTTACATTTTGCTCTTTATACACAAAGAGTTTATTCTTAAAGCATCAGAGCACTCTTGGCTTGAGCCATCTTTGCTTCAAAAGCTGTACACTGAAGAAGAACAACTCCAAAGCAAATGTCTTCAGAAAACGCTTTGTGAGGGTTTGGGGATTTTTTTTTTTTCCTTCCTATGGTTAGTGTCTAAGGGGAGATAACTGTGCAGGAAGGAAGGGACAGATGCATGAATGTGTACATACACAATCTATCTCCCAAAGCATGCATGCCTCTGGACAAAGAAAAAGAAATTCCAGAACATTTGAGGACTCTGCGTGGGAAATGCTGCAGAGTGTGGTGTGCTTTTCACCTCTTACAACCCTGAACAGACACTACAACAACATGAACAATGTGTAACTGACTGCACCACTAAAATTAATATTCCAGTTTGAAAGTTGCTATTTCATGCTGTTTTTTCACCATCAAGTAAGTGATTTCCAGAGTTGGAAAAATGTGAACAGATGGATATGAGCATTGGCATCTGCCTCGTACCTTAATAATGGCACTGCACTGCAGATGGGGAAGTCACATCCCCAAGAGCCTGCAGAGCTCTTGTTCCTTGGGACAAGAGAAAACTTCATTGTTTTATGAGGGTTTTTTTAGGTTCGGGGTTTTGGACTTTTTTAGGTAACAGAATAGAGCCTAACAGGCTCTGTGGAGAAGACACACACAACTAATAAACTGTGCTTAGGCTAGGGCTGAGAGTGAGAATAGGAAATTGAGTCAATGTCCATCAAGCAAGCAGTGAGAACATGAAGGAAGCTTCAGCTACTTACCTTTTTTCTGCATTGCTGTTCTAAGATCTTGCTTGCTTTGCTGTTGTTGGCCAGTAGCCACTTTCTCCCCATCATCTTCATCATGGCTAGACTGTCCAACAGTGAGAATCTGCACTTGACTTCCTATCTTCTGAACATCATCTTGAAAAGCAGCTGGGCCATCAATTCCTGTCAGACAGCAGCAAAAGCCTTAGTTGTCTTTGTGTCAAGAAGTTACTGGAAAGATAACTGCTCACTCACAAAACAGTAGCTTTTCTAGGAATCACAGACTGGATGTTCACATTCAATAATATTTCTAGACTTAAACAAGACTAAGCCTCCAAGGCAAACATTTTACTTTCCACAAACTACACTAGAGAATAACCAGGAGAGGATCAGGATTTCACTGCTGCCCTCCTCACCTGTCCCATGCACCAGAAACGCTGAAAACTAAGCAGAAAAGAAACACATTGGAGAGAACTGACCAAGAAAACAGGTAAAATTTTCATAAAGGCATGCAGGTGATCCAAAAACAGATGAACCTGAGTCCCAGGTTATGCCACATCCCCATACAAACACCACTTCTGCCCTGAAATACTTACAAGCTTCAAAAACCTGAAAAATTCACAAGTGGACATGGTAGTGTATCCAACAGAGGGGTAGCATTTTAACAAGCCTAAACACACCTTTTGAATTAGGAAAATCACCATACAGTTAATACATCAGAGATATTATATATTCCCTGGAACCTCCATCCTCTTGAGATGCTTAAATCCCAACCAGGCACATCCCAACCTGCTGTGAGCAGGGATGAGGAACTAGTCAGTGCCCAGAGGCACCTCCCAGCCTCAGCCATGCTGTGATCCTGTGGCTCCTGAAAGAAACTATTTACCTCCTTACGGCTGTAAATCACCTCAGAAGAGAGAAAAAGAAAATAAGGGGTAGGAGGTGCTTTTACCACAAGCCAATTTCATTTTTGTTTTTTCAGGACAGAGAGGTAAAACGTCAGACTGCAAATGTACTTCAGCTCTTAGTTCAGACATAGAGCTGGAATATGTTACTAAATCAGCTATATAAAAATGCACTTCTGCATCTATAAAAATGGCAATATTTTCATGTATAGATATAACAAATAGCATGAGCTGTACACTGCTGCTGTTGTGAAATTTTTGTTAATAAGCAAGCAACAATGTGGAGAGCTAGCAAGCACTACAAAGAGCTAATTCAGTAAAGGAATACGGAGCTTCTCACACCAAACAGAGCTGAATAAACCCTGTGAGAAGGAGCTGCAGGGATTGGATTTTTTTTGGACTGTGATCTGTAGCAGAAGTCTCCAAGAAATACCATTTCATCCTGCTTTGCCAGTAGCTGTCAACTTGCATTAAAAGACAGCTGGATTATACATTTAGCATGCTTAACTGTACTTTGCAATATCTGCTGTCACTGCCACTGCAATATGAAGCATAAGAGGAAAAAAGAGTGGTTCACATCCCCAGGAACAGCACTGGCTGTGCAACCACCCAACAAGATGCAGTCTGACACCACAGAGGTGTTAAACTCACAGGGTGCAAGACCAGGAGGAATTATTGATTCATCTGCATTACACAGACCCTGGCAATTTCTGCACCAAGTCTGCAAATTCTGATTTACTTGCAGCAAAGCTAACAACAACAACAATGACGACTAACAGCAAATAAATAATCTGTCCATCCAACCTTGAAGAACTAGATAAACTCCATGGAAATGTCTCTGTGACCTTGCTAGGATGACAATTTCAGAAGCAGCTCTGCATGATACAGAATGAACAGTATCATCTCCTATGCTAGTACAATATGGCAGTGAACAGAACTGCATTTTTCTTAAAATTTATCTATGAGAAGCAGCACTGCAAAAGTGCTCTAGAACAGACAGGTAGCTGCTCAGATCCTCCCTGGTATTTTTAACAGCTTTACAATATTAACCATTACTATTAAAGTGGCTGCCTAAAGATAGGTTCTTACCTTAATACTCTGAATTTCAGAAGTGTTAAGCATCCATGAGTTTAACAAAATACCTCATGCATATCATATCTAGCCCCTTATTAAGCACTGGATGATACAAACCTAATTTTGAGAACGCTTTTGGGAAGGAACAAAACACCTCAATTATTCGTCTTCAAAGCAGACATTGATCTGCAGCAAATGAAATGCCTTCGACAGCACTGGAGATTGCACTGAGGCTGCCTTTTTCAGATGCCTGCAGAACATCTGCACTCACACCCCATGCTGTCAGGAACATCGTGTATTATCAGGAGTCAGGACAAAGGCTACACTGGCAGGTCACAGTTTTAGAGGAGAAAAATCAATTTCAGTATTCTGAGGAGTGCATCACTGGTAGAGTGTGTTATTAAGTGTTAGGAATGGTTCCACTGGTGAGCACATTTAAGGGAATGAAATACAGAGCAAGACAGAGAGGATTAAAAAAAATGAAGGGGAAAAAAAGGATCTCTGCTGCATTAGAACACTGTAGGTGGTTCATGGCAAATGCAGCATTAACTACATTAACTATTTAATACTTGTGTGTGTGCATAATCTTTGTAGCTACACATGCATGTGTAAAATGGGATCAAATGCAGGCATACATACACAGTTTTCTCTATCACAAGGTATAAGTGCATTTTTGTAAGCCATGGTTCAAAAGGCAGCTTTGCCACCACCTACCAAGTATCTGAAAACATCTCCAAACACTTCCAAGCTAGTGCAACCATGATATTCAACGTGGATCTCTCCCCCTCTTTTTCATCCATTTCCCAGAAGACCGGCTGTCCATGTAATAAAACAAACCACTCATCTACAGTTTCTGTGTTTAAGGACATGGTCAAAAGAGTCAAAGAAGCTGAGTGGGTTGTGCCAAGAAAGTTTTTATTGCTAGGCTCAGCATTTTTTACAGTGCTTTGCAAAAATCAGGTAGGGAAAAAAATCTGACAGAGACAGCCTTGAATACCTGCTAAGAAGAAAGGGAAATTTTTGAGAAAAAATGTGAAGGAGGGGAGAGAGGAAAGAAGATTGGAACAGCCCTCAGAACAGCAGTCCCTACAGAAAAGGTCTTTTGGTACACTTTGACATGATCATGTCTCAGATGAAAACGAGAGGTACCAGAAATGAAAGCAAAGCAATATTGGGGAAAAAAGAAAAGCATCAGTAAATGAGCATTGCTGGCATTTTTACCCTACAAACTACTATTCATCAGTGCCTGTATTCTCTTAGCACCTAAAACCTTCTAGACCATACTTATAAATAGGCAACACCAATCTGTTAAAAGCTTCTAATCTAAACTACTGAATGGCAAACAAGATTATGGTATCAGGAAAGGAACACAGCACAGAAAACAAGAAATTCTGTCCCTGCTTTACAAATGAGGAGCTGCAGGACAGGGAATTTCTTGTTCTCATTTTACAGAGCACTTAAGGCACAAGTTTGATATATGAAGCTGGGCACACTGCTCACAGAGTAAGAATATGATTAAGCCCTTTGCAGATCAGACCTGGAGAGCTGAGCAAGGTCAGGCAGGAGGCCTCTGGAAGAGAACACTGTAAAGAGAACACTGAGCATTTCCTGAGCTCAGTACTGGTCTGACAAAGGAGTCACATCCACGTGGATAACACCCAAGGCTGTGGGTGCAAATGCTATTCAGGACTTCTGCAGAGCAGCTCTTGCTCCAGCTGAGGGACAGCAGCACAGCCCTTCAAAGGATGGCCTGCTCTGAGGTCAAGGACAGGGAACCCCAGGGAGATCTGACACCAGAACAAATAGTTCCCATCCTTTAGAGAACGTGGCTTAAAGCAAACCCTGCTGTCAACATTTTCTAAGCCATTTCCCATCATATTCCTGTTCTCATAGGGGCTGTGCATCCACTGATAGGGGTTCAAGCAGCTGCAAAATCACAAAGGATTTGTTTAGAGGGAAAGGGAGCAAATAGAATTTTTTTTTTTTTGAAAGGACATCTAGAGGTGATTTAGTCCAAACCTCCACTGGACTACTGTTAGCACCAGATCAGGACACTAAAAGCAAATACTTGAGCACTAAGCTCTATATTCACTTTGATGAAATCTAAAACAGTGATCAGGAACTGTACATTCATAAATCTTTATCCTTAGGAGGTCGAAATTACTTCTTCACAATCAAGTTCATGTGTTGCCAAAGTACAGCCTGAAAGGTTTGTCAGATCTAGAAACAACAGGACTTTTCTTGGTGGAAATTTACTTGCTGTTCCTCTTACCTTTTATTTAGTGCCCAGGGAAGCTGAGATAAATCTGCTTCACATGAATTTCCCTCCCTTCATCAGTGAGGAAGTGCTACAGTGAGAAATGATGCTTCATACCCAACAACTGCTGCTGCTTTCTGAGCCAGCCAGTGTTAATGTAGCTGCTTGTTCCATAGGAAAATGGGACAGGATGCACAAATCAAAACACTCAGACAGGCGTGAAAGAGAGAGAAGAAACACGGAAGAAGCCAACCAGACCAAAACATGGACTAGCCACCCTGGCAGGAAAAGCTCTGTGTGTCAGAGCAGCTCACCAGCTTCCTGGCTCCCAGAAAATCTGCAGGGAATACCCAATGCACCACTTACATTTAAGGTACAGCAGAAGGGGAACGTTTCTGAGAATGTAAGGTTTATTTTGATATTCTAAACACATCCAGGTTCCTCATTTCACTGAAACTTCCACTGAAAAAGAAATCTTCATTTATGTTGTTCAGAGCAGGGTTTTCCTGGAATGTACTTACACAGTCTAAGTGCAAGAGTTTTGGGAAGAAAAATCCAACCCAACCAACCACCAATAACTTTTCACAGAATGATTCCTGACTTTTCATATCAGATTTCACTTCACATTAACTCCTGGCTTCTCGTGCTTTTCTGGAGTTTTTTAAAAGTTCCGTTTTATCTTCCTGATTTGCCCCATTCACTGCACACAGCCAAAAATTGCACTTTATCCCGTGTATTTATTAACTTCTCTGTAAAACTTTCCCCTGTCTTAGGGGAAAAACCCCACCAAACAAAGTAATGACACCACTGTGTATGTTCCTGTAAACTTCATGAATCTCCTTTCTTAAAGAGTCATCAAGATATTTGGTAGATAAGATGCTCTGGCTTTGTGGTATTATGTAGGGTGCATACTTTTCATAGGTTCCTGCTGCAAGTATTTTCACTAATTTGCATGATTTTTCTGTCGAACCACCTAGTGATGTTGTACACTGGTTCACTGCTATCCTGAATCACCCCCATCTGCCACAAATCAAACCAGAATTTGATCTGCTATCTCCATCTGAAAGACAACCATTTTACATATGCATTTGTTACATCTGGGTTTTTTTTCAATACTGAAAATTATGCCAAGAAATAAACTTTGAAACTGAAGCTTTCAGAAATACCAGTTTAATGAGCTAAGCTACTACAAAATGTCATCAATTTACTGCAGTTCCAGGCTCTGTCCCACAAAAATTATGGTTCTTTTTAAAAATAGGCACAGTGCACTCTGCATACTGCCATTAAGAAATACCAGTAATAATCACAGATCTAGAAAAAATTGCTGAATGCCATGCTACCCATCACAGAATTACAAAGTGCACTGACATGAGCAGTTAGCTACATTCCTTTTCCTATGCCAGTGTAACCTCATTAAACCTGATATTTCTCTCACGTTTGTCTTCAGCACATTGTTCTGATCACAGCTTCATCACTCTTCAAGCCACTTAAAAAAGCATTACACATCTAAAACCAGAGTGCAGTCATTACACTCCAGCTTCAACAGCTACTCATGTATAATTCAACAATTTTTTGCTCTGAATTAGCTTCTTATTCATGGAATCTGGTTTAAGTGTTCTTTTTTCTTAAAACACAAAGAGCTGGGCTATGCTTAGAAAGGGAAGGTCCACTATAGCTAAATACTAACAAAAACCTTTAAAATGCTATTTTAGCATGTTAAGTGCACTCACTCCTCAGCATTCATCCTGCTCATTTACAGGACATACAAAGGTTACACACTCAGAGTGGAGACAAACCTGAAGCAATTGCAAAGCTAAAAGCAGAACCTAAAATTTCCCAAGATTTGCTCTAATTACCAATTAACTCCCTCCAACAAAATCTCTTGTACTAAAACATTGCAGAAAACCACTTCCCCTTCATCCATTTTCATAGATCTGAAGTCATTAGCAAATCCATTCAATACTGTTATAAAAAAATATTTCCTTAAGACTCACAATTCTTTTTAAAAGTAACTGAAAATTAACACAATTCACTACAGGGTTCTGTTACCACTTGCATTTTCTTCATTCCTAAGTTCAAAATTAGCTATGTCTGTAGTGGATTTATCAACAAAATCCCTCTGGAATTTTAAAGACGCATTTGGTTTTACTTTTACATCCAATAAAAAAGTATTTTGCAGCTTTGATAAGGATGGAAGACTGGAAATCCAGTCATAATCATCCCAAGTTTACAACACTGTCAAAAGTAAACCAGATATTATTCCAAGGGTGAAATTATCCATGAATGAACAGCTAAATCCCAGTGTAGAGAAAAAGTAGACGAGTTGGATGAGGTGCTATGTGTATTCTCTGAATGTACTTTGACTGCCTTTTATTTGCTTCTAACCATCAACAAGAACTTCAGGAGAGGAGATACTCAGAATTTTCTTTGCTATAATTGATGAACAATTGATGAATAGCACCTCCACTCCCTGAAACTTGGAACTGATGGGCAAATGCTGAAGGCCAGAGAAGAGCTCCCATAGCAGAGCAGGATGAGCAGTAAGAGTTGCAGCAGAAGCTGAGACTTCTAGAGCTAAAAAATATTAGCTCCCAATGGAGCAGTGTCAGAATGCCAAAGTTCTCAGGCTACACAAAGTGACTCTACTTTTACTGACACAATTTGCTTTTATTACCATAGGGCAATGTTTGCTTGCTTGGGGGATTTTTCAGAAGATGAGTAAAATTATAACTGGCATGTGAGAAAAATACTAGGTGTTACCTGCTGTGGGACAATACAACTGTGCAGCACAATATCTTCAGTTCTGAACACAGTACAGACACAGGCGTGTCAAAAGAGGTATTACATGAGATAAAACAGAGCCTCAAGGCTCTGCCATAACCATGATTTAAGTATTAGCTCAATAATGCTCCCTTCCAGGCTTTCTTTTAAACTAGCAAAAGAATTTTTACTCTTCAGCAAGACGTACTTCAAAATAAAATTTGGCATTTGTATTACTAGGCTGGAATGTCATTACTTTTTACATTAAACTGGGAAACATTCGCTTTCTGCTCATTCATTCTGCCAATAATTTTTACATTGAGTTAATTTTACCTTTGACACACACACCATCTTTTCTCAAATATATGAACAGCCTTTAGCCCAGGGCCAGGCTCTAAAGCCTGTATAACCTAGAGCTTCTCTTACAGCCAGAACTACAGACAGGGAGATGCTGTAGATGCAGATCTCAAGAATTAAGTTGCAATAGGCAAAGGATTTTACTAAGGCAGGCTCAAGTCCTGCCAAATCCCTACAGATAAGCCCCAATACTATGACCTCAATAATTAACTTTATTAGTCATTGCTATCTTTAAAGAGACTTGTCAAGGATATACACTACTTTCTCACTGAAGCAACAGTGGAGAAATTGTTGGGCATGCACAAGACAGGAATACAGTTCAGGCAGGACAGTGTTACAGTGGCCTTTACAAGAACTGCAAATTATTGGAAAGTTATTTCATTTCACAAGTCATTCAGCACTAAATAAAAAGTAACTGTATGTACAACAGCCTCTCTTTTTCTGTGAGTGCACATATATATATATAAAATTAAAATACCAGTAAAGTAGTTGATCACCTCTTCCACCTAACTCAAATCAGAAATCTAAGAGTGGCAATGTCATTTCTACCTACCCTTTTGTCATTACCAATAGTGCATTTTTCGTCTACCTAATGGTACACAAAGTCATTGCAGAAAATTTTTCATACAAACACCTCCCATTTGTCAGCCAGGTGAGACAAAGTAACTGAAGTAACAACTTGAAAAAACCCCTTTGAGGATCTCATCTCAGTTCTGCTGAACTGATTTTCAAAATGTCCCTTTAACCTCTAATTTGTATAGTTTAAACCTCACTCAGAGTCTGGACAGAAGCAGCTGCAATTTAAGGCTTTTTCTCCAAACAAGATTAGCTTCAGATAATCTGAAAAAGCACACTCTTGTAAGATGGTTCTCTTTTTTTTTCACCACTGCAGGAAAACACCATCATCATTCCTTCAGAACTTTCTTCCTCCTCTGCAATTTGAACAAGCACTCTCCTCTGGAAAAGACTCCATTTACAAATTTTTCAACCCCAAGGCTGTACATGCCCAGACACGACCAAGTCACATACATTTTCCAACCTCAGAAAAATTTCAGGAAATTAGTTTTAGTCAATTTTCAGGTTTTCAAATAAATTATATTAAAAAAAACAAGAGAGAGAGAATTGACAGCAAAGTAATGAATTTAACATCTGACATGCAGCTGCATGCAGCTAACCTTTGTGTTTCCCTTTTTTCTCCTTTCTGGTGCTGCTGCTCTGACAGCTCGCAGCTGCTGCCTTGGTTTTTTTAGTTGGTTTCGGAGCTTGGGCGTCCACTACCACCTTTACATCTTCCTGTTCAGCCTCCTGCACTGCTTCAGAGATTCAGGGTACCCCACCAAAAAAGAAAAGAAACAGAGAGAAAAGAGAGAAACAGAGAGACGAGAGAATGAATTGAGAACTTTGCAAGGGCATAAAAGAGAAAGCAAACATAGCAGAGATTGGTATTTCAGACAATTCATGCAGTGAGGAGAGTCGAGCAAACCAGAATTTGCAAAGCTACAGTAAAAATCTGAAAGTGTTAGGTTAGCTGAGATATATTTCCTTACATTTTTCTTCCTCACAATAATATATTAACTCCCAACTTTCAGTTCAAAAGTGATATCAGAATATTACTGTGTTACTGAACTATTGTAGTAAGTGTTTTTCCTCATAGTAAAGCTCTGCCAGAATGATCATCAACAGTGGCAGCAGAAAAGCAGAAAAAATTTATTTTGACTTTGTAGCATCCATGCTTAAAGCTATACCCCAACTCCCTAAACAAGGAATAATCTGAAGGTTTCTTTCAAAGCACATCTTGCACAACTGTGTAACACAGCATGATGAGTAGATTGGCCATGCATTTTATGGTGAAAGTATACCCAAGCTGAATTTAAAACCTCTTCCTACTTTGTAGCATACACAAATTAATTCCTTGGAAGGACTCTCTTCAAAATAAGCATGGCATAAATTGTGAATGTCAGCATAACTCATGCAGTGTTCCTGGTTTTCAAAGTAAAAAGAGGCTTTACCATTTTCCTAAAAGCATGACACACTTTGAGGTTGATATTTGAGTGTCTGAAAGCAATGCACACCATAACTCTTTCCTCTGGCTAGACCAAACCTTGAAGTTAGATAAATATCTATCATGAAATGCATAAAGAAACTGTCAAGCTTCCCCCCACAAACTACAGGTGGGCACTAAGAGATTTTGGAGTTGGCTGCTGGTCACTGCTAAGTGCTAAGCCCCACTGGCTTCATGTGGTGACCATGGTTTCTCTCCCTGGTATATGGGAGAAGAAACCCAAAACTCAAGTAATTTCCTTAAAAGGATAAAAATCGTCCACTAAGGACCATTATGGGAAAGAACTGATTGCCCTAAAATTACTTTAAATATATTCAGACAAACTTCTTAAACGCCCGAAAGACTAAATGATTCTCAGTGATGTGTGGACTGACACTATTCTCTCTCTGAAGGGAAAAACTCTCCCTAAGCTTCTGGTCTGTGAAGCAACTTTCCTCTTCAGCAAATCCTTCAAGCGCATGAATAGAAATAGAAACGCCAGGGAGATTCTCCGAGGAGAAAGATGAAACAGATTTAGTCATGTCTGTGTAGACTGCAGCTCCCAAACCCTCTGCTACCCACCCCAGCACAGCAATCTGTTGTGAGTAGCATTGCATTCACAACACAGCAGGCACCTGAGGCACTCCAGGAACACATGCTCCTTTTTCTCACTGTGTGGAGGAAGGGTTCCAGTCTACAGAGAATATACATTAAATTATTAGAGGAAGGAGAGACTTGAAATCCAAAGAAACAGCTTGTCACCACCCAATTTTTCATGCCTGTCTTTGTCAAACACTGTATTTGTACCTCAGTCTCTCTTTAAAAACTAGGCTGTGCTCTTTTAATTGTTTTGGAGATGGTAATCCATGTTATAATTAAATTCAGGACTTTACAAATGACCTATATTAAATGGCCAGGCAGTTCTCTAAATCATTTTAAATCTGGCTGTATTCATTAACTCAGAAGCATCATTTACTTGGTCCAAAGCAATGATCAATCAGCAAAGGATGAAACTTTCTGACATTACTCATTGCAAAGTTATAAACTTATCTTCTCTATCTTGCCAGCCATTCTTTCATCTTACAAGTAAAGCCCTGAAGTTTTTTGAGTTACTTTTGCCTCAAAACGTTGAGCAAGAGATTATAAATTCAGTGAGGGAGCTCCAGAGAAGGGAATATTTCCATTGCTTTACTCTGTGAGGCAGAGAACAGGATTTCAGTTCAGCAGCCATTCTGAGCACCCACCTTGGCTGCTGTCTGTGGTAAATGGGCTTTTCAGACACAAGTGATGGAGCCTGCAAAGTAAGACTTAAATCACAGAGACAATGATACTGTGCCTTGGTTCATGAGAGGAATTGGCACAGAATGTCCTGTTTCTAAAGGATACATTTCAGAGCATTACCATCACATTTAAAGTACTACCTCTATAATAAATCCAAATTTAATCCCAACATTCCATGTCCACCACAAAACCATTTCATTCTTAGCTTTTAGCTATTTGGTAAATAGCAGACCTCAGCTAAGGCTCACCCACTCACTCATGTTTTCATGGTGCTGTATCTGCAGAGACAACAAGAAAGTTTTCTGTACAAATTCAGCTCAGGGCATATCCTTGCATTTAGGCAAGCTCCTGTCAACAGGCCAGCCAGGATTTGGATCCTTGCAGCCTGAAAACCCAAAGGGACAGGTCTGTGAGCCTCCCCTGCTCAGCTGGTCCAGCAGGCTTGGATGTGGAGCAAAGTAAAAAACCCTGTTTTCTGTTTCCAGTGCTTTCTCCTGCCCTGGAGAGCTGGAAGGAGAGCCATTCCTAAGCCCTGTGTACTCAGTCTGCAGCTGGTCATTAGCATGTGAAGCTTTGAACTTCTCAAACCAGCACTCCTTCCAGGCTGCCCTTGTGGAGATGAAACAAGTCAGAGAGGCAGTGTTTATCCCCAGCCACGTTGTCAGGGGATCAAATGTCTTCCCCTCTGCCCTCTACTGCATCTTTGGATCATTATCTAACAGGCTGACAAGAATTGCCCTTCTCAGCAGGATGGAAACCTTGAGGTTAACTCTAGCCTGCATTTTCCACGGGCTCTAGACAGCCCCATAAAACAATTCACAGCTCCCTGCAAGAAAGCCTGAATAAGGAAAATGAGATAAACTGGCTCCCTAAATAATATTCACTGATACAACAATATGATTATGACCTCCACTGGACATCAAAAAGTTAAAAACAATGATAGGCAGCACCAGAGCTATATGGGGATGAAATTTCAAAGACTGTCACTCAAAAATGCATTAATTTCAGTACAACTACCCATTCAGGCAGCTTTAAAATTCCCCACTAAGACATTGTCTTAAACAGCAGGAGACTAGATTAGAAAATCTATCCTGATATTTCATATGCCCCACTCCAGATTATTAAAATCTTCACTTAAAAAACCCAGAGATTTTCCTTTTCCATAAGAATTATTTGTTTGCATTAGAATTTGCATTCAGACAAGAAAAAACTGGAGGAACAAGTGCTGTAGTGAGTCAGCATTCCAAACAGAAAAATCCACTGGATGCTTAGACCTGGTATTTCATTTTAGTTTGAACAAATTGTAAAAAGTAGCTTTGAGATAAATGCCAAACTTACAAATAAAACTCCATGACTTCAATTTCAGTATTATTCATCCATGTTCATTAAATCAATGCTGACTACTGAACTCAATAGAGTATTTAAAAAAATGATTTTTGGGAGAAAGAAAGGAGCAGAAATTGTAATATTAGTTCAGGATCTGAGTTGAAAAGAAAAGAACAGTCTGTTAACATACTACAGTGAGGGTGGAAGGGCTGTGCCAAGGCAGACAAGGGCAGTGTCCCAGCTTTACCTTGCACCACTAATGGCCTAACTCAGAAAAGGGAAAAAAAGAAACCTCTCCATGAACCAGTTCTGTGATGGACAGCACTCCAGGCTACAGGGACAAAGCTACAATGTGAGTCAAATAAAAGGATGCAGTTTGTAACCATGTGAGTAAACTATGAGGCAGACAAATCAAGTTGTTTTTCAATTCTGTAAATTACCCACATATATTTATATGAGTGAATGAAAATGTGAAGTATGCCTTTCCATCTGGCCTTCATGATGAGAAGTTCAAACAGGAAATAAGTTTCAAAGTAGCATGAATGAAAATGCAGATTTCTTTTTGCCATTTGTATGACCATATTTCTTAATATGAGTGGTGCACACTCTTATGATCTTAGAGGAAGAAAAAAAAAAACTGTGAATCATAACTTACCCATCTCTATCACATAAAAATGCCATGTGCTAAAAAAAGGTGCTTTTGATCAGTACATTATATGAAGAATGAAGTAAATGAAAAATCACAAAAAGAAAAAAACAATTCTAAAATTGTGTAGCCTGTCTGGAAAACACTTTAAGTAGAAAGAGGCTGAACCAGACAATGAGGTATGTGAGGCAAGTATAAGGCAAACATTCATTCTATTTACCAACATCCTCTCAATAATAAAAGTGAAATCCAGAATGAGTACCATGCAAAGAAAGATCAACTACAGTTCAGGCAGGGTGTACCTTAACAAATCAATGTGAATTGGCTGTCCTTTTCTTATTGTTGCCTGAGATGCCCTTGTGCTTCACTGTAAGAATGGCTTGTTGCCTTTGTTTGTGAAGTTCTAGCCTTAGTCAATCTTGCTGCTTATTTGGGCTGCTGTTCCTTATTAGTTTATTTAATCAACTTAGATTCTGAACTGGTCTGGTATTTCTACAATCATTTAAAAGACGCTGGAGTCTATCAGAAATATTCTGAAGATGGGCAAACCCATGATATTTTACAGCTCAAGTAAATATTTTTTTTTTTAGTTTTTCACAGACCACACAAATAGTTAAATACAAGGACCTGAATTAGGACAAGGACTTTGGTGTGTTGGTTACTGTTTAATCACATGAAAAGATTTGATTCCTGCTTAAAAATGCTGCTATTCAAAGGCATTACTCCTCCAGCGAGTAACTTAGTCAGATTCCAGATTCCCAAAACCTTATTGCCAATAAATTCCCTAAAGGCTACTGGCAGTTTATGCCTTCAATAGTGATGTGATGACCAGGCTGATGCTGCAAATCTGAAAATATTCAGAAGTGAAACAGGATGGGTTTTTTAATGCTCAAAAAAAGGGAATCAATGTACCTGGGAACTTGGTGCTGTTTCAGGACATTATTAAAAGCTCATTGGTCTAAGAGCTTCTCAGAGAGAACAAGGGAAGGAATTAAATAAAATATTCCTCTTAACCCCCACATACCTGCTGCCTAATCCTGGGGAGAGGGAAAGCAAAGGAAGCATGTGAAATGGAGAGTTGATAGCAATGAGCTAGATTTTGGGAAAGGAGAAAACTAATAAGGAAAGCTACAACGACCTATGAAAAACCCATGCCAGGAAGATTAAAGGCAGCGATAAATTACATAATTACTTTGTGATGCTGGAGCCTTGAGGGCACGACTAGGCTCTAATTGCCCTGATGAGCCTCCCTGGGGGGTTCCACCCCCAACCTGCCCCTGGGCTTCCTTCCAGCTGAGCCCAGGGCTGTGCTGCAGGTGCTGCTTCCCAGCCTGTCCCTGGGATCAGCCTGGCACTGCAGCATCTCCTTCCCACCCTGGAGGGCCTTGGGTCATCCCTTGCCATGTCTGGGACTGCAGGGAATGCTCTTGGCAGCTCTGCCTGCCGTGCTTGCAGCCTTTGGGGTGGGACTGTGCCTTGCAGAGCATCTCCTATACTGGGGACACCCTCAATCCTGGCACCTGAGATACTGCCCAGCACAGGGAACAGCTAAATATGAAATGGCACCCGAAAGTAAATACACTTTAAGTGGGACATTAAAGGAAAGAGAATGGAGTTTCTCAAGCCATTTCCTCTGAACTTTCCTCTCAAATCACTCAGTACCAAGAACCACAAACAGCCCTGTGAATCACTTGCTACCCACTGCCCTCTGCTCCCGGCTGCTGGGTTAGTTTGTTTATTTTGGACGTGCACTGGGGCAGTAAGGACTGCTGACAAATCAAAAAGATGCTTTAAAGATTAAGGTGAAGAAACGGCAGCTGAAATAAAGATTTCAGAATATATGCTTATTGGAAGTCAAGTATTTTGCCCACATGATGTTTGGAGTGCTGCCTGATTTCTCAGTATTAACAGCCCTTTGCAAAGAACATTCCCTGCTATCTTCAAAAAATAAACTAATACCTACTCATTCCAAGGTCAGTGGAAAACAGGGATGGAGAAACACTCTTCTGATGAACAGGCAAATATATGATTTTTTAAATGAATGTCACCTTTTAAAGCAGACAGCTTCGGATATTCATCACAAAACTCTCTCATCAAATAGCAGAATGACACATCAAATTTAACATGAAAAAGCCATGAATTGTCATCAGAGGTCTGTTTAACACACCACACAACCATTACATCTAGATGTGCTGCCAAATGTCAAAGGAGAAAAGTAAAAAAGTCATTCTGCCTTTTGCACATGGTTAATCTAAATCGCTAAATTGGAAGTTGCAATGAAAATTACTCTGGGAGTATTTAATTGAAAACATTTTTAATTTCAAGTCTCATAAAAAAAAGCCACAGCTGCAACAAAGTATGGCAATATTAATGAAAGCATATCTGGCACTCATTCAAATCTCTGCCTTCCTCAGTGCTGTGAAAAGAAAAATCACTCCCCAATGGAAATTCACCATTTTCACAGAAGTAAAATCTCTGTAAAAATGGGCTTTCAGCATTTGCATTAAATGTAATTAAATAATGTAATTAAATTGTTGCAGTAATTAGTGTATCTCTGCATGCTATTTGGCTCCAGGAATGCTCAGCATTTGCAATCCAGATTGAAAAGAACTGTATTTGTAGCAGAATTCTGCAAGGTCAAATCAGGCTAAAATGTTTGTTCAGGTTTTCAACAAACTTTACAAAATAAGTTGAGTAGAAATACATGAAAACAAGCAAGCAGGTGTAACTGTGACATATTACAGAAGGGCAAGTAAAATCTTAAAGAAACTTACAAAAAACAGGTGGCAATATGTCCTTATGAAGGACACTGAATTGAAAATAAACCAGAACACATGAAGAAAAGACAGTGAATGAATGCCTTTGTTGTCTTTTATATAGAATTTAAATTTAATAGCAATACAAAAAGTTGTTATTGGTTCTTACGTGGCTGTTTATAATGATGAAATATCAATTGAGCTGTGTTTGGTACTGTGAGAAAGAGGCTTTACTGTAAATAGTACCAACTAGAGCCATGGAACAACATCATGGAAGTCAGTGGAAGGACACCTATTCCTTGGAATGGCAGGTAGATAAATGTAGAGCCTAATTCTACCTGACCTACAGATGCTGACGATTGTGCTACCACTGGCTGGGACTCCAGCTCAAATTAACTCTTTATAGATCAGACTGTTTTTATCTCAAGTTGGTCTTTTCAGCCTCCCACACATAACTTTTGTTTTTATTAGTTAACTAGGCTTTATGTCAACAACAAAAGGGTTTTTAAAATATACACTACATGCAAGTCATCTACAAGCTACAGTATCTGAAGAATTTTATCTGTAGGTGAAATGCAGGCACAAATGAGAAGAAATGTTCTGTGTGGAGACTTGTGTATGGTGGATTCTGCAGAGCCACTTCCTCACTGGAAGGGCACTCATCTCCTTAAAAGTCTCATGGCACCCAGAGGAATTGCTAGCAACACTTGGCAGGGAACATAAATGCCATTTTGTCCCACCAATGTGTCATTTCTCTGCCTTGAAGTCATCTAAGAAAAAAAATTACAGCGTTTCTGGCAATACACAATTAGCTTAACTAGCCAAATATGGTGTTCTACTTTATCTACCCACAGGTAGCTCATCAGGCCTATGTTCTATTCCAGAACAAGAATGACTGACTTTCTACTCCAAGCTCTGATGATTATTCTGGAATTAAATGAGTTTTCACTGCACAGTAGAGTTGCCCATGAGGGAACCATTGCAGCACAGATTATGGCATCAGAATAAGCAATGGCAGTGTATGAAGGAGAATTTCCCAGCACAGAAAGCCCAACATCTGAGTGAGAATTGCTGAGATGTTATCTCTGACCTACTTTGCTCAAAGTACCATAGACATATCTCCACACAGGCATCCAATTATTTGTTGGAATCAACAAGCACTTTTGTGCTACACAGAATTAGTACAAGCTAAAAGGGAGAGTGGAGCAGGATGATAGGTGGAAAGAAGTGTTCTTTCTGTAGCATTTGCCAGCACAGGAATTGATTTCACAAACATGCCCATCCAAGCAGTGTAGCTCATTCAGCAGAGCATCAACTCCCATCAAAGAGTCATTCTTAACTCGGAACCAGCGCGCCCATAACAGCAACAAATGAACGGAAAAGAGCAGAATAGTTCTTTAGAAACAGCCCAGCTGTCTCATGCATCCCACACTGCCACATACAAATGTTTTCATTGAAGGGGGGAAGAAAAAAAACCCAGCCCTGAAGCTCAATGCCAATGGTCATCAAACCCCAAAACCTACCGTGCAAACTGGGGAGCTGAAGACATTAAGCACATTCCCAGAGAAGGCCACACCAAAAAAGGACACTTCTAGAGTTCTTGTAATATTTTCAAAAGCAATGTGCCTAACAAAGGATTTTACAAGGCAATAAAACACCCTGTTAGGTAATTAAATTCTTCTAAGCTGGCTCTTGCAAACTGCATGGTTTATTACAAGGAGAGCTGCCCCAAGGGATTAACAAATGTCATGTTGAATATGAGAAGCATTGTATTTCTTTGCTTCTCTGAAACCTTGTGAAACATTGAAAGGGTTTGAGAGACAAATTTAGAACAAATTGATTTAAGGAGAATAAATCCTAAGTATTCCAGTGAATGGTGTGGTATAACATGACAGGAAGGGTCACTCTTACCTTAACAGCACAGTTAATCTCACTTATAGTGAGAAAGTCCACTCTGATGCAAACTGGTGTAAAATTTAACTCAGTTAGTGGATACATGAAATTTGTTACCAATTATGGGATGATAATGTCTTTTTCTCTGCTTTTTAAAATTTAAAACCTTGATCAACTGACATAGAGCATTTAGTAAACAGCACCATCTCTCTGCTATAAGATATTATGTCTTAGAACTGCTCTGTACCTTTGATAAACTCTTGAATATAAGAAGAAAAAGAGAGAATTTCTACTTTTGTCTGATTAAAAAAATAAACAAAGTAAATGTTAGTGCTAAATCAAATTTTTTGGTTTAGACTGGAAAGAAATTCAGTTTTATCTTTAAAAATTCCATCCCAGACCCTGAGAAACAGAGTGTAAAGAGAAACATTACTATTTTTAATATTTATCAGGAAAAAAATTTTAAAACAGTACTAAGTTGAAAAAAAAACTCTGCATCAGAAACCACTTATGGTATCCTACTTGCTTGCAGAAACAAGATTTCAAAGGCCCATTATTACCAAAACCTCAACATTTAAACAATGCAATTTCCAAATTCTAACAGTAAATTCTGTCGCTGTAATCAGACAAAAATTTTCATCTATTGCTAACCAGGAGGAAAGACTCTGAAACCTGCACTTCCCAGAGCAGAATTTGTTAGTCCACTAAATACTCACCTTGTTCTTGTGGAAAAATAAGACCACCAAGTGAAAATAAAACAACAGAGAGACAAAAAGTACAGCACATGGAGCAAAATTGACAGAAATTTGAACTGAATGCTGGGTTAAGTTTCTGTTTGCATAAGAGTAGGATACTGGTTGATCTTTTTTTTTTAAGAGTTAGATTCACAAAGGCATCTGAAAATTTAATGTGTAAACCCCAAAACCTGCCACCTAACACCACTCCCAAATAAAAAGCTGCCAACTGCATTCCCAATAAATATCAGTATATTTCAGGTCCTGTCCCACAAACTCATCAATAATCAGGGAAGCAAGCCTTTTGGTACTGAGGCTTATGAATCCCTTATAATTACATTCAACTTAATGATCTGCAAAACAAGAAAACTGGAAAATTACTGCTCTATATATATCCTGGAGGTGTTATCAACCTGGAGTGGTATCTATAAGAGTCAAATTTTGGACAAGGATTACCCAAGCTGCCCCTTAGGAAATCCTGAGGAAAAGTATGCCCATACTACCTTTAGAGTGTCAAAAAGCAAGGGCCATATGAGAACTAAATAATACTTAATTTCCTTAGGATTTATTTCTGATTATTAAGGTCTTTGAAAAGAAATGGCATTATAATTTTTTTCCCCTGTGGGTGTGACACCTGAAGTGACTCTGTCCCTACTGGATCCTGTAATGTTTAATAAGAAAGTGGAGACATCACACAAGTTTGAAATGTTCTTCTCTATCTGTTTCATTGGACTTTGCAGAAACACAGTATCTTTGAAATTACAATATTCAGTCCTAGCTGAACTTAGTTAATAGGTTAATAGGTATCAAATTTATCATTACCAATGTCAGGCTTAAGCAAAATTACATGCAGAGGAATGTTCAGAGTGGAACCCATCAGCTTTACTTAGCAGGAACCAAGGCTGAAGACACTTTAATAATCATGGCAGAAGGGACAAGCTGTCTCTTTCCCAGGTCAGCACTGAAATGGTAGCTAGTTACTTTGCTTCCTCCTCTTAGGCTACAATTGCAAGTTCTGATGGTTTTTTATCCCCAAACACAAAATAATTTACCAAAATACACAAAACGAGAGCCTTTTGTAGGAAATGGAAAAATAGAAACTTTCACAGATACTGAAGGGCTTGATTAGCAGCCTTGGAAGAAGCTTGGATTGATGTAAAAATAAAAGCACACAGACATTAAGCAGAAAAATTATAAACTTATATTTCTATAGTTATAAGTAAAATATGCCTTAATTAAGTAAGAAACTATATTGGGTAAGATGGAGAAAGGTTTTACAGTGCAGAAATGCAATTGCATAGAGTAAGCTAAGAGTTTAGATGCTATAATGGAAAAATATGTGTATATGTGTAGTAGTAGCCCATAGGATAAAAGTATATCAGAATTAAGGAGGCAGGTTAGAAAAACAAAATTAACTTTGTGGCAACTTTCCATTGGATTAGAATGTTATATATTGCCTTGTAACAAAGAAACTTGTGACTACTTTGAGCTACTCCTCTAAAATCTCAGGGCCTTTGAGGCTGATTTATATCTGAGTAATAAATCATTTTTAACACGACAGTTGTCCCATCCCTTCATTAAGGTGTCAATAATAGCCTTTTGTTCTCATGACCAGCACAAAATGAGCACCACTCTAGGACTCTCAGCAAATACTGCTGCCAGAGGTGACATTCTGTACCATGACAGCCAGAGGCTATTGGAGTCTGTAAATCAGAGGCCTCTCTGAATCCTTCAGAGAGATTAGAGTGCAGGGATTGAAGTAAAACCTTTGTGTGGTTTGAAGTATATTAAGCCACTCATACATGAAGTAGAGGTGTAAGTTTAAGTTTTAGAATAAGCAAGTAAGTTTAAATAAGTAAGAATATGTTTTTCAAGTGCTTTAAAGAGTAAAGATCTTAGACATCCATGTAGAAGAGCAAATTCTAGTGAAGGTTGAAAAACATAGTCCTAGATACTAGTGATGAAAACAAATTTCCCTGTAGGTTCCAAGAACATAGTTTTAACCATAATAAAATTATAGTAAGAATGTTGCTTACATTTGTTAGATAGAACAAGATAGACCATATGTGTAGGTTATATGTAACCTGGCATGATAAGAAACTAGAATTCTCATAGGTTAAGAAGAAATAGTTCAGGTTTGTGTTTTCAGATTATTAGGTAATTTGTGTATAAGAATCTATGCACTGGGGAGAGATTTGCTCTTGCACTCTTGCTTTTCTTTTCTCCTCACCACCATCATCCTTACCCAGAAGAAGACAGGAGCTGCCACAGCAACATTGACAGAAGCAGCTTCTACTTCTAACTGGGACTTTACTTGTATTTAAAACTCTACACTGAAAACCTTTAGCGTGGATTTTAATGCTTGTGACTCTTTGCCTTTCGAGACTGATGTGCCTTTACAATAAACAATTTTATAGCAACTAACAGCTGCCTGGCTCTTTTACAGAAAACAAACAACCTGACATTCTGTACCATGATAGATGGTGCTGCTGTTGCTGTTGAGATAGGACTCGACCAGCGGCGCCTGCTCCTCCGAATGCTTTGTCCTGCGCGTCCTCGTCCGGCTGTCCACGTTGGACTGAACCATCAGTGGCTCCTGGCGCTTCTTTTTCTGCTTCTGTTCCAGCAGTGCTCTCTGCAGAAAACACAGACAAAAGCATCTCTTACTGGACTCCAAACAGCAGCAACCTATGATGGAAAACAATGGCCAGGTTTGCACCTTCCCCAGCTTTATGGCAGCTGGCAGGCGGGAGATTGGGATGTTGGGTTACTGGAAATCTTTCCAAAAAACCACAACCAACCCACTGCTGAAACACCTTCTGCAGAAAACAGCAAATAATTAAAATACATCTTTCTGAGCAGCCCACCAGCTGTCAGAGATTGCTTGGAAATAACCCTTGGGAAAACAACAGTGTGAGAATACTGGCTGTGAAGCAATGGGAGGGTAAGCAAGGGCATGAGGCAGAGACGCCAATTTCAGTTTCTGTAAATTAAAAGCACGTAATTGCAAACTAGAATCGAGTGATAATACTGGACACAAGCCTAATTTAACAGCTATAATAGATGAACTTTAATTAAACACTTAAATTTCTCAGCTAAACCTGCTGAAAACTGAAACCTTTGGCATCCAGTGGCACCATAGGGACCTTATTTGAGTTCTTTTCCACAACCTCAGAGAACTGAACTGTTAATTTTACTTATCTATTACCTTACCATTTCCTTGCTTCTGTACAGTGATATTTTAGCTTCCAAAAAGGAGATGCAATAAAACTGAGGAATAAAAATGGAGAGTGAGCTCTTTCAGCTCTCTAAGTTATGTTAACACCTCAACATAACTCCAACATAATCAGAATTAAGTACAGGATTATGGCATAAATAGCACTTGAATTTGAAAATGAGACACTGGTAGACATGCAAGCTGGTGAAATAGTGGCAATAGAAAAGGATAAAATTAAACTCATGAAGTTTAACTATAAAAATGACAACTTTTTTGAGAAGAGGACCACAGAAATCCAAGTAAAAGCAGAAACCTCAACTCCCATTAAAACCTGATGACACAATTCCCTCAGATTTCATGCATGGGGTTCTGGCTCCCTTGTCCAAGTCATGAAGGAATGCAGTCAGAAAACAGGCAACATAGCACACAGTGCCACAAGGTTATAGCCACAAGAGCTAAATCCACTGAATAAAAACTTTGTGGTTAACCTCTGCTGGCTGGTGTGGCTGCTCCATCAGTGGGGTAACAAATACATTGCACATCAGCTTAAAACAAGTCCAAGGCAAAGGGAATCACTCAAACCACAGTCAGAAGACAAATTTTAATGAAGTCAGACTTGTGAGTTAAATTCCACCTCCACATCCCCCAATCAGAGGATGCAATTTTCTATCAATTATCAGTGTTTTCATTACTCCAGGATTCAGACTTTAGGGAGCAAGAAGGTCCTCCTCCAAAATCTTACCTGTCTGTCAAGCTTCTGCTGACGCAGGCTGCTCCCCTCATCATCCAGAACACTGCAAAGACAAAGAGTACATAACTGGAACAAATTTAGCACTCCAAACAACACCTAACAGCACCCAGTGGAGCAAACTCTCACAGGAGTTATCCATACAAAACTCCCACTTATGTTCCATGGAAGTTTGCCTGCCCTAACAGAAAAACTTGGCTTCAGAGGATTTAAATGCAGTACATGAAAAATTGAAAAACTCTGGCTCACACAAACTTCAACAAAAATGTATAATCAGGCAGCTCAAAAAGAAATGCAAAATCCACTGTCTACAGCTTGGTTTCTTTTCCACTCTCTTCTAATGCAAAACATCAATGTATACTGCACTGAAATTGAAAATTTGCATGGTAAAGCCTAGAAAAAGGGAGGAGTGTAAGTGAACTGCTTAGCAACTCAGCAGTACTTAAAATTATGGTAGGAAAATTAACCACCTAATTATTTGCACACTAAAAACCATCATTTATTCCTGAATACCTGAGAAGTCACACTTATTGCCACACACTTCAAGGTTTAGAGGGAGGCAAGACAAACAGCATTGGTCACTGCCCATATGTCTCTCTGCTATCTCTTGCTTGTTGGGAGATTAGCTCCTGTGCATTCAATCATTTTCGTTAATTAAAGACTGGCATTGAAATCAAAAAGCTATTTTTGCAAAGTACTTTATCAAGCTACTGACTAGGCTTTATTTTTCTGGAGAACAAAGGTCTCTATTGTAAGAGCAATATAGTTAAATATTGATCATACATAATTGAATCTTTTAAACAATAACACGTCATCTAAAAGGAAAATTGTGCTATACAACAAAAACAATGGTCCCTTACAAGGAAAATTCATTTTCTCCTACAATACACTTTTATATAATGTTAGCCCCTTCTCTTATATCACTCCTAGCAATCAAAAGGAGCCAATAAAAGATCCAGGATAAACAAACCTGGATTCTGACCTACATCCAAATCAACAGAATTGCAATGGAAATTGCATAAAAAATGTGAATTTCGTGTATTAATTCACAGTCTTTAGAAGACAGTAACATTGTAGTACAGTTAGACAGAACAGCTAATAAAGGCATGCAGAATGCCACCTTTCCAATGCCAGCATTATCAAAGACCTATACCTTTGACAATTTTTCTTAGGTTATATGCTACAAAACGCTGATTGCAACTGTGCTGTTCAAGTACTTCAGGTATGAAATTACCATCTCTTGTAGAACTAATGCATTACCCATAGTCCACAAAAGAGATTAGAGAAAAAAACCCTCACCCTCATAAAAATGTTCTGCTTTACAGCAAGCATTCTTCATTTTATAAATTACAGAAGTTATAAAAGGGAGACACACATTCCTCCATGGTATACAATATCAGGTTTGCAGAAGTGTTTCCTACAAGTGCTGCAGTATTAGCTGCACTGCCAGAAAGTATAACTACCCCAGTGGAGGTTTTTGGCCAAACAATTGAGTAAAAGATGCCTAAGTGTAAAGTTTCAGGCTCAATGGCCTGAACAAATCCTCCTCATTTCAGACAATGCTTGAAAAAAAGCCAAAACCATGTAATGATGCTAATAGAGACCCGAAGAACTGCAGAGGCAGCAATGCAGACACCATCCTAGCATCCATGTCCTGGCACACTGCACAGAACAAGGGGGCAGGAAAATGTCCTGTGCCTGGGTGGGAAGCCACAACAAGGCAAATTCAGGTTCAGGCACAGCTCCTTTATGTTTCTTAATGCCCAACTGTAGCATGGTAAACATGGCAGTTTAAATAACACCAAACAGCAAACTCCAGCTAGAGAATGGTGTGATTTGCATTCAGCATTCCAGGTATGCAAAGCAACTATCAGATACACCAGAGGACTAAAAAAACCCAAAACAACAAAAAAACCAAACAACAAAACTCTACCAAAAAAACTATAGATGTTGCAATGCTACAACACCTCTCTACATTGCCCTTCTTACTGCAACACTTTTTTTTAAAGCTTCAGAATATATGCAATCAAAGCTGAGACAGAGAGCAGCATGCCTGGAAAACCAGATGACAATGCCATCTGCAGCTTCCAGCTCCTTCATTATTCCACTCCTTATTTTATAAAGTTCTGAGCAGTTTTCCACAACCCTTTTTTAGGCATGCATTAATGACAAGCCTTGCATTTAACACTCAACAAATAAAACTGAATTCCAGCACTCTTCACTGACACCAAGATTCAGTAGAATATGGTTGCTTCACCCATCTCCTCTCCCTCCAGGGTGCTGCACTGGTATCAGAATGCCTTGCCTCCACCAGTCAGACACACCACTCTTCTGAATCCTTCACAGGATAATGTTTAAAAAGGCCTTATTACCACCAATTCTACCTATTTTAAATGTGACTCAGTTCCAGTATCAGTGGAAAGCTGCAATTCTGCCCTTTCTTGATGTCTAATAACACTTCTTCAACTCCAAATACAAAAAAGGGGTCAATTTGGGTTACATATTCTTCTGCCACACCAACAGAGCACTCCAGTTTCAGACTGCACTTTGTCAGTGTTTTCTGCAGAACTACTGGACCTTGGAGTTGCTGACCAGCAGCCAATTTTTCCCATTCCCCCATTTCCAGCAGACAAAGTCTCCTGAAACTGGGTGGCTTCCAAGATATGCCATTAAAGAAAGTCAGGGTTTAAATACAAGCATGCATAAATAAGTAAATAAATAAATAATATAAGCTCTGTTTCCATAGCAATTCCATCAGGCCCTTGCTCTTGCTGCCTTGAAAAACATCTGCAGAGGACTCTGAGATGCAGAGTGCAAGTGCCACTGACCCTTTACTCACACTTCAGTGAGTCCTTGCAGAAAGATTTAGCAGATATCTCACCACAGCATCTGGCAGTCCTTGCACTCTGTCAGATGCTCCAGGGTCCAAGAGCTGAAACCCAAGAGCTGGATTTCTGCCTTTTATTTCTTTGGAAAGCGCAAAAGTGTGCAAGCAGAAGCACAGCCATTGCCCTTCCTGTCTTTCAAAAGAGCAGGAATCAATTGCTCATCCCTCTGGAAGGGTTGTGCATGTGGTGAGGACTCAGTCTGTCCTGCCCAGTTTTTTTGTTGCACTCTGGTCCAAATAACTGGGGTGGTCAGGAACTAAAGGCCCAGTACAGCAGAAAAACTGTGACTCAAAGACAGCAGGAAACCATCTCAGAGAGAGAGGCTGTTAGAACAATTCTGCCCACATGTTTGATGTGATGCTAGAAAATCCCAGGAGCAGCATGAAACTCAGTCAGATTTAATAAAGAAATATAACTTTATAATTCATGAAAATTGAATTATTGAAGAGCATGCATGCATATTAGCAATCTGCTCAGCACACTGAAGTATCCTGAAGATCCTGTAAGATTCATTTTTATGCCTATTTGATCAAGGATCATGCATCTGCCTGGCATCTTGGCTATGGCTCTGACCCACTTAAAACAAAAAGCAATTTTACACTATACATAATATTGTAACCCTTCAGCTCTACGGTAATAGTCTAGTCCAAACCAAGCTGGCAAATCAGAGCTTGTATATATTTCCTTGCAGATGCAGGGAAAAACAATCCCTCTATACAGAACTTGACCAATCAGCCTATTAGAATTTACTAGTGCTGGGTTTAAGAAGCCAAGCCTATAGCTACCTATTGTAAAGATTCATAGCAGTTGCCTGGACCAAGGCCCACAGAGACTTAAGTATTAGCTTTAGACAGCATTCTTTTCAAATTTCAATTATTTCAAAATTCAATTTCAACAGCATTTGATTCAAACATCTCAACTCTCATTTTTTAAAGAGAAAAACATTAAAAGTAAAATCACATTTTAGTCAAAGTATTACTTTTCATACCACCCTTTTAAGACATAAAATCTATTTTGCAGAAACAGTTTCAACACTAAATTCAATTTATAGTAAGGTAGACTTACTAAAGTGCTGCATGTCATAACAAACATGAAAACATATGAAAGAATTTTAGTATTTGAAGCTTTTTATAATCTCTATTCCTTAAAAAACCTTTGGAGAGAAACCCCAGACCAATCAGGTTTTAAGGATGAAACTTCATGATCACAGAAAGCTCTACACTTTACTGCTGAGATGAAGGCAGAAGATTCTGTAAGTCAACATCTTGCTAGATTTTACTGTAACTCCACATGGGGTGATTTCAGTTAAAGTAAAATTTGAAAAGACTTAATTCAAATAACACTTTTCACAGCAAATGCTTCGCCTCTGCTCTCTGAAAATGCAAACTGTTTGTATTTCAAGAAGCCATTGCAAGAAAAAAAAAACAATTAAGAAGAAATGTTTCTAATTAGAATATCCAAGATGCATGTAGTCACTGATCTTACTTAAGGGTTTTTTTAAAAGAAAAAGTCTGCCACAGTAAAGCAGCTCTATTGTTTCTGCCTGACAAACAAGGCAGTGCTTTTGTTCCTTCCTGACACTGGTTTATAAAGGAACATTTTTCATTAAAATAACTTTTTTACCAGGACAAAGGTCCAAAATTTCACCTAGCACATCTCCACAGCCCAGCACTAACTGCACCACAAAGTACAGCTGGTCCAACAAGCAGACTCATACTACCACTAAACTGTAACACACTGCTTAAGAAGTGCACCCAAAAGCTCTATGTGAAATCAGGGACCTTTGCACAAGCAAAATGAATATACATAAGCAGAGAAAATTCCTGAAACAAATAGTTCACATTATAAATTGGGTAAGAAATTGTTCCTCCCATTTAGAACACTCAACCAGAAGCAAATGGAAAATTAGAGGTGGTATTTTTATCTTGAGTTTCTTCTCTCATATTGTGAGCTGCAGTTCAAAAACAATGGATGATCAAACCAGATAGAAAGAAAAAAAAAAATACACCATACCAGACTAATCTTCAAGATCACTCAGATCTTTTCCATTCACTCCTACTGTGAAGAAAGCTGCTATGTTGCTATGTCAAGACAAACAGGTTACAGGATCTTTAAGAGCACAACAGACTCAAAAGAACAAGAATGGGTGTAATGTGCCATTTGAACATTACAGTCTCCAAAAACACACAAAATAAAATTCCTGTAAAGAGATAGCACTTGGCTGACTGGATACCATCTGTCATATTCACCCAATTACACTTCTCTGTAATCTCTGTAAAGTCTCTGTAGTTCCATAAAGCCCAACTGCTCTGGATAATGTCACTGTTAAGTCCTTAAGAACGAGCTTTCCTGCAGCACTGATGAAATGCTCCTGTAAAAGCCCATTAACAGGGTTAGGGAGCTGCAGGCTGAAGTCATGCTCAGGGGGATGGCACTCATCTAGGTTCTTCAAACAAGTGAAATTCAACCAATTCCTAAGCAGTGAAGTCGGCAGAAATGCCAACTAACCTAACCCTAACCTGCAAATCCCCACATAGAGCAAGGTCTGCTGCCCCACAAATGCCATATTCTGAGCACAGCAGAAGCCACTTGGGAGAACATCATTGAATCAGGCACACAGGCTAATCAAAGACTTATAAATGAGACACAGCACTCTGAAAGACTGCAAGGGCTCCCCTCATGCTAGGAATCATCAAGGCTTTCTGACCCTAAAGCAGCTGCTCAGTCACCTGATTTAGAGTGAAACCTGCAGCTACTCTCTTTACAGTAAAATGAGTGACTGCTTTCCTGGGCCACCCAAGCAAGCAGACATCTGGATATTGAGGAACAACCCAAGGACATGGAGTATTATTTTGCCCTTCTACTGCAAAGAGCAGCAACAGCAGCTCTTGGATTTCTCCCATGCCATGTTCAGAGGGCAGAGAGGGCAATAACCTACCCTTTTAGGTCACCACTGAGCTGACCAGGAAAGTACAGACACCAGGAACTCCTGCAGAAATGGAAATCGCATTTCTTTATGCAAAGCTTCAGAGGAATCAAGTATTTCATTGTTAATCTCACATAATAAATAAAAGCATGCCAGTCCAGGAATACAGCAACACCACTTCTGCCTGTGCAGAAGACCCTAAAAACACTGAAAATAATAAAGCAAAAGGATGGGGGAAAAGGCAGAAACATGAAACAAATGTTTGTATGAGAAGTACCAGCACCAAGCCAGCCACAAAACAGAAGATGCAGAGGATCACACACTGTGCTGATGATCCAAATGGCACTGAAAGTAATGCCCACAGTGCAGATGGTTGATAGCAGACTGCATTTGTAGTTGCACAAATAATTACAGAACCAAATGCTTTATTTTCTTCTCAAATCCTGGATGGCAAACTAGTTTAAAAATCAGCAAATTAATGAGACCTTTCTGAAAGGTTATTGGTACTATTTCCTCCAGTAAGGTTTAGCTAAATGTGCTTTGTACATTAAGATCTGTGACACACAAATGTAACAACAGGAAGACATCCATAATTTTTTTTTTTCTCAATTTCACATAGATAATTGTTAAGATTAACTCCAGCCAAATCCTCAGCATGGCCACACAATTGCCAGAGATTGGGCTGGGAAAGCTAAAGCCCTGACAGAATTAAATCTGGCCAGAGATGTCAAGGAAAACAGCACAAGTTTCTGTAATTGCTGAGTAAAGGAGACTAGGGGAAATATGTGCCCTGCCCAGAGGGAAATGAAGACCAGGTTGCCCAGGACATGGAGGCACTCAATGACTTTTTTGACTCAGACTCCACTAGCAAGTGCTCCAGTCACACAGCCTGAGTGCAGAAGGGAAAGGCATGGACCAGGAGAATGAAGCACAGCTCTCCATAGCAGAAAGCCAGGTTTGAGACCATCCAAGGCACCTGGAGGTGCAGGAGTCCATGGCACCTGATGAGATGCATCTGTGGGTCCAGAGGGAACTGGCAGGAGTAGCTAAGCCACTACACATCATACTTGAGATGATGTGGCAGTCCAGGGAAGCTCCTATGGAACTCAGGCACATGGAAAATGAGGAGATGACTGGTGACAGCAAACGTGGTGACAGTAAGGGCAGATCATGCCTGAAATACCTGGTGGCCTGCTATGACAGGGCTAAGCACTGACACAGACATCATCTACCCGAACTTTTGCAGAACATTTGACAGTCTTGCACAACATCCTTGTCCCCAAACTGCAGTGGCATGGATTTACCAGATGGAGTCCCCAGTGGATGGATAAGGAACTGGCTTGATGGTCACACTGAAAGTGTCATGGTCAGTGGTTCAGTATCCAAGTGGAGACCAGTCAGGAGTGGCATTCCCAAGGGTTGGTAATGGGACCAGTGCAGCTGTTGCTGACATGGACAGTGGGATCAAGGACACCCTCAGCAAATGTGCCAACACCAAGCTGCAAGATGTGGTGACACACTGGAGGGAAGGGATGCCACCCCGAGGACCCTGACAGGCCGGAGAGGTGGGGTTGTGTGAACCTCATGAACTTAAACAAGGGCAAGTGCAAGGTCCTGCAGCTAGGTCAGGGCACAAGCACAGGCTGGGAGGAGAAGGGATTGGGCAGCCCTGAGGAGAAGGACTCAGGGGTCATGGTTGATGGGAAGCTCAACAGGACCCAGCCACATAAGCTCTCATCCCAGAAAGCCAAATGTGTCCTGGGCTGCATCTAAAGCAGGGTGAGGGAAGTGATTCTCCCACTCTATTCAGCACTCCTGAGACCCCACCTGTCTCCAGGTGTGGGGCCCACAATAAACATAAGAGGCATGTGGACCTGCTGGAGCAAGTCCAGACAGCTGAAGGACAAAAAGAGGACCAGAGAAATGAAGCACCCTCCTATAAGGAAAGGCTGAGAGAGCTGGAGTTGTTCAACCTGGAGAAGGTTCAGGGGACACCTTGTTGTGGCATTCCAGTGCCTGAAGGAAGCCTACAAGAACAATGGAGAGGGACATCTTACACGGGCATGTAGTAACAGGACAAGGGGGAATGGCTTCAAACCGAGACAGAGTCAATTTAGATTGGATATTAAGAAAAACATTTATACTGTGAGCGTGGTGAGGCACTGGCAGAGGTTGCCCAGAGAAGTTGTGGATGCCCCATCCCTGGCTGTGTTCAAGGCCAGGTTGGAGGGGGCTCTGAGCAACCTGGGATAGTAGAAGCTGTCCCTGCCCATGACAGGGGAGTTAGAACAAGATGATCTTTAAGGTCTCTTCCAACCCAAACCATTTTATGATTCCGTAACAGCATTTTGGTCTGTTTTAATTAGAACAGTTCATCAAAATAGATCTCCAATTGTTATGACTTTAGGGGAGTATGAAACCAAGAGCAATTGTAGAAATCAAATTTTTTAAATGTTTTACTTAGACTATGTTTTTGAAAAACCCAACAGAGTCAGGTAAGACATATTGTTAGAAGCGTATTATTACAGGATATGTAAAAACAAACATTGACCACTGTTGAGCAAATAACCCAAGAGATTCCCAGTGCTGAAGGGAACAACAGGAGCTCTGTAGATACTTCAGATACGCTTTGAAGTAACGAGACCCAGCTTTGAGCTAAATCAGGACAAAACTGTAGTCATAGGGAAGAAGAAACTACAGTTTAGGATCTGAAATGCCTAGGCTGACAGCTTTCAGTGAGGATGATAAGAAGCCAGGAAAAGATCTAGTGAGATGAAAACCAAAACTATTCCCCACAGCACATTGCATGTTTTAAATAACTGAACTACAGAGCTGCCACTGCTGCGCTGGAAAGATCAGTTGAACTAATATTTGTACAGATTCATTCTCTGCAATTACACAGAACTGAACAAGATAGCATATGGCAGTAAAATGCAGGTAATGAAAATATCCCCAACTGGAAGAGCTGGGTTATTTCTCGCCCCCCCTCAACAAACACAAACTCTGAACACAATGTCAGAGAAAGAATCTGTGTTCCAAAGGAGAGAGGTGAATTTAATAAACGTGAATGATGGAGCAGTAAAACACAATAGCCTTTGGGTGATCTATGCTAAAATTGTATTTAAAGTAGTTTGACGAGAAGTACCTGAATAGGAGCAAATTGGGACGGATAAAACCCCGCCGTGACCTGGAGACACACCACCTGCAATGCAGATGGATCCAGATGACAAATGACATGACTTTCAGGAAGTGCCTTTATCGAAAACACATCGCTGCCAGCCACTGGAAAGATCCAGCCCTAGCAGCCAGGTTTCTCTCTCAGTACCAAAACCCAGCCAATCTCAGCTGTTAAAGCAGCACAATGTATGCACAAACAAACCAATCCCCTTAGTGTACAAAGCATCCAACCACAACAAACAGTACATTAAATTAGCAGAAACTAGGGAAAAGTATTGCCTGGATAAGGAGACTGCACTTACACATACATACACTGCAAAACAAAGAGTTCCCTGCCTGGACCACAATGATTCTCCCATTCCATTACTGCTGACCGGGTGAAAAGTGTCACCTGGAATAGACCTCTGCCTTTTAGATGTGGAAAACACTGTGAGCCACTGTGATGAAGAGAAAAGCTGCACAGGATGACTGCTGGCTCCTTTCCCTCCCTGTCCTATACCTGTTCTATGAAACATGGGTTTGTCCAGTTGGCAGCTACTGGGCCTATTTTACATCAAACAGCACAGCCTTCCAAGACACCTGTAAAATGAGAGCAACAAACAAGTCTTAACTCCTCTTGGAAACACCTCTGTGAAGCAAGAATGAAGCCTCACAGGTACAGTAATTAACCTAGAAACAATGCTGGCCTTTAAAATAATAGCATAATCGTGAAGTGTTTAACAAACAAAACACTGGTGCCAACAATAGGGTGGCTGCTGCAGGTGTTCAGTGAGGTTTCTCCCTGCAGTAGGACTGCAAACACAGCCATGAATACGTAGATCAAACATGCTGCTGCTGAAGTGGATTATATTTGAGGTAATTCACTAATGCAGCAAAGTATTAACAGATCCCACTGCCTGTGTACGTGTTTAGGACAGGGCTGGAAAAAAATGGAGTTGTATTTACTGGATTTTAAAAGGAATAGTAAAATTAAGTTATCAGTTTATTGAAATTGTGAAGGTGAAAGAGACTAGTTTACCTTTGCTGCTCTACCAAGCAAAATTGAATAAAAATACAGTAGGAATTGTAATTCTGATAGATGCTAGTGAATTGAAACAGCCAAGCTCCCTTTTCCTTTTTACAGGTGGTTTTAGAGTTTCTATGGAACACAGTTTCTAAGGGAAGACATGTCATTTCATGATAAATACTAACCGTGAAACAAAATATTTTGTCACTTTTCCCCCCCACACATACTATCTTTATAATCCAACCTAGTACTTTTTTTGCTGGATCTGAGGAAAGCAGAGTTTTCATTTTGGTTTGAGTTCTTTCTCTGTATTACCTTCTATACTAGTAGCAAATACTGACAATCCTGGACAGGATTTTCAGAGGAAAATGAGTTTGCCAGATCCTGGTGCCTAAGTACACAATACAGATTTCAAGACTGGCAAGATGTTGATGGCCGTCAAAAGCAGCAAACACCATTTGGCCTCTATTTTGTTCCCTACAATGAAAACTATGTCATTATTTCTAACAGCACTCTATGCAGATTAGGTATTCCATGCAGCCTGATCTTTACACCAGGGCCCTGAACCCCCAAAACCATGAATTCCATCCCATGACAATGTTGCCACTAACTTCACGTTGCATAAAAAGATGCATATGCATAAATCCCTCCAGGCTGGGGTTTTTAATTATAACCTCCTGAAGACAGAGGATTGTTTTCACAGTGTGCATACACAGTGCCTGCACAGAAACTCTTTCTCAAATTTTAATAAATCTTGGAAAACCATAGTAACAGCAAGGCTGGGATGGTGATTTTCCTCCCCCTGCCACCCCTTCTTTTTTTAGTGGGACATAGGTATTCAATCCTGGTGATGCCTACAGCATTCAAAGATAATTTCAAAACAAGTTACATATTTAATCTTCCAATTTATCAGCTCCCTGTGTGAAGATGATTCTGTGAGTAAACAACCTGAAGAGCATTGTTCTCCATTTCAAAACTAAGCTAATCTCTTTCCTTTGCTTTTGTGTGCAACCAAGTGTGGTAAATGGAATGTACTCCCAAGACCTAAGAAGCAGCAGAAAAAAACTTTACAACACAGTAAGAGAGTTTGCTGCAGCTGTGAACCCACCTTGTTTGTGTACAGTGAAAGCCAATTTTCTAGCTCTGTTTTCCAATGTGTCCTTTAAAGGCTCCTTCCAACATTATTGGAATGCATTTCAGCTTTTCTTTCCTTTTGTTACATTAAATGTTTTCCTCCACATCTGTATGTAACTCCCAGCCAAGGGAGATTACTTTCTCTAGCAAAAATTACTGTAGAGAGAAAATAAACAGGAGGGGGAAAACATAACATGGGATAATACTATACAGAATCACAGGTCATAGTCTGTAATAGGAAAAGGAATTAATAGTACTTTTTGACACACTTTGGGGAAAAAAACTAACTTGTCCCATTCTACCCATATTTATATATTCTGGCTATACTTTATTTAACCCCCAAACATGCTGACATGCTTTTTTTCTGTTTCAAATTGAAGAAAATATAGCCCTTTTAATAGCAAAATGCACTCAGTAGATTTATAAGTTCTGTTACATCAAATAACAGTACTTTTTGGTAGCATACTAAGATATGTATGTTGCATCAAATTCGATCATCTTTGTTTTTCATAAACATTAACCATGCTCACCAATTTGAATTTATGCACCTAGTTTAGCATATCAGCTTTAAGTATTTCAAATAAATTAGTCAAATTTAAAACACGTCAGGTATTTGTTATTGCAATATTTTTAGTTCAACATACATTATGAATCATCAGAATCCCAACTATATTATTTCTTGACTACTCTGTGACCATTTCTGTTAAATCTGACAATCATCTTCATCTGGTTCTCCTTAACTGCCTCCAGTGAAATTATCACTTAGTCTAATAATTTCTCAGGATTATTCTCTCAACATGTCATTGTGAAGCTAAGTGAAATGCCTTGCTACAGTGTTGTATAAATGGAAAAATATTTTTAAAGCATTTAATTATTGAGAAGTGTGATAACTTCAGAAAAGTGATGCATATATTTAAGTTTATATGCATAGATATATGTGTATATATATATTTTAAAAACTGGAAAACTACTACTTTCTTTTAATACAGTCTGGAAAATTATCATCATTAACTGGTACGACTCAGATGCTGGATTCTTTCAGTGTTGGGCAATTAATCAATACAGCAATTCCTTTCAGGACACAAAATTTTGCTCCATGAGATGTATACAACATGCAAAAATCTGTGCTGCCAGCAAGAATTGAGAATTATGAGAAAGGTTGTGGCAGGGGAGTCAAGACAGCATGCAGACTCACAGCTACAGAGAACGTGGAATCTGTGTCCCTAAAAGGCTTTGGATTTCCAGCTGAAAATCTCCTCTGCAGCATGCAGCTTACAGCTGACACAGTTATCAAATTACTGAAAAAGTAAGAACTAATGATCATGACCCAACTAATTCATATTTCTATCTGCAACTACCTTTTTCTAATTATTGTTCTGGGCTTTAAAACACTGTCTGTCTCTTTGAGAGCAAAGTCAGTCCCTCAGGCAAGACATTTCAGACTCTGGAACATCATTTTCACTGCACTTGAATCTGACTGAAAACAGGGCCTGATATATGCACACCACCTCATTTTTAGGGTTCTGATCCTGAACTAACATAACTTATTAATGCTGGACATAAAATCTGCCATCCAGACCTGCTCAAGTGGCTAAGTATTTGCACAATAAAAGATTACAGCACACTGAGTGTTGAGCACCAGAATAAAAGGCTGATAAAAAAATCATTCATTTTTATCTTTGCTTTCTAAACCACTTGTCAAATATTCACTGGTGCCATCAAAGAGTAGGAGGACTAAAAAAAATAACAAACAATAAAAAGACACTAAGATACTTTTTATTGTTGTTTTGAAACCTCCTAAGATTTGCACAAATACATTACATACAAAAAGAGTAACTTTGTCTTTGAAATAAAGATAATTAGATTTAAAAGCTGTGTCAACTCTAAGTATTTGTTTTTCTCAAACTGGCAAGCAGCTGTCATTTGTGACTGTAACAAAATATCCAAAGGAGTTAGATCAAAAAGATTTCAGCATTTATCCAATCTACTCGTTTTTAAACTGTTTTTACTTGAGTTAAGCATTCATTTTTTTCCTTCACCATGAGCCAGTGGCTAAGTAAATGTGGTACCATGTTCCATAAACTGATGGACAGCTCTCATGCAAAGCCACAAGTATCCTTTGCTGTTCATGTACTGCTACAGATTTTCAGTATAATACGACCTCCCAAAATAGATAAAGGACACAATACCAGCATAATATCCAAGGAATTAAGCAGTGTAATTCTCATTAAGGTTGTGCCACTAATCCCTGCACATCCTCTACTGAAAATTTATGCTCAAATTTTATATTTCTAGATACTGGTAGAGATTGCAGTACTCTAGAATCAGATCATAATTACATAGGATTGCAAATTGTACATTTGTCAGTTCCTAGAAACAAAATGGATAGACAAATCTGCAATTCCAATGGTTGCTTCAAGCTAGATACAGCTACTGCAGTTCACTTACCAATTAAGACAAAACTTTTCTTTTTTTTTCCCCCTAAGATTCAGGCATGTTTATCAACCCACACAAAGACAGGGATAAGAAATAACATAGGAGAAACCTACTGATTCTACATACTGCATAGAACAGACAAATTCTCCTCCTTAAAATATAACTCATATAAGTGGGTATCGCTGAGTTTGGATACTTTTGGAGGTGGTTTTGTGTTATTCCCTTCTTTGTTTTTTAAAGGAAGATGAACGATAGTATCTCTTTGAATTTCAACTTGTGGATTCAAGGTGTAGAACTTACATGAATCTCCCATATGCAATTATATTGTGACAAGCACTGCTTCCCATGTGGTTGCAACTTAATAAAAATCTTCAAGACAGAAAGAATAACCAGAATGTAGAATTTAGCAAATGTCACTCTTCATGTATTCAGAAAAAGTACAAATTGTTTCCCACCCCAAATGTTTTGGTCATAAAATAAAAAACAAATCTGTTTAAAAGCTCTTCAGTTTCTGATTTCTAAACCAGCACAGCTTTAGAGAGCTACCACTGATGCAGCCATGCCCTTGTAGCAGATTTGTTAAAGCGTGACAGAAACAGGTCCTGAGGTAATTCAAGACATTACAGGTCTTGGATTTTGTGCTTTCCATTTCTCAACAAAGAAAACAAGCCTAATCTAATTTGCTCCCCTGTGCCATTTAAAAATGTAACTAAACAGATCACAGCTGAAGTAGATCAGATTAACTGCTAAAGAAAGGTTGTGTTGACAAACTGCAGAGAAAAGTTTACCAACACCTTTTGTGGATACAAAAGGCACAGCAAAAACATACAAACCTACTTGCCAGGAGGCTGCCTTGTGTTCAACCTGCAAAGCGAAGGCTGGCAGAAAAAGATGTCATCTTTATTTAACAAATAAAATTTTTATTGAACAAAGAACTGTTCCGGTGCTGTGACATCCGTAGCAAGCCATTACAGGAAAGGGCTTTCACCACCCTTTTCATAGCTTTTTAATACCTGGCTGAAGTTGCCATTTTAATTATTCCACTTCACTTGGTAGAATGCCTGTTAGCAACAATCACAGCAAAAGGAATTTCCGCTGGGCACTGATGTGCCATGTCTCTGAACACACCTGTAAGCCTGTTACTTCCCTCCTATGAAATATTTTCAGTTAAAAAGGGTAAAATGCGAGCAGAAATATGTGATTCTCAGCTTGGTCGCTGGTTTCCTTGAACAGGAAGCAGATCATACAAGTCAAATTAAATTCAAAATATTTGGGTCTTTGTCAGAGAAGGATTTAAGTTATCTCCCATGAAACATGTATGTTAATGTCACGTTTTGTAGAAGGCAAGGAACCTCTGGAAGGCTCAGGAAGAATTCTCATTTCTGTGGGGCTTCTATAACAAAATTAAACCAGACTGCTCAAACTTCAAATTCCTTCATTGACAATTCATACATTGAGAGGGTTCTGCCTGGTTTTGTAACAAAGAAAGATTTATGCATTCATAATGCCTATAATAATTTCTCCAGTTGATTAATTTCCACAAAAAATTAAAGAGGGTTAATATTTCTAAATCCAACAGATTTCATAATGAAGATGGTGGCTGGATAGAGGCAAAGGCTCTAAGCAGTGTCTCTGTAAGAGGAAATTTTGGGGCTCAGCTCCCTGATATAACTAGAGCAATGAGAATCCACATAAGGAACATTATGAAGGACAGCTATAGGAATTCTGCTATCTAAAAGGCAAGGATTCTGGTCTCCATATGGATCCTAGGAGCATTTCTTACAGATATATGCAGAAGATTCCTTCCAACATCAACACATTGTGAAGAAAATTTACTGGGTTCAATTTTTTTATGCATAGTTCTCACTATCCCCCTTTGGATTTGACAAAGAGCAATATAAGTGAAATAAAAAAGACAATCTTATTTTGGAGAAAGAAGGGTGGAAGATAAAGCAAATATAACTCCTTCTCCAATCTTGCTACTGAGTTTTCATCCTGGAAAAGCCACGTTTGTGTATGTGCAGGGTCCCTATCAGCAACACAGAGGTAACACATTTCTGTCTTTGCAACCTCTCCCAACCTCTCCCGGAGCTCCCATACCAAGCAGTGCACAAGGCAGTGAGACACAAGCCTGGCAGCACACTCCAGCACAATGCCAAGGTGCATCCAGCACAGCCAGAGACCTGTCCCACTGAGCTCCTGAGCCACAGCCCCACTGTACACCAGGAGCATGCCAGGCAAAGGAGACACCGCAGGTGTAATCAGCGAGCACACGTCCTCTCAGATAGGGGAAGCTCTAGCACACAAAGCTGGAGACCTCTTCTAACCATATCAGATGTAATTAAACCACTTCAGGCACTGTGGGAAGCTATTTCCAAATGCATTTAAGTAAGGCAGAAAGAATGATTTTAGCTATTGGACCATTAAAAGGGAGTGAAGCTAAAATTCCCCTTTGGGTCTAATCAAGACTCATACACCAGCAGATGTTTTCTTCTCCTCTCTGATAAATACATATGACTGTGTATCTTCTGGTTTCTTTATGAAACACTAATTGCACACTGCACAGAAGGTCTAATTGATGTAGCATGTGATCACTGTTATTTGCACATTTTTCATAGCTCTAATCCTTCAGTGCACAACCACTCAGCTCCATTCTGCCACTCAGAGGGCTCCATTTTCTTGTTCACTCAGGACTTACCAAAACCAGAACAGGGTGAGGAGTTCAGCAGAATTACAGAAAGAAAGCTGGCTGGCACAAGCAAGCTAGAAATGTCTAAGACAGCAACATACAGCTCCTGTATGTGACCCTCCAAGGGTGTTTACATTGTGGCATGGTGTTGCACACTACCAGTGCACAGGCTGTTATCTTCACTAGAGTCAAACTGGAGAGAACACAGGGTGTCTGTCTGGGCTTCCAGCCCACACCAGTGACCCCAGCAGTGACCAGAGACCGCTCACCCACCCTTCTGCACCTCTGTGTGCTGGCAAACCAGGCTGCTCTCCAGGGAACACAGCACCCAGCTCCCACCTGCTGACAGAAGGACCTCTGCCTGAGCCTCCAATCTACTTTGGAATGACAGTTGCTGACAGTTCTTGGATGGCAGCAGAGACCTGGAATCCTGCTCAAATATTTATCTGCTTTGCCATTATTAAAAGATTTAATTTAAGAAGAGCTGGAAGATGATAAGGAAATACTGCCACTGACTGACAAATTCAGCACAAGCCACACTATGTCCAGGCACTCTCCCAGCAGCACACCCACTGCTCTCCCAAAACCAACATCAGCCAGGCAGAGGACACATACAGAAAAGGAAAGAACACAGAAAAAGGAAAACAAGCCTTCTTAAGTATTGAGTATCATTAGGAAATGGAGGCAGGCATTTAATGATGTAAAAAGAAAACAAATGCCCTCACTTCCTAAAGTAAATAACTCAGGGAATTATTAATAATGACTCAATCACTGTTAGTTATAGACATGTGCTAATGGCACGAAAACAAAAAATAGAAGCTGTATCATAGCCATGTCATGAAAAATTAGGAACAAGACAGATGTCATCAAGTGCAAAGTGAAAAGCAAAACCAGACAGAACAACATCTTTCTGTTCACTCTTTATAGCAATATGCACTCGTGTTTGGCATTGCTAATCCAAGATCACAGCAAATGCAGTATTGCAGAGATGGCTGTAAATTAAAACCCTTTGGGCTGAATTTTCACCCCAACACACAGAGACTTACTTTGAGGATGCTTCACAATGTCAACAGAGCATATTTACAGTCCATCACACAACGCAGTGAAAACCTCTCTGCCTCTAATGTATCTTATATTTTTCTTCAGAATAAGCTTTTTCAGAAGAAAATTAGTTGTTCCTGCCAAAGAACACATAAAAACTACACTGTGGTATACTCTGTTTGTCATTTTGACTAGGCAGCACAATAGTCCTTCTCATTCCACCACATTAACTATTTTCAACAGAATCTGAGCACTCCTGAAAACCCAACCATAGACAGGTTCTCAGCATTCCATCCTTTGAAAGGCCTATAGCAGCCTAAAGATAAAATACAGCTACTCTGCATGGTTTTAAACCTTCCTATTTTAACAGAATACTACAAGCAATAAACAGGATAGTCATTCCCAGTGAGCTCCCAGTTGCCTTACTATCTCCTTCAATTTTGGTTATAGCTTATACTATTTGATACCATGTCAATGAAAGGACAGCTTTCAGAAACTACAGTTTATTGAAGTAAAATTAATTTTCTAAGCTCTACAATATTTTCCTCCAAGTCTAGAGTTCACTGGATTCTTTTACCAGAAGTCTTTGTAAGAGAATGCCAATTTAACAAATCCAAAGTTTATAAACTTAATGACCTCCACAGTTTCAGAACAGAATTTTGGGGAATAGGCACTCATCTGAGGTACTGAAACACTTTTCTAAAGAATGAAACAAAGGGCAGAGACTTGAACACCTGAATTTGCTTATCCCACCTTCCATCTTATGCAAAGATACCTTCACATTTTTCCTAACAGAATAATCTGGAAATAACTCTGACTCGAGGTGCATAGGATAGGAGAACTTTTTTTCTTCTAATACTACTCAGAACAACCCATGTTTTGCAAGTCCTAAAGCACATAGCATTAAATTAATAAAAAAACAGAGGGTGCCCAGGAACAGTAATAGGAAGGAAAAAGGGAGGAAAGGAAGAACAGTGGAAAGGAAGGAAGGAAGTTAGGAAGAATTTTAATCTCATTTAAATGTCCCCTGTGCTGGTTTTTCTTGCTTTTCAAAATCTGAGAATGATATTCAAGCCCCAAGGAGGCAATCAAGAATTTTTCAAGCTGTATCAATACTGCCAGAATACTATAGTATATCATTATTTGAAATAGCCAACATTTAAAAGGCACCTTCCAGGAAGACTCAAACTTCTAGCAATGTCATGATCTTTTTATACTGACATGATGGCCCAGTTTCTCTGGGTATTAATACAGTATTTCTTAATTAATAGATCTGGCAGATGCAAGATATATTGGCTATATGGTGATGTCACCATCCCTGGGGGTATTTAAAAGCTTTGTAGATGTGGCACTTAGGGACATGAGTTAGTGGTGGACTTGGCAGTGTGGGGTAAATGGTTAACTTGATGATCTTGGACATCTTTTCTGACCAAATGATTCTATGATTGCAGAGATGTAACAATAAGCCACATGCAGAGGCATATGAGCTCTGCCTTAATGACAGACAATAAATAAAACAATGTTAATGTTATTCTAGGGCAAGCACAAAAAGTTCTCTAAAGCCTTACACTTCACTTTTTAAATCTGCAGCAACAGCCAGTGGAGTGATTTAAGATTCAGTAACCTGGAAGAATCAATTATCAAGGTCTGACTCAATGGCGTGTAGAGACACCTTTAAAGTTATTTAACACTGCTCTACAGATGCAGTGTCCCAAAAGAGTCATTATTCACCCGAACAACTGAGCTAAAGTTTCAGCACAGAAGACTTCAAGCAATCCCCAGGTTTGCAAAACACTGTTTAATGGAAATTCACACTCCTGGCTTGAGTATTGGGATTTATATCTGCCAAAAATAGTGGGATAAATTCCAGGGTACAGTATGTGTCTTAGTCTTTTGGTTTCCTCAACCTGATCTGAGCAGTTAGTCTAAGTCATTGTCTGGACAAGTTATCTGCTCTTTAATTTCCACAGAATATTCAATAATTTCCTCAAATTTTCAGAAGTGAGAATTGCTACATGATGCAATGTAATTTGTTTTTGTTGCTGTTACTGCAGCCAAGTGAAAATGCTGCTGTAGTAATATGGGCTAGCAACAACCTGCTCTGAAAAAACAGCCAGACCTGTTTTCCTTATGTTTCTTGCTGTGGCACAGGAACAACTAATGCAAACACCTAGCCTTTAACTTAATTCATTTTGCTTTCAAACTGATAACAAATTTGAAAGACAGAACTGTTCAGATCCCTTCCTGAACTGTAAATCAAACACCAATGTACTTGTATTTCACTTGCAAATACAATTTCCAACTTAGTCATCATTTGAAGCTAATCAAGGAATTTCTTCACCTTGTAATATCTCATCTGCCGGTAGTTAAAACTGTGATTGGAATTAAAATTACCATTAAAAACTTCATGCTGTGGTTTCATTACCTGTGTCAAATGAGCTACAATAATCATGAATTATGATATTCACAGGCTTGTGCTAACATGCATCACAACAGGGATCAGGAGGTTTCCACTGAAATTTGCAATTCAAGACCTAATTTTCATAAATATCTGAGAATCCAAGAACTCCACTTCATGAAAGAATGACTCGGGCACTTGCACTGTCAGAGAGCAAGATCAAGTGTGTCACTCACAAGCACATTGGCACATTCATGCATCACAGACCACTTGCTGTTACTGAGCTAAAACATGAGCTCAGAGAAGGGGATGGCACCAATCCAAGCCCCTTCTAAGGCAGCAGAAAGGCTCTGGTGCCACCTCTTTGGGACAACTCCCTGCAAGCAACCACAGAACTGCTCGGATGGCAGAGGGCAGCCCCAGCCTCTACAGCATCCCTGCTTTAGGGGAAGGATGCTGGGCTGAATGCTCAAAATCAGCATCCAAACCCGCACAGTTCTTGTCCTGGCTGAAGCAGTTTCTCTCCTCTGCTCTGTAGGGCCTGCTGCACTCCCCTGAAGGAGGAAGTGCTTTCAACTGGGTCACCATTTCTCTTTCAGGATAAAAACCAGATAAATAGGTAATCCCTCAACTTATCAGCAATACAAGAGTATGAAACCTGCTTCTGCTGTAATCACTGAAAGGGAAGGGAAAGATATCTTTTAGCTTCTTATTAACGCAAAAGAATAGAATACAAAACCATCTAAAAGTAATTTAATTATGGAGCAAACTGAGCTTTTAAAATGTCAAGAAGCTATGGAACATAGACATAAACTACATAAATTACACTGCCATCAAGTGTTAGATGAAACAACCTGGCATAAAATAACTATGGGAGGAAAAAAAGTTTCACCTTTTATGATGTGTACTCATCCAAAAATAATTATTCCAGTCTTTCCACCTTCTCCCACTGTTACCTTTGTACACTCTATACACCCTTCCCTGAGAGCACATTTCCTTATCTAAGTCAATATCCCCTGACTTCCCATTTTCCTAAGAACAGACAGTCCAAAGAAGCTAATGATAATACGCCTATAAAAAAAATAAAAGCAAAAATAATCCCCATGCCAGCAATCACCCTGAGCTTTCCACTTGCATTTTGTGCTCCTCTCTTGTACTTGCCTTCTAAACTGAAAATTTTCCAGCCTGAAGACTGCCTTCCCGTATACCTGCATATTATTAGCATTATGTAAATGACAGCAGGGCCCAGAGAAGTGTTACATTCTCAGCTGAGAGCCCTCAGAACTTGCTGGTATCATCATTGCCCTGCCATTACATCAAGACAAAAGAGATTGCAAAACTGTGGCAAAACAGTTCTTCCATCCCTGCCACCTCCTGTGCATGACACAGACCTGTCACCATCTCCTAGTCTCAGTTACTGGCCTTCACATACTACAGGAATGAACTGTTCCGCAGTAAGTGAGATACAAAATAAACACCAATTGTAATATCCATGCTTAAGGCATTAATCTTTGAATACACAGCTGCAAATACTGAAATTAATTCTCAATCTGCAAAATAAATAATTTCAGCTTTTAGAAATTGCAAATGTACTAACTACTTAAGTAACACAATGAGAAGCTGGGATGGATTTCTTTAAAAGCTACAAACAATAAAATACAAATTAAATAGCAAATGTTTACAGAGAAGGATATCTTCTGCAGGCACCATACAGCTGGCATGACAGAATTCTACTTTCATGAATAATCTTGAAGTAGGAAAGAGAACAGAAAAAGAGGCAAGGAGAGCAAGATGTAGGGAAAAATGGCAAAAAGAAATCTGTTCATCGGTTGAAAGAACAGAAAAGCATGAATTAGAAAATAAGTCATTAGTGTGAGAGGAAGAAAAATGAGGAGGAAGTGTGAAAAGAATCTAGCTCTCTGGAATGGCAATTTTTAGTTACTAAATAAAAAGTACCACCTTCCAGAAAAACTGCTGCTTGCATGTCTAAATGGGATGCCACTCTAGGGAATGTCCAAAAACCCTCAGGCATAAGAATCAAAACTGCCCAACTCAAAGTGCAAGAGGAGAGACACTGCATTTCACATCCACTTCCCGGCTGTGATCCAAATCTGGCACAGATGGCTGGTAAATGATTGCCACTGCCAGGAACCTACAAATGATTGTTGCTACCAGAAACCCATTGGCCTGGGAAAAAATCAGTTTTGTGTCAACCTGGCGGCTGACACCGCAAAGGTGCCGGGGTGGCTGTGCTCTGGGACAGCTGCTGCATCATTTACTGTCCTTAGGGGAGGCAAAGCCCCTTCAGCCCCTTATTAAATCCACCTCTGGCACACTGCAAAGCACAGGACAACGAGGTTTCACGCCCAGCTCTGCAGCTCATCTCCCTTGAGCCTTGTCCCATTTCCATTTAAGCCAACACCCTGCAACTTCCACGGCTCAGAATACATATTTTCCTCACCTCTCTTTTCTGCCTGGTTGATTTAGGCTACCAGCTTTGGGGTAAAAATTGCCTCGAACATCTCCCTCACAGTGATGCTGGGCAAAGCACCTTTGATCTCTGCTGGAGTCGCTGTGCACCACAGCAGGAACACTCCATGCAGGAGCACAGAGTTCCATTAAGGGAGAGCTCTAACTTAAATGTTTTAAAAGCACACGACCAGGCTAATTTTACACACTGAATAGCCTGAGACAAGACAGCCTGTTTCAGAGAAGAGGAGAGACACAGTCTTTGAACTCTTTTCCTTAGAAAAAGCAGCTCATGTAAATTATCCATGCCATTCCCCACGGCAGGAGGCTGGGAGTGAGCCTGCCTGCATTGCGATGCTCACAAACCGCACCTTGCAGCAAGGTGAGCATCCACCTGCACTGCTGCCTTCCCAATGCCAAAACTTATGGGTACAGATCATCCCACCCCCTCAACAACATCCACAGAAACAAGTGTGGGATACCCTGGATCTTCAAGGCCGTTCTTTTTCCAGGACTTGTTTACACATCACACTTCCAGAAATCTTCTTATCTGCCCTAATTGCGATGATTCATGAATTTACAACCACGATTTTCTTCCAACTGTAATCTTTCCCTTTGCAAGTAAATAACTTGTGACTGTTTACAGCTGCAATACCTAAGCATAGCCTTAAAACTTCAGAGCAAATTCACAAAAGCTACAAAAATTGAGCATAACAAAACCTGTCACGAACAAAAATAATGTGTATTATTACCACCATCATGTACATATCAAGACACATTATGCCATTGCAAACGCAGGCTGTGTGATCTGCTCTCTTCAGTGCCAAGTGCCAGGCCTCCCCAGGGCACAGTTCAGGGGTGCCCTCTGGCCATGGCAGGTTTATCCATACAAACCAAGGCTCAGCAGCACCACACAGACACTATACAGACAACTCTGGGGACTTGTATTAAATTAATTCCTGGGCGGAATGGCTTTTCAGCTGGTGCTGTTTAGGTATTTCTCATGGAACAGGTTAGCTGGTTAGGTAAATGCTGCTTTTAAAGTTACAACCAAGATTTATTGTTAAAGAAGCCGCTGAAAACATAAGAATAAATAATAATAATAGAGACTAGGGCCTTACTGTGAGTTTACTGATACTTTGATCTTACCTAGCAGCAGTTTTACTTGACTGCAGTTTTATAGTATGAGGAATATCTTCACTTATTCAAGATGCACCAGCATAAAAAAATGAGTATGTTATATTTAATTTATAGCATTTCTTAAATATGAGTTCAAGAGAAAGATATGAAACAAAAACAGACTTTTGAATAAAAAACCTGAACTCCTGTGAATTTGTAATGATTACCAGACACTTCTGCATTGTATTTCCTGCTGGAAACTGCTGAAGGATACCAAAGGAAAACACTACTGTACCTGAGAATATAATTCTTCAAGAAGCTACATCTTACTCTTAATTTGCATTGCAAACCACCTTTGGGGCTGGGGGCAGCTACATGGTCTGCAACTGATTTTTTTTTTTTAATCGCATCTAAACTATTTTGAATCTTTATAATAAAGAGCAGAGACATCATTAAAAACAGGCATAATTTAAAGAATTTCCAGCTCACTGTACCTGATATGCAGCTTCATGTAAGTGCTTAATCATATGCTTAAACTTCTATTTAAGAAATGTGTCAATGCAATATATTTACTTTTAAAAAACAGCTTCCCAACAATTTTTCATAACATTAACAAGCTGAAATCTCATCCTATTACTACTAGTGTTTCAAAAGCAGAATACATAAGGGAGGATGAAAAGATGTAAGGGAAAAACATTGAAATCACAAACTCACAAATATTAATCTTTTATTTGCCTTGGCACAAACTACCACTGACACGAAAATTTGCCCACTATTTTTTGTTAACTCACTCAAAACGTTCTCAGCATCTTAAAAGGGGAAGTATAAGTCTATGAGTTGTGGACACTCACAGAGCAGGTGGATTGCTTAATGAATTGCACATAACACACGTGGAACTGACTCCCTCTGGCTAACTTCACTTGAAAGGAAAAATATGACATTTTACTAGCAGAAACATAATTCTTCTCTGTTATTATATTCAGGTGTATACCTGCACATATATTCCACTGCTAGAAGGATACACCTTTCCAGACTTCAGCATGCCCAGCAGCCTATGCCCTGTCCCCCACACCAGCAGCAGCGACACTCTAGGCTGTCACATGTCACCCAGACCATAAAGAAGGTGGTGAACCTAGCTCTGAGAGTCAGCACCCACTGAACCCACCACAGCAAACAAGAATGTGAAGCAAGAGGGCAGATAAGCATGAGGCATTTTGCTCTCAGAGAGAAGATGAACTGTTCCAAGGGGTGCACATCAGGTCTCTCTCTCCTCCTCCTTGTGTATTTCACTCCCTCGAAACGGTACTTTGACCTAATTTACTCAAACAGTGTTTTCATGTGTAAACTCACTCACATATGCATTCACACACCACTGCTTCCTGGGCAAGTATGTTTAGGGGATCCTGGAAAATGCTTTATTCACACGAGTCCAGTAAAATTTTGCATTTTACCTTTAACTTAAGAACTATCTCTGAAGACTGAAAAATAAGTCAGCTTCTTGAGAGAAGCTATGAGAAGCCTAAATAAAGACACTTCAGAGCAGAACTGTGGTTTGCTTGCCTTTTGGTTTCAAGCAGTCCTCAGCAGTTTCTGACCATAAACACATCATTAACATTCAAGAATAACATTACATTAGAAAATATATGAGCATTATCAAATCTGTGTTTCTCTGAAGATTTGCTGCTTTACCTCCCTTTGTTTCTCCACGCTGCACTGAGCAGAAGTGGAGATGTTTTTTTATTTCTTTCTTCGAGGTCACTGCTATCAAACCCCTGAGCAAAGTTTTGGCATTGGCCTCTGCAGAGCCTTGTGTACAGTGAGAGAACGGAGAAACTGTTCCACTGCTGCTGGGATGAGCCATGAACAGCTGTTCCTCTGGTATTTCTGTCCTCATTACAAGGCTTCAAATTGCATCAGAAATGCATCCACTAGTCATTTTTGAAGCCTTATTGCCAATTCCTTACATCTTTTCAAAATGCATGGGCTGAAAATGCTATTGCTGAGACAGTAGCAATATTCTCAGATTCACTGCAATCATGTTTCTTTCTTTAAAATTCTTCTACTGATTTGAACTGTGATGTGCACATAGCAAAATAGCAGATTTCCACTTGTGCATTTATCCTGGGTTTTTTTTTTGTGTTGAGGAGTGATGTATTTGTGTTCACGTTGCATTCATTGTGGCACACGTCTGCTACAAACACTGTCATTGAGAACGTGGCAAACCACAACTGACCTGCTTAAGCAGCTGTCTTTGTTTTAAAATGCACTCTGTACATATTTTTAATCCCATGATTCTCTACCGACAACACAAATAAAAGGTTTTTCATAGAGTCAACTAGGTTGAAAAAGACCTTGGAAATCATCGAGTCCAACCTGTGACTGAACGCCACCTTGTCAACCAGACCATGGCACTGAGTGCCACATCCTGAACACCTCCAGGGATGCGGACTCCACCACCCGCCTGGGCAGCTCATTCCAATACCTAATCATCCTTTTTGTGAAGAACTTTTTCCTGATGTCCAACCTAAACCTCCCCGGGAGCACCGTAAGACTGAGTCCTCGTGTCCTACGTTACCATATCTACTTTGTTTCACTTGCAACCAAATCAGTGAAACAAACGTGGCTTCTGTCGCTTTCAGAGCACCTTGTAAAACCCCTCGTGATTTCCCTCCGTAAAAATTCAGCTTGAAACAGACAAGTTTTTCGGTTTCTAACGAAAACTAAAAATAAAAAGCAAAACAAAACAAACAAACCCATAATGTTAATGTACTCTGAACAGCAGATTCGGAAATGGGTCTACTGCTGGAACAGCCCATCCCGCCCGGAGTGAATTATTCGGCTCTGTCGGGCAGGTCTGACACGAACTATTCCCTCGTTCCAGCCGCAGATGCTCCCGCTGCTCCACACCCGGGCGCTCGGGGCAGGGCACGGCTGCGGGGCTGGGGAGGGCAGGGCAGGAGGCTCGGGGCACCGGGGGTTCGGGTCACCGGGGGCTCGGCGCTCCAGAGGTTCGGGTCACCGGGGGGCTCGGCGCTCCGGGGGTTCGGGTCACCGGGGGGCTCGGCGCTCCGGGGGTTCGGCGCTCCGGGGCCGGCTCCGCTGACGCACGGGGCTCCCGGGCCGCCGCCGCGCCGCGGCTCCCGTAGCTTATGGCAACGGCGGAGCCAATGGCAGCCGCGGGCCGGGCGCTGCCATGGCGATCCCGCTCCCCGCCATGGCGGCCCCGCCAGCCCCGCGCATCGCCCGCCCCGGCCCCGCTCCCGGAGCCGCCGCCGGCGGGGCCAGCGCGGGCCCGCAGCCCGAGCCGCGGCAGCCGCCACCGACGGCGCAGCGCTCCGCCCGCCGGGGCCGCAGGGCAGGACAGCTCCGCGCTGTGCCCGCTCCCCGCGGGGCTGACAGCTCGCCCCGAGAGCAGACCCCGAACTTCGCCGAGCGCCACCGGCCCCAAGTTGGGAGGCGGGACCCGGCGCCCCTCCGGGCAGCGCCCGCACGGGCCGGCCCGCGACCCGCTCCCCCCGGCGGGACCCGCCGCGCCCCGGGGAGGGTCCGGCCGCTCCGGCCCCGCGAGCGAGCGCGGGTTGCGGCGGGGACCCCCCGAGGGGCAGCGGCTCCTGCCCAGGGGCAGCCCCGGTGCCTCCGCCCCGCCCGCCGCCTGCCCCCGTACCTGTAAGGGATCCAGTCCGCCTGGTGCCGCGAACTCATCTCTCCCCGGCGACGCTGCCCGGAGCCGAGGAGGCGGACGCGGCCGCTGCTGCCCGAGTCGGAGCCCGCCACGGCGCGGGCAGCATCCTCCGTCCGGGGCGGGGGCGGGCGGCGCGCCGGTTATCCCGGCAGCGGCCGCAGAAACATCCCCCCGGGGAGGGCTCCCAGCGGCGGGCCGGGCTGCATGGGGAGGGGGCGGCCGGGGGCAGCGGGAGGCGGCTCCCAGCCCTTCCTCCCTGCCCGGAGCGGCGGCTGAGTCGCGCACCGGAGCGGGGAGGGGCGGGGGAAGGGCCAGCGGCGGGCAGGGAAAGGCAGGGCAGCAGCGCCGCGTCCCCGCCGCCGCTACCCGCCCGCCCCCCCGCTGCCGCCGCGCTCAGGCATCGCCCGGGCGAGGCGGGTGCCGCCGCCCCGAGCCGAGCCGGGCCGGGCCGAGCCGGGCCGCCCTCCGCGCCGGGCCCGCCCCTGCCCCGTCAGCCGCGCCGCCGCCGGGCATATGCAGCGAGCGGGCTCGGCTCGGCACGGCTCGGCACGGCACAGCCCGCCCTGGCATCGGCAGAGACCGAGCCGGCAGCCCTGGCTGACCGGGGCGCGGAGAGGTGCGAGCAGAGCGCAGCCTGCACGCAGGCTCCTCTCCGCCCAGGCAAGATGTATGAATTGCAGCGACTCGACCCAAAATGGTCGAGGAACCTCGGCCTGGGGGCTGTTGTAAGGACTCGCCGCGGCTCTTAAGGGAGAATGCGTGGTTTGGGTTTGCCAGCAGCGCACTGATGCCCTGCGGTGATGCAGGAGAGCTTTTGGGGTCTGGTGGTCGCAGCCGCCTCTGCTGGCCCTGGCACGGCCGTGAGCGCCGGCAGCTCTCCTGGGAAAACCAGGGTGGAAAGCTGAGGCTGGCTGGGAGCAGAGCACGGTGCCCTGAGGAACCCACCTCTTGCTACCCGGGTGTAATACAGGCCACCATCCTTTCAGCACAAGACCAGCTCTACAGCCACAGCAGAAGTAAAGCCCTTTTAAACCATGTAAATCCCGTGTCAGATTATAAGCTTATAGAAACAGTTGCTGACTTCATGGAAGAAACATGACCTGAGCAAAAAAATTAGTGAAAGATAAGGATTAATGAAAAATGGTATCTGTATTTGCTTTGAATAATGCCATTCTGGCCCCTAGTATCTCAGGAGCTTTGTTGTAGGTAACATTTGTACTGCACATGGGGGAGATATTTAAAGAAAACTTACGAGTTAACTGAGGTCACCTTTTCTCCCAAAACAGGGGCTGGGAAATAAACAACCAAAGAATTAAATGTGGCACTCACTGTACCTTTAGATAGTGAGGGGCACCCCAGTGACAAAGATGTGAAGCTCTGACCTAAGCCATACCCAAATTGCAGCACTGGTCTTCTGCCTGATATATAAATTCATCTGGAAGAAGGTTATGGTACAGGTTTATCCCATCACAAGTACTGCAGAATTAAAAGGAAAAATGAATGATTGAGGCTCTGGAAAGATGCACATCTGAGTAGAGAGTAAAAAATAAATAAATAAAAACTTCACCTAAGAAAACAGAGATGGGGAGTTTAGAGGTACGTGCCTACAAATGGTAGAGTAGGACAGAAAAAGTACCCTCATTTTGTGTTTATAGCATAGAAAGCAAGGAGACTATTATAATTTAGCAAATTAGACACAGATTGAAGGAGATTATTTTTAATTCAATGTAACTCTATGGTTGCACTCAGTACCAAAGATCATGGTTGGGGCCAGGAAGCCAACAGAAGATGGATGGCATGCTTAGCAGGCAACACAAGTATTATCATGTTCCTCACTGTCAGGAGCTGCCATAGGCTATTTTAAATCCAGAAATCAGATTTTCAACCTGTTCCAGAAATCCAAACCAGATCTGCTTTTAAGGAAGAATTCTCCCATATCCATACAAACAAAACATTGCTTTCTTGACCAGTGCCAGGCACTGGATTTGACAGACCTCCCTCCATTGCAGTCAGGCACGAGCTGGAGCTGTGGAACAAAGGGCTTCACCACCACCTGGCACTGTTATTAGCATGAGGAGGCGGCTGAAGAGAGATTCCCATCTCCTGGTACTAAGCTGTGTGCTTTTTCGGCACTGAGACTTCTGTGGAAGAGATGAAAGACAAAAGAAGAGCTTCCTGTCTCCAGAAGTTCTCGAGACTGATGATTAGAATATCTGTTTTCAAAAAGCCATAGGTGTAAAGGTTGGTAGATGAGCAAATGCAAGCACATCAAAAGGATGCCTCTGAATTTTGGAGTGATACAAAATATGGAAGTGCTTTACTGCCATTTAATACCCAAGATCATGTTTGGATTCACAGATAGAAGGCATACAGGGTAACCAGGTGTTCAAAATGGGAGACTGCCAGGGTGCCCTGAAAGATGGGCATGCACAGAGCATAATGTCCATCTAGGGAAAGCTGACAGAGAAGAAAGATAAGGAATATTTTATGGGAAGAAGGGGAAAACAATTTTCTGGCATTCTATCTGCTTCTGAATGGCTTACTTGTGCCCCCAACCCTTCTCCTCATCCTCCCCCACCCCAATTCACCTTCATCCCTTTACCATCTCTGGTAAATATTTTTTATATGGTTTCACTGTCCAGCTTTGGTTCTTTCTCAGCAGCAGTGCTCTGCCTCCATTTCTGAGGCAGCTGAGTGGAGTGGAAAGGTGAATACCAGTCCTCTGCAGCTGTCAGCATTGAGAGCAGGGTTACTGCACTTCTCTAACTCTGAGCGGGGTCACAACTCACCAGCCTTCTGTGGATGTTCCCCTGCTTTGTCTGTGTGGCACACAGAGCTATCTCTGAATGACAGGGCGAGTGCTACAGAGAAATCCTTGTCAGGAGAAGGACTGAGGTGTTCATTTTACTGTACAACAAGCCTCGAGATTGCCCTTGACATGCTGATCCATTCACTGGCATTTCCAGTAATTCTTAGCAGCTCTGGGAAGACCTGGCTTCACACCCACAGGTTTTTGCCAAGCGTTAAAACAACAAAAACCAGGAAAAAGCACCAGCATGTAACAAGTACACACCACAACGACTTCTAGGTGCTCTCTGTGAACAGAGCTGTACTTCTCAAAAGCCATTTTCAATTAGTTTCAGATGCCAGCCTGATGGGCAAGGCAGTCTGTTATAAAAGCAGTGCTTTAAAGGTTCAAGGACTGACACATGAAACAGCAGTGACACAGATGCAAACCTGTCTCCTCCACTGCCAAACACATCTCACTAAGCAACATCTTCATCTATACACAGTCTGCCATCTTTCCCATTATCCCTGTTTTGTCCTCTGTGTAAAATAAGTGTCCCACTAATACATTTTTATATTGAGGTGATGAATAATACAACACAACTGTATCTAACAGTTGAAAACACCTGCATTTGCAACAGAAAGCCTTCTGGCAATCTGGGTAGAGAGCAAGACATCAAAGCAGAAGCACTGTTTAAAGGGAGCCTGGAGAACCTAAGAAAGCAGTAAAATAGAAACTGATGTAAGCTCTTTCCTAAATGCACAGATTCATTACCTTTATGTCTAATTCTGCCATGATGGGGAAATTATGTTTTTTATTGTTTAGCCCATTAAATAAAAAGTAGTAAATGTATATACTGATTTGAAAAAGAGCATGGAGTATCTTTTATCTATCTACAGCCCTTTGTGTTTCTTTCTAGGCCCACTGTTACATCTGCACTGCTGAGCACAGCACTGTTCAGAGCTTGTGTGCTACAGAAAGAAAGGTCTGCATTTTGTGTGCCTTAGGTTTCCTACACCTCAGAGCTGCTACAACAGACTCAGGTTATGTATTGAATTAAATTCCTGCCTCGTTTGCCTTTTTGGCTGACCTGGACAAAGGCTGATTTTAGGAAAGTAATGAACTCAATAACCCATCCTTGGTTTATGCTGGGGTGTAACACACATCCTAACTCACAGTTCCCAACCCTTTCAAAAGGCATCCAAGGGACTAAAACAGTCTTTACTTTGGAGGTCTCCTGAAAGGGCTTGAGCTGCCAGTTTGTTGCCTCTGGGTCAGCTCAAGCACAGTGCAGAAACACTTCTGTCTAGTCTTTTAAATCTTATATTAGCACAAACAGAACAGATTTGGCATACATGTATAAAGATTCTGAGCTTTAATTTATTGGCTTTAGATTTTCTAATTTTAAGCTCCAACTGACAAGGAATAATGAAGGATGTGTTTGTGCTGGCATGGCTACAGAAGTGGTTGTGTTTGGATTTTTCCATTCCTATGTATCTAGAATCAAGAGATCATATTTGAAGTTAAACCACACCAAGTAAAATTTATCTCTACTCCTTAAGAACCTGGAGTTCCTAAAAATCTTCATGGATTTTTCTGTATAAAGCTCAGATCAGTTGTGAGCATATCTAGAACATTTTGTTTGCTTCTTTGAAAATCAAACTGTGGAATTAACCAGGACCAGGTGCAAAAGCTGAAGGTTTTGTATAATAAGCTGATATTCGTCAGGGTCAGTATATTTCTTCCCAACCACTCAGTTCTGAAATGCATTGAACCAAATTCATAATAAACTCTCAGGATAATAATAAGGGTGTTAACACTTTCCCAAATAATAAAAAAAAAGACAATCCTCTCAAAAAGTGAAAAAAAAGTCATAGCCCTGAGTGGTAATTTTGGCCTTAATAAACACTTCAGTAATACCAAGACATAATAGAGGTAATTCTGTCTGTTGGATGAGGCTTATGTCAAGTTCACTGTTATTGTGCTGTAGAAAGAAGCCCAGGTTAGATCTTGTTTCCCTGGTAAGTAAAAATAATTTAAAAAGGCATTATTTTTGATATCCTAATTTCAAACACAGCAAGAAAATATTATGGTAAAGGTGAACAATTTGGAGATGGAACTCTGGGGAGGAAACAGATTGGTACATGAAAGACTAATTGTAGTATTTACATGGTTGATCCTCTCCATCTCTCCAGAGAAGCTCACCTTTCCTTATTGCATTTCATCTATTCTCATTCCAATACCTGCATTCCTTATTGCTTCTTGATTGTGAGCCTGTGAAGTATAAATACTTATCAGTAACACCCTGAAATAAAATCTATTCTGCAATAACAGAATAGAGTTCCCTTGCCACCTAGGGTAATTTTTCACTTCAGTCACTTCAGTTTGAACTTGCCTAGCTCCAGGAGATTCTGTCTAATACCAGTTTCTTTAACAGTTATTACCAAGCTGACACCTACATCTACACATTCCTATTGAATAGGAAAGTATGAGAAAATGCTAACTTTTGAGAAGGGAAAGCTGTTAAGCTCCCTTTGCCAGCACTAGAAATCAAACTTCATATGTCACTGTCCCTGTGTGGGTGGCCTGCTTTCAACAATGGTGGCCTGTTTTCAACACCTTCTAAAGAAGTTTTAATTCAGTCTGATGCCACATCCTGTAACACACTCAGCATCTCTCTCAAAATCTTGCACTGGCTGCATCCAGTGTTCTGATTTTCCAGTGTAAGTAAAAAATCCTCTTACTGAGAGGAAAACAAACTATGTCACTGGTGTACATAAAGTCACTTGAATGAGAATTTAGTGAAGCTCCTGTTGTCTTTGGAATTGTTGTCCCATTGAACAATAACCTAAATCCACTAGTGGGGCCACTAGAAGTTGATTCTGTTCCTTATTCCCTTCAGATTCCCTGTTTGACTGCCCTCTAACATGATTCTTACACCCTGATGCCTAAAGTGATTGTTCATGAAGGATGAATTTTCCTGACAGTGCTTAAATACAAAATTGGATAGTCCTATGACCATTTCAACATACTATTTCACCTAAGTTTTGCTTTAAAAGGTTTCTTTTCCCTTTATTTATTATTATACCAAATTTTGCACTGTAATTTTGCTCTCATCTCTGGCACTTAATGCTCTTTGGACTTTCCCAAACCATTTACATTATTTACATAACAATCAAGGCAGTTATAATACCAAATTAAAAAAACATTATCAAAAAATACCTATGCCCAAAGTGCATCACTTCCCGATAAGACAGGTCTAAATTCACACGAAACCAAATGCAGGTTTACTGCCCATGAAAATTATGTCATTTGGGGTGGGGTTTTTGCCTTCTAAAAGTCAAGAATAATTTTCAGTTCTGACTCCTTTTCTGTTTTGTTTTATTTTCATGGAACACAAGATAAATGGCAATGGAAGAATCTCATTTCTGGAGATCATTTTGCACTCAGCCAGCAAGAGGGGAACATATTGTATCTCCCTTTGTCCCAAGTGTGGAGGACCCTGAGGTGTCCTTCCAGGACAAAAGCAGGCTATTCCAACTCAGACCGGGAGAACCACGCTGAAATTCTTGCAAGCTGTTAGCAAATGGCAGCATGTCTTATCCTGCTGAAAGGATAAATCTCAGGCTGTTTCTTCATATTAAATAGTCTTCCCTTTGCAGCATGGTGAGGTAACAACTGTACTTAGTACTGCAAAACCCCAGGATTAATCAAAAGCTGAGCATATCCTTCACAACTGTTCTGTGAAAGTATACATTGTTAAAAAAATACAAAAAAACCAAAAAACCCAAACACTGAAATTATATATCTAAAGTTGTCTACTCCAGCTGGGGGCTTAGTTTTATATGTTCATACTTAGCTGGGGGGAGTGAAACAAAAAGCCAAACAAAATCCTGCCTAATCTCAGGGATATTTCCATTTCACAGATAAGTCACATTTGAGTTTGAACTATCTGCCCTAAAAGCTGTTAACTTCACCTGACAACGAGCCAGAAAATTGAAATGCTCCCAGCAGAACTTGTAAGTAGAACCAGAAGTGCTTTGCCTTAGGTGTTTGGATGGAACATCACAATAATGACCTCCTCATTTTATACCCTCTAGATTTCTTCCATCAAACATGATTACTCAAAGAAGTCAGCTTCTTTTAAAAAAGAGAGCCTCAGATTTTAAGAGAATTAATGTTCCGTTACACTTTAGCACCAAGCTGCAATCAAATTAAAATGAGGTTGAGTTCACTGTACAAAGAAAAAAGATTTGAATGGTTTTGTTTGGAATCAAAGCAGCTGGAAAATTGGAAACCAGCTTTAGAATAGTTGAGTGTTTTTATAGCAAGAAAACATTCTACAGTCTTCAAAGTCTTCAGATTATATTTAAGATTAAATACTATCAAATTATTATTTTCATTTGCTTTCTTTAAAATGAACTACCTGGTAAAACTTTTCAAAAGGAGCAGGAATAAATATTTAAATTATTGTCCTTCTGCACTCTTTCCATCAGGATGGGCTAAATATATTTATCTTGCAATGGAAACACCTGGTTTTCCTTCAGAATTTATGCAACTTATTAAGTTGCAATCACCTGCATTTCTGGCCAGTCTGTGACAATATTTGTAGTACGACTGCTTTACCTCATCTTTGTAGTGCCATAAAACGTCACACCCACATTAGAAGTGACAAACTGAAGCAAGAGCTGGGTGATATGGTTTGGCTGCAGCTGTACAGAAAGCCTGTGGATGAACAGGGGAATGATCAGTTGATTTTCCCTGAAACACCCATCCCCAGCACACACAAATTAATTTCTGGGTAGTGTGCCAGGTGCTTTCCAAGTCCTCCATTTCCACCAGAACAAGAACAAGGTGGTAGCACGTTGCTTACTCAGTGTTTCCCTAAACTACAACCTAATGCAAGTGGTAATAATTTCAAATGCACAGATACACTGAATTAACTTAAACTGCTGGCTGAGAATTTCTGTTTGCAAACGCTGTTAATGTTATTGATTTCAGCACACAGTTTTTCACTTTGCCTCGATAGATGACTGAAGCCGTGGCCAAATAGCTCAACGTGAGCCAAATGTGAGACCCTGTGTTCAATAATGTGGTCCAGCCTAAAGAGCCCTTTTCTGTGTTTTAGCATTTTCTTATAAAATGCTTTATTTCAGTGTTTACTAGGTGATGTGGCTGTCAAAGTTTAACAGTTCTTTGCAGGGCAGCCCCCAGTTTCCACTGGAGAATGCCAGGGCAGGATTTTTTTGGCTGGAGATGCATTAAAACAAGACTTCCAATTAAAAAAATTAAAGTTCTTAAAAAAAAGACTTCTCCTCCATGGCAGAAGATAACATAAAGCAACATTTCTTGTGCAATTTTGGGGTAAGAATTAAAAAAAAAAAGGTCAATCGAATAGTTTACATCTTTCTAGTAAACACTATAAAAAAATTTCACGGATATGAGATTATGTGAGCCTGTGCCAATTATTATACAAGGAGATGACTGCGTGACATCTTTTTTTTCATTTTGCTTTACATAAACCAATCTTTTTTTAGGCCTCTCAGACTATTCTCAGACTACATCCACTTTATCCTGAATTACTGTGGGTAGATATTTACGGATATTCTATTTAATATCCAACTCAGGAATTGCTACTTTGACTCTTTGGGATTCCTTCGCACCTCCTGATCAGTGACAGTTCCCTGTTCTTCTTCTAAGCCAAATGCTGTTACACTTTGCTTGCATGAATACTGCATTTTCCCTTCTATCCTTCCAGCTGTGTTCCTGTGCCCGTTTCATTCATGCACCACTGTTATTCCAGTCTGGCTCACGACATGATGGCAGCCATGCCCTTCAACCCCCCTTCAGGTGCAGCAAGTTACAAATTATCCTGCCTGAAAGCAGGGATGATTCCAGCCTCACACAAAATGTATTATTTATGACTAAATCAAAAGGAGACTGTGAGAACAATGCCACTCTCCTTCAGTGAACGTGCAGATACAGTACATGCTATGGAGAATAAGAAGCCAGGGAGATGATCTGAATTGGGAAAAGATATGATGCACTCACTTTAAAAAAAAATTAATAATGATGTAAGCTTAGTCACGAGGCTGGATTTAGTGAGAGAGCTGGGGAGAGGAGAAAGGTAAAGGGCATGAGAACTGAGGAGGTCACAATCTGTGGCTGCCTTCCTGCTGGTACCACCCATCATTGCCATCCCTGGATGATTGATGTAGGAGTGTCTCTGTTGACATTTCCTTCCTTTCACAGCTCTGTCCCATTTTTTTGGATCTGAAGAATTAAGATTCTTTCGGAAAGAGAGAGTTCAGGTCTTTAGGAAGGGATTTCTGTGTCTCTGCAGTGCTGTCCCACCTGCCCAGCACACCACAGTTAACCTCTGAAGGTCGGCATGATTTGACTGGAAGAGGAACAAGAAGGAATAGGAGAGAGCCTGGGGGAAGAAGGCATTATAAAAGCCACCAGATTTCCTGCATTTACAAGGAAACTGTTCAAAACCCGCTGATGGCCCCTTTCCCAGAAAACAGCAGTATATTTAGCTGTGTTCTATATACATATGTACATGTTGTACCTCTAGCAGCCATAATGAAGCAGTTGTACATAGTACATAGCACAGGCTACTTCTGATATACATCCATGTGTATATATATCCTGCTATACCTCTGTGTGGTTCTGCTCCCTGTCATGGAGTCCAAATTTAACAGTCTCCTTGAGAACCCACTGTGCCCAAAGTGCTGCCTCTTCCTCAGGAAATGCTGAGCAGTTTCCTCATTCTGACATTTGCTATTTATTGATCTTTGTGCACGCTGTCTTCCTCTACATGAGGAGAGGGGTAGTGCAACAGCCTGTTTGCAGCCAGTGCTGCATTTTACTCGTGTGTGAGAGATGTATTGAGACACACAGATGTAGAGAAATTCCCTTCTGTGCCTTTTGGCTTGTTTTCCTATTTAACTCTCTACCAGACCCAGCTCAACAAGAAGACCCTTCCTGTATACAGAAATGTCAAAGCAAAAGCAAGACCCAGTGGAGGAAGCTAAATCAAGAAGAAACAGAAAAAAACACAGCAAATCCTGAAAACACTGAAAAAGTTCATGAAGGTGCAATAGGCAAATTGTTGTGGAAAAGGAGACAACCAGACAGAGGGGGAAATTGTACAAAAATAAACACAGAGAACAGGAGAGTCAGGTCTTAAGGACAGAGTTGGAGTTAATATACTAAAAACAATCAGAAACTACACACAAAAGATCCATATATCAGCAGCCTGGAGGGGAAAATCCCACAACAATCCTATAACAATGAAAAATCTAAAAATACCACCTACAGGATCTTGGAGTAAATCAGTCAATTAGAAAAGTGCCACAGATTACTTATGCAAAGGGATATCCTGAAGTAGACAGAAGCAGCTGGTGGGTATTGATACTTTCTTTTCTTATTTTCCAATTTTTACTGCTTCATGGCAATGAATTTTGTTGCACAGCACATGCCAGTCATACAGTAAATGAGCAATCCTCGAAAGGAAACATACTGCATATTTTTCTGAACAGCAGATTTGACTTCAGATTGTCTTCTAAAAACAAATCAGTTTGTAAAAAAATATATTTTGGTGCTAACTTCAGTTGAAAGTACCCAGCCTCACTGAGTACCACGTGTTTGCCTGTTGTTTGCCCAGCTGTCAAAAAACACTTGAAGAGTTTCCTGGCTTTCCCTTTGCTACTCTCATCATGTGCAGGCACTTAAACTGACATAATTGCATTATTACATTAAAATAAGATATTGCAGGGCAGGCTCACATGAAAATTATGTTTTGTAAGGAAATAATTGCCAATAAATAGGCTTTTCTAGAATTTCCACTGGAATTGGTGGAATTATTTATGCAAATATATCCTTGGTCAGCCTGACATGATCAGGGTAGGGGTTCTAAGAGGAGGAAAACCCAAGCCTCAAGATGTATTATACCATGTTCTCCTAATCTCAGTAAGTGCCATCTTTCCCTTAAACAATTTTTAATTATTTGTAATCAATTCTGGACATTTAGAGAAAATTTTTCATTAATTCAAATATTTGGAAGAATCAGCAAATGTGACTTTCCTTTAAATGAAACCTTTGGCTTATAAAAATAAGAAAAAGAGTACTGGAAAATTTTTAGTTTTTCATATTGCATCCTGCTTAACAAAACTTTGCTGTCCACCAGTGAGATTTTAGGGTGACAGTAAAACAGAGGGTGCCTCTGTGCATATATCCCCTACCCTGAGATCCCTGTACTTTACTCCAGCAGAACAGCAGCTGTAAAAAATATTTAGTGGTTTGAGTACTCCTGCCTGCTTACATGACACAGGCACATTCTGACCAAACTTAAAATGGAAAGTCTGGGCTCTTTTAACACCTACCAATCAATGGTTTGAGTTGCTGAATATAACTTATTTTCATTCCCCACTGACATGAAGTGAATTCTAAGCAGGTACAGAGGGAGATGTGCCTCTGTCTCAATTGCAATCTCAAGAGCAGAATTGATTCAATATATTTATCTTGAAAATGCCAGGTTTTCAACATCACACATATTTTTCCAAAGGTGCTTGAGTTACATTTCATATCTTGTGATCAGCTGCATCTCTGAAGCAATCTGTCTCCCCTTTATTTAAAAGAAAATATTAATGAACAAAGGTAGCGTTATGAACACTTGTACTCCCTGAAGAGCAGGAGAACTCCAGGCATCAAAGCAAAGCATCAAAAGAGGCAGCAAACTGCAATTCAATTGCAGGAGAACATGAGATTGAACTTCAGCTGAATGAGTCCAGGAGCTGATTATGTGATTTTGAACAAGTCACCTCACCCATACATCTCTCTTTCCTTGTGCAAAGTTTACAGCATAAACACAGCCAAAGTGTGATGCAGCACAGCCCCAAAATGTTTGCCTGCCCTTGCAGTGCCATTATCTGCAGGAGGGGCTGTGCAAAACGAATCAACAAACAAAAAGCAAACATGGAAAAGAAATTGAATCATTTATGCTAAGATGAACTTGTTTAAGTAAAATCTCTGAGGTTTTTAGGAAGGCCCAAATCACTGATGTGCCTGTTGAGCGTTCACTAAAGATACTGGAAACACCAGAATGCAGAGGTTATTCTGAACACATCCAGATGGAAGTGGAACTTCCATTAAGAAGCCCTGCAAAATTCCAGCAGCAGCTGCTGGGCACAATGGACTCAAAGTAAGTTAGAGATTAGACTCCTTCCACTCTTCATTTCAGTGAGATACACACTGAAAATTCCTCCAGACAAAAGATTAGCACATGCAATCCTCCTTAACAGTGCCCGTAATTTACAGGTTATGGTGCATCAAAATAATACAGAAAACAAAGATGGAAATACAACTTCTATAAAGCTGAAAATCTCTTACTGGCAACACTTCTGATAATCTATAACTTCACTAACTCACCGTGAAATAAGAACAATTCCCACTGGGCCATTCTATAAAGGCCCATGGAAGCTATATGGCTCCCAAATTCCTCACATTTCTCCAGAAGAAAGATTGGTACTTTAGCCCAGTCTCTGCCACGAGTAAAAGATGTCCTTAAGGGTAGCAAAAAATGGAAGGTTCAGAGAGAACACATTTTCTTAGCAAAATATTTTCTAGCCCAGATGCCCTAGGGCACCTGAGGGGAGAGAGCTGCCAGCCTTAATGTGTGAGGAGCTGTCTTGTTTGGACATTTGTCAGAGGTTTCACCTGCTGCTCCCTCCCCTCTGTCATTGCCCAAGACATTGTTAAAGATGTACCTGGAGGTACAGAGGGGCAAGGACCTGATGAAATTGTGAACTGAGTTTGCACCACCATATGACATTTTCACATGACTATCCTCCAACTTCCAGAGCTAATGCCAAGCACTTCCATTCAGTTCATTCTCAGCTTGCATTTAAAACTGATCTTTTTCTGCAAAGCATTTCCCCATTATACATGCAGAGGGAAAGGGGAAGAGTGGACTGACATTTGCACAAGCAGAGACATCGCAGAGCAAGATCATAATTTATTTATTGCTTTGAATCTGAATAGCCTCTGAACTAATAACTCTCCTAAGTTCATTCTGTGTGTGATTTACTCTGACATTCAGGTTAGTAAGTGTAAAGAGATGGATAGAGGAGCCAGAAACTTTTTCATTTCAGTTTCGAGAAAATATAGCTTCTATATAATAGCAAAACATTGAATAAGAGAATAAAATTCAAAGCTAAACAATTGAAAACTTGGATTAAATCATCTCTTTTGCTAACCAACTCTGCATAAGTGTTTTATGAAAAGTACAGAGCCAAGCTCAGTTCCTGGATAAAACCTATAATTATTTTATAAAGACATATAGTAATTGAGGATGATTCAGAGATAGCTGAAGAAATAGCAGCTGTATCAATCTTCAGAGAAGCAGTTCACAGAACTACATTTTAAAAGACTCCTCAAGGGCAACTGCTAGCTATAGTCCATCTGTTCAAAAAAATCAAAATGAGGGGGGAAAAAATCAATTATGGTTTAAATTTAAATCAGATTTCAAGCCCAAAGCTTTTCAATTTCTTTGTCTAGGATTGCTGGCACACAGACTTGGGATTTAAGACCTGTGTGATCTATTTGAAGACAGGCTGGCAGGGCACACCATTACATGTTCAGGTCTCTCCTTCAGGCCAAATTTGTGAACGTTACTGAGTTTTTCCTCCTTTTACTCCCAGCTAGGGGTGACTGACAATGTCTCTGTCCCCTCACATCTCAGAAGCAGAGTGCCCTGAAAATCAAGCTCCACATTCCTGGCTCAGATACGAACAGTAGGGAGAAGTGGGATGAAAACATGATGACAGAAGTGAAACAGAGGTCACATCAAATGTCATTTTGCAAATGAACAGATCAGTTCAGCTTCTTGGATCATAAGACACTGCACAGAGATATTAATAGGAAGCAGAAATCAGAAAGACAAATTGATGGGCATTCTCACATGGAAGGGATACCACTTGGGAATTAGTACAACTGAATTTTCTGTAGCAACATAAATAATACCATGTTACATTTTTGATGGAAGAACTGCAGTGCTAACAGCTAATACTGTACCAAGATCTCTTCAGTATTTTTAATTGCATTAGCAATGCAAGATCAGATACTTCTCCTTTGGAGAGACTGAATTAATGTTATTAAAGTGCAGAGAAGATTCTTCATTCAGATTAATTTGTCAACATTGTATATATCAGTTGAAATACATACTGCGGAGCCTGTGCAAGCAGGGAGAATACTGTGTACAACAATAAAGCTGCAAATAAAACTCCAGATTTCCAAAGGGACTAGCAGAACTTCACTGAGTTGGAGTGAGCAATGAATATTTACATCAGCTGGGAGCTTGGTCCATTATTTCTGTAATACTATCTAAGTCATCATAAAACATGACAGATGCACTATTAATTATGAGCTGCTAAAACTCAACCGGGGTCTCCCTCAAACCTTGTTGCTTCAATCAGGACTATGCATGACACTTCTGGAATAAACTGCTTTCATTTCAAATCCATCAAATTTTATCTTTTGCTTCTCCTTGAGGTGATTGCTTTTTGCCTGGGAAAAATTATGTTCTCAGGTCCAGTCCTAAATTAGAGTTCACTTTGAGTACAGCCTCCCTCCACTTCTGAGGGTGCATGAAATTCCTGTGAGAGTTGGGTTATCTGATGGGCAAGCAAGTTCCCTCTCACAGAGCCCCGAGGGTGAACAAGCTGACTCTGGGCAAGGATGGAGGGGAAATCCAGAATAAAGAAGAAGATAACTCCTAGAACCAGCTTTGCTTTCCTTTCCTTTGCCCTCCAGGCAGTGAGGAGAAGGGTGTGAAAACAACATGAGAATGGCACTTTCATAGGTGAGACAGCAGCTCTTCCCACAGCAGTGCCAAATAAAGGATGGACACCTATCCGTGCAGGAGGAGCCACTGTTTAAGCGGGCACCGATCATCTTTGGAAGTTAAAAGAAAAAAAATCGAGCTTATTGCTTCTTAATGCTTCGAAGGAGAGCTGCAGCACTGTGAAAACAGCACCTGCACTGAGCAGTCTGTGCATCTGTAAGTTGTGCCATGTTCTCCAATGCTGCAGCACTGGCTTTGAAAACTACATTGTTCCCCAATAAACAGAATTTTGATCTGCCTCTTGGATTGTATCTTTAGAATTCTGCCTTTCATATTCTCTGTACAACGTGGAGTGCTGGAGGTATTTTCCCTGTAAATGGATGGGCTTAAGAGTGCACTGAAATGCAGAGTCACCATGAACTAGCCATGTTATAGCCATATGTATGCAGCATTAGCACATGCATTTTCCAGCAGACAGCAGTACTGATATGGTCTTGAGTCATTAACTGATCACTGAGTAATTAGCATTTACCTCCAAACTACATCGGATTAATCATTTTTTCCATAACAGTATAAAGTGGTACAGACCATACACTATCAATATTGCACCTCTCTCCAGTACTCCGCATTTTCTTGGGAGGTGAACTAGAAAAATTAACCAGTCTTTTTTCAGCTACATTCATCGTTTAGATACACGTGTCATTTAGGTCAAGCAATGTTCTCCATTGTAATATTTCATATCAAAAAAGAAACTGGAAACAAACACATTTTTTCAGGTACTTGTTGTCGAGTGCCGGCACGTGTGAGCTGAAAGATGCTGACTCAACTGCGCTTTGATAGATGAGAATTTCCCCAAAGGAATGGAGAAAAATCTGAGAAAGGGAAGATAAAACCCCACCAAAATAGGGCCAAATTCTAGTCCACAATAAATGGAATATGTTGATGAAGAGCTGATATACAAGCACTTCACAATGATCAGAATGGCATTACCTCAGATCCACATCTGAGGATGGTTTGGCATGTTGCCTCCAGTCTGGAGGCTAAGCCACCAATTCAGACCTAACCATGGCCCTTTTGGTAGAAGGCTGCATTTGCTGCCAGCTCCAGGATCTCCAAGTTGTAAATCAAAGGCAGAATAGACCCAGAAACCTTCCTGTTGCTTGTCCCAAGGTGACAGAATTGCTGCAGCATGCAAGCAGATCCTGCAGCAGATTTCCCTGTGCCCTCCCAAATGTACCTGCTGCCTTTCTCCTCCAGCACAAAATGAAAGTTGCACAAGCAACTCAGGGAAATGAAGTTCCTCCTAAGAACAGTTCCTTTGGAGGACAACAGCACTGCTAGGAGTTGTGGCTGCTGTGACTTAGCCCACAAAGAACACAAATGGTTGCAGACGGAGCAGCCTTTGCATTTTCATTTGATTTCTTGTATGGTTTTGTAAGAGAAATATTAATAGCACGCTAATGGCAGCAATTACTGTAATGAATGTGACAGCTGGTACCAGCAGCTGAGCATACGTTGTGGGTTTTATATTTTCTGTGGATGGCGTGAGGCGGCTCTGAGCAGTTGCAGTCACTGTCTTTTGCTTTTCCTGAGGATTCTATTTTCAGCAGGACTGTGCTTGTGGCAAAAAAGATGGAGAGCTACTTTTGTAAGTGTGTCACCCCTCAGGAGGTTACTCACAGCTCAAAGAAATAGGTAACATGTTCAAAATATGGTCAGCCTGTCAACCTGCCCTGGTCCTCTCAAGGGGTACAGTTCCACTGACAAAGGAAGGATCCTTCAGCTGTTCTCCAAGCAGTTTGATTCTCCCCTTCCTAAAGGGAAAACTGAGTGGAGGCACTCCTGCAGTAGAACTATGAAGCAATAAACAAAACTGTGGTCACTTGGGAAGATTTACAAACGAAATGCATATCTGGGATCCCACAATTGCCACCCGCCTGCTTCACCTCTGAGTGTAAATGAAACAAAAATGGAGCACAGATACTAAACAAAGGACAGAAAGGAAATAAGAAAATTGTTCTGGCTCATCTCCACTCAGATTAAAGATTGATTTTTAATTAGCAGTGAGCTGGATCCTGCTCTGCAGAGCACAGGCACTGGCAGGTGTTGGACTGATAGAATTTGGTTAAACCCATAGGACAGTGCCAGCCTTCCCCAAAGGCAATGCAGTTCAGAGGTTCACCTCCAAATTCCCAAGGGCTGCCAAACTTGGCGTTCAGCATTCCTGTTTTAAACTTGGAAATCACGGCTATTCAAATGCTGTTCTACTCCCAGTGGTTTTTCAGGATAACACAGTCTATGTTCTAGGAAGCCTGAGGCACTTCCAGGCTTCAGGAGAAGCCTACAGGAGCTGAGCGGAACTGCAGGAGACAAGGGAAGCCTGAAAGGCAGTGGGAACTTCTTGGTACTCACTGCACATGGTGTGAAGACTTTAAAGGTGATAATGACTGTGCCTGTCACCTGCTCAGCTACTGAGCAATCAAGGACAATGGAATCAGAATTCTTGCCTGCCCTAAGATAAGAAGGAGTGCCCTTTAAACCAGACTCTCAACCAAAATACTACAGAACTTTGTTTCTCCCCAAGAGCTACATGATCCAAAATTACCCTAGGTTTTTCTCAGAACAGAATGCTTCCAGAAGTTCCAGGTCCTCAGGCTAACATCCACATCTGGTAACACGTTTGCATGCTGCCTCTTGTAAACTTGGGTCAAAGTTGACTCTCATGGCCCATTTTCTGAATTAACAGTTCTGGTTACCCCATGCTCTTGTCCTGAAGGACTATTCCAGCCTACTCTACCATTATGAAATGTAATCACTGTTTTTAAAATGCCTCTCTGCCGAAGACTTACAGTGTGAATAAAGCACAGGCTTTGCATTTAAGCTTTCTATGTGCATTCAGCAAGATGCAGAAGAGTGCAAGGCAGAGAGAGCAGAGAAGAGAGCAGAGAGAACACACCAGCATTTTAGTTGAAGGGAAATTAATATCCTAGAAGCCACAGAGTACAGCTTTAGGAACTTAACTGTTCTGACATTGCTAGAAGGCAAGTCTCAAAGCACAAGGCTCAAAGAAAAACAAACAAAGCCAAGTGGCTTATCCATTAAGGTCTTCAAACAGCAAAGGGGCAGCTCAAAGGCAATCTGTCAGTGTAACAGCAGAACAGGCACAGTTGCTGACTTCAGCAAGGAAGCTGCATTTTGGACAAATGAGAAACTCCAAAGAAGAATTGCTGGCAGCTCTGTTAGAAGGGCATTAAAATAATAAAATCCTCTGGTCACGAGGGCAAGCATTGCAGATACAGGTGAGTCACAGATCATTTCAGGACACGAGTGTTTGGAACTCAAAACTATAAGGGACACCTACAACGTGGCCTCACGTGGCTCTTTGTGACAGACACATGGTCAGAGACACCCTCAGATGACTCAGCTGCCACAGTGTCATTTTCAGACAACTTGGTCTGTCTTGCTTAACCTCAAACAGTCCCCTTAATGAAGAGTAATTTCTGCTCAAATTGAGGCATGCCAAGTTTATGGGGACATAGGCCTGGAAAGTGCTGGCTAAATGTCACCACTGCTATAAACTCTCTCTTGTTGAATTTTGTTCTCTTGAAAAAAGTGGAATGAAGACCATGTTCTTATTCAGTATCACCTAGGAATACTGTGGTGGTGTGATCCCACTGCAGCACTGTGGTAAAAGGTATTCTCAACCAGTCTTGGAGAAGGTATAAAGGACAGGATCAATAAATGGTCACTGAATTGTAACTGATCAAAACATGCACTTGACATTAAATTAAAATAACATTAACATAAGCTTCAAGAAATGTCTGCATGGCCCTTTCTCTGGTGTATTTTAAAAGCACCAGCAGTAACACAAACACCTAAAGCATGGGAAACTGCCTTGTAGTACCTTGCTATTCATTTAATGCTGAAAAAGATTAAAAGAAAATTTAATGCTAAAAAAAATCCACAGTCCAGATGATGTATCACCCCCTCTTTTTCCTCTCATTTTCTTATTGCATTATCTGCACAATAATGATGCTGTATCCTAGTGGGAAAGCACTGTACTGTGTGCATCAGGACACCTGAATTCTCCACTTGGCTCAGCCAGAGGCTGACACTGACTTTGAGCAAGTTTTTACTCCTTGTGTGTCCATTTTGTACACTCAGGACCAGGTTGGCTCCTACTGCATTTAATGAGGTGCCCAGTGCTTTATGTAACCCAGATTTAAGGGAAGCTGAAAATATGCAGGAGGAACAATGATACTGAATGCATTACAAGCTCAGGGGGAAGAATTTGTGCCTCCTTTAGCAGCTGCTGCTGCAGTTCAGTGACTCAAGGGCCCACTGTGATGCTGTGCCTTGGATCCACAGCTAGGACTGGGAATCAACTCACCAGCTGCGTTCTGTCCAAATTACAGCTGTATCACTGCAGACCAAGCAGATAAAGAGCTTGGTGGCAAAGATACAGTGTGGAATGTCATGTTCAATACCAGACTATTTAATCTTTATTTGGAGCTTTTTGAATTTACTTGTCACAATCCCAAAAGAGCTGACACCACTTTCAGACAGGTGAAAGTGTAGGTAGCAGTTTTCCACAGGCTAGAGAAGACAGAATCACCATGAACTTTAATAATTTAAAGCATAATATCTTGTTTAAAGGAATCATTCAAATAAAGCATTTATAAACTTGGTCAAGTTTTAAATTATTTTGCAAAGAATTCCCTGACCCAAAGTGAAGCCATAAGAACAAAGCACATGAAAAAGAGAGAGACTGAGGGAAGATAACAGTGCCACAGACATCAGCATTGGTCTTGTTTTCCCAACTACACCCTGAATCTTTCAGATTCTCCCCATTTGCTTATGTTCAGCTCTGGGTTCATTCCTGCCCTGATTAATGTTCCAGCTACTGAAAGCCTCTGATGAAGTTAGACCTCAGGGGATTGTCTGTGGGCTAAATACAAAGGCATGTTCTTTTTAAAGACTTGAGGTTTATTATATTCTTGAGGTTTATTGTATTGTTTCCCCTGAGACAGATAAAGCAATGCATTAAATACATAAATCTACCACTGAGTGAACAGTTGGTGGAGGATACATTTCTTGTCCCTAAATACAATCACAGACTACACCTGTGAGATTGCCCATTTCATTCTCCATTTAAAAAGCAAATAAAATGGTGGAGCCTCACATACTTTTCAGAACCAGAAACACTGCTGCACTGTTTTCCCCATAGAACTCTTATAAGATGCAGTTTAAAAGTACAGATCCTCCTTGCATTTGTACAGTTGAATACTCCCAATGCCCTGCCACACCTGCTGTTTTGTGTAACCCAGTTTACCATGTGGAAAGATACTGTCCCAGTGAAGCAAAGAAAAAATTCAATTAATCAAAGAAACATTCACCCAAGATAAAAGCATCATTTTCACTTTTGATGCAAGAAATTGCTGTGTTGCACAAACCTTCTACACTTAGGTTTAATATTCCTTACAAGGATTTGTCTTTGTGTCATTGTCAAACAAATCCCTTGAAGGGCACTTTTCTGACCTTCATGATAAGCTGACCCTGCTCTGTTCTTTAATGCATAATTTTCTTGCTTTCACAGCCAGTTTTTCTATTTCTTTTGGTCACTGAGCTCTCACATCCCTTCCCATCAGTCCCAACATTCCTGCAGAAACCAAAAAAGCACAAACTTAAACTAAGCCCTAGTTTAACTTTAAATTATTAAAGCTGAATTTCAGGGAATTTTATGAAAATTATCATGAAGTGTGATGTGGCTTTCTAATTAACAGAGAAAAAACATGAGCATAAACCTCAAACTGCATGATTTTTCATTCATCTATTCAGTGACTAGGAAAGATCCTCGAGCTTTTTTGTGTGAAAAATTAGGTTAGTAATATCATGACTAGTATTTTAAACATAGTGCCTTGCTTCAGACTCTTAATTAGCAGCCTGAGTGTCAGGTAATTTGCTGTAGGCTCTCTAGTGTGAAGACAATCTCCAGTTTTTCAACATGTTTTCACAAAGAACCTCCTCATTCCTGCAGTCAGCTTTTATTGGTGTGTGTGTGATGCAAGAAATAATATCTAACACCTGCATGCAAACCTATCTGAGCTACCCACAGATTACTCTGTCCCTCCAAAACACACTCACATCTGGACACAAACACAGACCAGTAACTTCATGCTACCATTCAGGATAAAACCAACCTTGTACTAAACATAATAACCACCCCATTTTCAGGGTGCATTCCCTCTGGATACAGAGCTGGTTTAAGCTTTGAGAACAGCAATGCCTTGACAGCCTGCTGAAAGGTTTCTGGATGTCTGAACTGCACATTTTCCTTTTTCACTGGGGGGAAAGACTACTCATGATGTCATGTGGCTGAGAACAGGGTGGGTTTGGCACGGGTTCATCCAAAGGTATGGGCTTTGGCAAACATCCTCTAAGAGCCCACAGCCTCAAGCATATTTCACAGAAGGAGGAGCACAGCAGCTTTACTTACATGCCCAATCTCACCAGGGTCTAGCTGAAGGCCAAGCTGATACTCTACCAAAACAGCCCTGGGGTTCTCATGCTATTTTATCTATTTGCCCAAAATCCCCACCAAAAAGTCCATGTATTGTTTCTAAATGAAGTGACTTATTGATGTCTTAGTAACCAGTCTATTTTTACAATGCAGCATCCTGATGAATGCAGTCAGCCTGCAGAGGCTGGAGAGCAGAAAGGCAGCAAAACCCCCATGAGCTGGAGCGCAAATGTCAAGGAGCACTTCTGCCTTTGGGACGCAGCTACCTGAGCTGTGCAGTGCCTTTTTTTGCAGCCAGCATGGAGCAGCACAGAAGCCTGCAGGAAATGAGAACATAACCCAAATTCTGCCCTGCTGTACGAGGGAAAATCTCACCAGGAAGTCCACTGAATTCAATAAACTTTGGCTGGATTTACACAGACATAACGGGGATTAAAAATCTGTCCTCCTGTACTATGTGCCCTCAGCAACAATCAGGGGCATAGCATCACACAGAAATACCTGACTTGTTAAAATGAGGGCCAGCAGCAGTGCCAGCTATGTGATTTTGGTATTTAAGCATTTTAGAATCTAATAGCACAATGCACTCAACATGGCTCAGTATCCTGGTGCTTCCCAGTGCAGTGCAGGGACCCATCACAGGTGGTAAAGTGCAAACAGAGAACCCCCAAACCACTGGAACAAAATACAGCTTTTCCTACACCTTGTGGACATTCCTACAATGGATGCATTGGCATAAGAATTTTCTATTTTACTCACTTTTTAAAAATAGATTACTGTCAAGTATTATGGACAGTACAGTATGGAATTGGGACTGGAGGGGGTGATTGGCATGGGATTTTTTTTTAAACAGCCATTTAAGAAAGAAATCTGTCTTAAATGGAATATTAGTTTGGTGCTTTTCTAGAAACAGATTTTTCTGCCATGGACTTTGTGGTCAAAACCCAAATGCAATAATCTTTCCCTGAATATGATTGTTTTAATTGTGTTCCAGTGACTTAATATTTATGCAATTAGAAAGTAACTACTGTGGCATTTTAAAAGGTTCCTCTGAATGGCAGGCTGACAAGTGCTTGCATATCATTCTGAGTAAAATGACTTCACATTGTTCTGCTGACTCTAACAACTATAATTACTCTTTTATTCAAAATGTTCAACATGTTTCAAGAAAGAACACAAAATCTTCCCTAAGTGTTCTAATGAGCTGCTTTGTGCTGAAGAGCAAATCCTTAAGTAGAACATATAAATTGATAGGGTGCCAGGAGCTGCCCTAAATAAATATCACCCCACCAGTTGCAGTTTGAGTCAGTCTGACAATGCTGAGCTGCTGGGCTTTTGGGAACTGAGTTCACAGAGAGGGAGGGAGCAGTGTGACCACTTCACTTGGGCTTTGCCAGTGCCCTCAGCACGGGGGAGACAGCAAATCTGGGCATTTAGTCAAACTGCTGGTCTTTTCTCTGTCCAAAAGGTACATTTGAACACAACCACAATGTTCAGAAACCCATTCAGTATTTTGAAATTACTCAGAAGCTCACAGGGAATACATCCCAGAGACCAATGGAAACATCACTTTCCGTCACCAAGCCAAGAATTTCATTCCTGGTTGGTTACTTTCCTGTGAAAAACTCATTACAGGTTTCTGCTGCTTGCATTAGTGTTACAAAAATACTTTTTAAAATTGTTTAAAACCAGTAACTTTATGTAACTCAAGTAAAGTAATGCAAATTTTATGGATTAACTAACACTTTCAGGAATAAATAAGTTCATAGCCATGCTTTTAAATCCATTTCACACAGAATAAAAATCTCAGGTGAATACAAGATAAGATGTAGCAGTCTCTTGGGGATCAGAACAGCGCACTTAGGCCAGGAATGGGAGCCCTAGTGGGAATTCAGTTTGGAAAAATAATCCATTGCTTACACCAACAAGTAGTCTTGTATGATTAGAGAAGTTAGTGAAGTGTCAAAGCAGCTTTGTGAAAGAGGGAGTCATAGATGGTTTGAATTTAAAAGAAAATAAATAGAATAGAAAGTATGAACACTGCTATCTCAATAACCCAATATATGTTGCAGCCATATTTCAAATACCACTGCACAGTCTTAGCCCCCCCATTTCCAAAAGCATGTAACAAACTGGGGAAATATTTTGGAAGGGAAGCCCTCATGACAAAATAAAAAATGTTTGAGTTGAAAAATGCTGGAATCTGTATCTGATTGCTGTCTCTAAAAATCTGATTAAGGAAAAAAAATAATATTTATCATGATGATGTAATTTGCCTTCAAAAATAGTGAAAGACAGCTAAAAATTTGTGGCAAATTCATGCCCTTAGCTTCTTAGAAAAGACACAGTGAAGCAAAGTGGAGAATTTATCTCACCATCATTTGGAAAACAAAACCAAGCAAGGACAAATGGGAAAAAACCCCAAACAAAACAAAACCCAAAACAGAAACCCAAATACTTTCACATCTTCTGCCAAGCCAAAAAGTTATTTATTTCATATTTTAAAGATGGGTCAATTGGTCATGAGAATAAATCACTACAAATGTAGTTATACAATCTTCAATATTGTTGGTAGTGGGTTTTTTGCATTTTATAAAAGTGTCAGCAAATATTTCTCCTTTGCATGCACTCCAATGTTTTTCATTGACCTGTACAATGATTCCACTTTTAAAACCTGTCTAGTTCAAGCCCAGCATTTTTTATTTTTGCCAGACTAAGCAATCTAGATGGGTGGTGCAGAGAGTAACAAGCTTTCAAAAATACCCAGTTTCATTAATTTCTCTGCTCCCCATTTATCACTGCCAGCACTGTGAAGAGGAACAGGAGCAGGAGAAAAAGTGGATTGCACAGAAGATTTTACAGATTGCTTGAGGGTTTTGTTTCTTCCTCTCAAACTCTACTGTGGCTATAAAAAGTGAATAATCAAGTGGTCTTATTACCTTCTAGAGCTACAGTAATCTAATTAGTAAATCAAAATAATACATGCATGATAAAAATAATATATTCAACAAGATCAATGTTATAGAAGGGTGCCATGAAAAAACTGTCCCTCCAGGACAAAAACTGAAATAAAAATACTTTCTCTCTTCCCAGCAACACTTAGTCCAATTTCTTTGCAGGTCAAGGTAGCCTAATTAGCTCTAAATAAGGAACACCCAGTAGAATTTGTTCTATCATACATTTTTAAAGCCTCTAAAAACGTGATTTACTCAGCTAAACCCCAGAGTTTGAAATTCAAACTATTCAACCACGATGCTGTGCATTCTCTCAGATATAAAGGTATAGCAGTTCTTGCAACACCCCAACCCCCAGGTGATTTTTTTTTTCAAATCTCTGTCTTGCTTTTAGCCCAATGAATACATTCCTTTGTGGCACAGCTCAAGTGCACCTCCTTCACATCCTTTCAGCTCAGCCCTCCGCCTGATGAAGCACCATCAGGTGGCACAGCAGAGAAAAAACAGGCTGAATGCCAAAGAGATGAAAGCCTCTCTAGTGCTTGAATGAAATCAGCAGAGTACTTTAAAGCAGCAAACAGGAGCTCTCTTGCACGACACGCCCAACCTCAGTGCTGCACAGCTGCTGCAAAGCACCTCCTTATGGAATATTCAGAGGTTCTGCAGGGAGCAGCAAGGCAAGAAAACCTCACCCTGTACCTCTGAGTAACCCCTGACAAGGCACCCACACAGCTGGACTATGTGGCCTTCCCAGTCATGGCTGTGAACAGCAGGGCTGCTGGTGGAGGGCACAGATTTAGACAAAAAGATGAGCCAGGGACACCTGCAAAATTCAGGTGTGTGGTGCTTCAGGCAATGTTCATGCACACAGAGACACTGTGCTGAAGAGAGTAATCATATTAGTTTCCATATGGTGAATTAAAAAAAAGGACCAGACTGATAAAACAGTTTCACTTTTATAAAATGTATTGAGAAGGTTGACCCAGCAGCCAATAAACCAGTGGCAGTGAAATTGGTATCTTCCAGCTCGGGCATCATCATGTAAATCAGCAAATGATACATTTTAGTACTTGTGAAGTGTTGACAAGCATACATAAATCAGGAAACACTTTGCCAAGCTGTTCTCGTGCTTTTTCAGTTTAAAGTGGCAAGAGCCTCATCTAGATAATCTTATGGCCAAGTGCCACTGGCCACATAATATTGATCCTTTTCAGAAACATGCAGTATTTAGAAAAACCTGGCTATCAGCCACAGTATGGCTTTTAATTTCAAAGCCTTAGAAGATTTTGGAAATAGCATACTGAAGGAAAGAAAACAACACCAGGCATCTTGAAAAACCAGACACAGGCTTTTGTAAGTGAATTTTGCTTTCTTTTGCAAGCAGTGCTATTGCCTATTACTGATTTCTAATGACAACCAGTTCTGATTTGTGTCTCAGCAGAAACCTTCCGGGATTTTCCTCACATACTTTCTTTCAAACATTTCTCCATAGATAAGGTAATTACTTTTTTTTCCCAGGATGCTAATTTTCTCAACTTACAGCACTGAAAATAAGTGTCTATAACCTTTGGTTATAATTCAGCTGATACTGATCTGTAATTCTGGATATTCTTTGAGATAAAACTAAGTGTTATAATTCTCTGCACAGTTACAATTTTCAGGAGGAGGATTATAGTTCGTCTGTTCAAACAATTACATGAAAGAATGAAACTCAAAAATAAAAGCTAAGAATAGCAAATTAGTATGTATTTCACATTTCCTTTTCTGCAATCTGTTAAAAAAAAAAAAGTTGAATCAGAAAGAACAACTTCCTATCCAAATTCCTATTTTTGTCCTACTTTCCAAACATCTACAGTTTACGTTTTCAGATGTTGCTTCAAGTTCTATAAATGAAGTAAAAAAAGATGGGTTTGGGTATTTTTCTGATCTGCCATGCAGCACCACTTCATGTTATATTCTTAGATTAAGAAAATTATGGAAGCTACACAGAAGATTGGTTTCCTCAGGTAAACAGTATAAGAATGTCCCAGAAAGGATTTTCCATCCCAGCATTTCAGTGCTGGCAGTCTACAGAGTTTGTGGTCTGGCATACAATAATTCAGGTCTTTCACTGACTGCTTTAACTACATTGCTTGTCTAAATCAGCCCAATCAAACCTCTCCAAGTTTTCTTAATTTTTAGAATAAACTAAAGGAATTCTTAATGAGGCCCTACTCAAACTGACCACAGTGTTTGAAGCTAAGTCACGGTGTTTAAATACAGAATCACAGAAACATTTGGGTTGGAAAACACTTCCAAGATCATCAAGTCCATCCTCTGTCAACAGAACCACAGCACCAAGTGCCACTTCCAGCAGTTTCTTAAATACCTCCAGGGTTGGTGACTCCACTACCTCCTGAGCAGCCCATTCCAGTGCCTAACAACTCTTTCCATGAAGAAATTCCTCCTGATATCCAACCAGAACCTCCCCTGGTGCATCTTGAGGCCATCCATTCTTGTCCAGCCCCTGGTTGCCTGGAAGAAAAGACCAAATCCCATCTGGCCACAAGCTCTCCTCAGGCACTCCTAGAGTGGCAAGGTCACCCTGAGCCTCCTTTTCTCCAGGCTAAACACCCCCAACTCCCCCAGTTGCTCCTCACAGAACCTGTGCTCAGACATTTCATCATCTTTGTTCCCCTTCTCTGGACTTGCTCCAGCCCTCAATGTCCTCAGAAGTGGACACAGCACTTGAGGTGTTGCCTCACCAGTGCCCAGGGCAGGGAACAAACCCTGCCCTGCTCCTGCTGGCCACACTATTTTTGACACAAGCCAAGCAATGTGTTTGGATTTTAATCACCTCTCCATCACTGTAGCATCTACACCTAGGCTGGTGTTAACAGCTGTTTGCTACTCATACGTGCAATAATTTGTCTTATTTAGGATTGCTCTGGGATTCCTTTGTTAAGGTTGTGTGTGAGAAAATGCTAACAGCTGCCACCAGACACAATGAAAAATATTTATAGAAAACAATTTTTAGTACACTTGAAAAGATAGAGCCAACTTTGAACAGATGCACAGAAACTGAATGAAAATAGATCTTTTGAATTCAGCCAAGACTTTTATCCACATTTTCTGACTTTATAAATAAAATATGCAAGAGAATAATAAACTTCTGCTGTTTTCCAGTTTATGTAAAAAGGACAACAGAACAGAAACAGAGCACTATGAACTTTCTCATCCTCTCTCTTTTTTCCTAGTAATTTTAGAATTCTCATTAGCTTTAGTCACGAAATTTGAACTGACATTAGCAAAATCATCTTCTTTACTAATAACTCTTAACAACCACACTTGATCTTTGAACTTGCTTCTCTAGCACAGTTCCTCCAGTTGCAGACTGTGAGGAGATTCTGCCTTCCTTCCTAAGTGCTGCTTTCTGCACCAATATGTAAAGTTCTTTATTCCCACAATACACCTTCCTTTTTCCTAGCCTGGTGGAATCCCACTTCTCCTTCTGTTGGTTGAGATATCTCTCTCTGTGACAATCTTCCTGTCTCACATATCCCCATTTGAAGTCCAGATGAAGTTATTTTAACCCTTAAACATAGATTGTTCATTGTTAAATTGGAAAAGCAGATTCAGACTTTTAAAACATAACATGCCTTCAGCACTCATCTGAGAGAAGTCATTATTGAATAAATTATACATTTAGCATTTGAATTAGCCAGCAAGCTACTTAGGCAGGAGTAAATTAAAGTTCTCAAATTAAGTCCGTCCATGCTCTGAAATAGAAATTTAAAAAACATTCCTTAAGTGTTTTTAAATGAACATGAGGGAACTAAATCACACAGCTATTTCAAAAGCAGCATTTCACTTCCAGACCAGCTACAGAGGGAAATTGAAGGAAGTCTGAGTGATCATCCTTCAGAAGAATTTAAATCTGGGAATGGTATTTAATTAAATGGGATCAAGCATCAGTTTTACTTGAAACAAGAATTTATCTGTAGCTATGCATGAATTATGTCTGGGTCATGAGTAGCAGGCCATTTCTTTCCATATCATGTTTCAGACCACCAAAATGGCTCAGTCCACTTGGATGCTGTGCAGGACAATGAGATGCAAGACCTAATTCAGAAATTTTTACTTATTTCCACTCCAGACCCCTGACAAATAACCACCCCCTCCCACACCATCAGCTTTCCACCTGTACTCTCTTACATAACATCAAGCCCCACAACCAATATTTCTATTTCTCCCTCAGACAGTTCATTAAAAGGTGCACTAGATAACCTGGCATAAAACATTTTTTGTACCTTTAAAGATATCCTCAGATGGTGAGAGTGCTGCATCCTATTCTCTAAGTTAAAAAGAATTATGTTTTACTAGCAGGGATGACTAGAAATTTTTTATAACTATTTAGTCAGAAGTAAAATACACCTATAAAGGGATGCAGGACGTTTGAAGGATGCTGCATTGTTTGGGTAGCATATTCAGGTGATGGATAATGGAGTCTCAGTTGCAGAAAAGCTGTCTCCACACTTTTCTTTGGAGCAAATAGGATTTGACTGGCAGTTTGGCAACAGACCTCTTACTACAAAAGTAGCAAATTCTGAGTATGCTATTTTCACATTCTGACCATAACTCAGATATGCCAATTAAAATAGTGGAGATAAAATGATCAAGGGGTTTTGGAGTAGTCCTTTGGGTTTTTTTTCTCTAAGAAGACAGCCTGGCCATCTCTTTAGTCCAGCTGGATCATTATCCCAGTAATAAACCTCAATGCAATCTGGTCTGAACTCTCTGGCCAGTTTCCATGTCCTCTTGCTACTCTAGCTGGGAAAGATTTTTCAGAGATACAAACAATTTTTATTTTTTTTTCAGGCAGAAGACTCTACAATAAGAAAGAAAAATCTGCCTTCTGTTAGTTCACCTCCTTCCTGTCTCTGGGGCATGGGAAATGCCCTCTTCTTCTCAGAGAAATAGGGCTGAATCTCTTTGTTATCCCTCTTCCAACATCAAGAACCAAAGTTTTTGTTACTTGGGAGTGCCAGAACCACCTCACTGTTTGCCATCAGGTTTGACACTTCAATCTCAGGGGTTGTAAGAGCAGGAATCGGGTTCCTCCATATGAGATGGAGTCAAAAAGCTGATGGAGGGGAGAAGTAACTACCTGCCTTATGGGCCTGCAAAATAAGCACGCATTGCCCATGACAGACAACCACCAGTACATAGATGAGGTCTCAGTGCTCCAAAGAAACTCAAGTTTGCAAAGGCTTAAAGCATAAAAGTCCCTGATTTGGCTTCATCCTTCATAGTTCTCAGAACTCAACATGAATACACTGAATTATCTGATAAGCCATATGTCAGCTTCACTAACCTGTTTTCACTTTAGCTTGTTGATAAAATAGCAGCACTCCCAGAATGACAAATGCAATCCAGTTTCTGGAAATCAGCCTTCTAGGTGACTGAGACACAAGGAGAATGAATTTTCTCCAGAATTGCTATGGCTGATTTCTATCTCAGCAGTCATACATGGGTAGCCAAGGCACACATATAAATATCCAACAAAGGAAATAAAACTTGTCTCAAAGAACAAGATATTTTTAAAGGTGTCATAAGGTTGGATGGAAAACATTGGTAGCAACACCTGGGCAAATCATTAAGTTGATGATGTTGATAGTGACTGTGTACACCATGTATTCTTTTTACCTTTTAAAGTGAAGTTCTGAATAAGTACCATAACAATAGAATTGCTCTGGTAACTAGTGTTTAACTAGGGTCAACAGGATTTCCAGAATGAACAGGATGAAGACTGCTTGGTTTGCTATTGGTGTGACAGCTCACCAGGCAAGTCACAGGCCCCCTTCTCCTGTGAGGATCAGCATCTCCTAACACAGACCCAACACATCAGGCTGAGTTTTGAAAAAAAAGGAGCTGTGGGAAGATGTGGAGAGCAATCAGCTACATGTGGCTTTAAGAGTTCTACCTCCAACTCTGTGATCTGGCAGCAGATTTCCTTCAGGACGTGGACATTCAGTTTGTCTGCAAGCCAGCTTGATCTTTCAGAAAAACTTCAGCATTGTTTCCCCACTTGTGTTTTCTCCAGCTCTTTTCTCTAGGATAAGCTTAAAATAAAAGCCCCAGCCTGATGGTAAGAGGTGAAAGGAAGGTGATTCTGGAGCTCCCAAGTAATGCAAACTGGCATATGAGCAATAAAATTAACTTGATAAATTCGTGTGTGCTGAGCTGTACTCTGTGTGTGACTGATGCAGAGATGCCGGAGCGCCGGGAGGGAAGACGTGTTTGTGACAGATGGGTGGATGTTTTGCAGTGTTGAAAAAGAAATGACATCTCTCTCAAAAATGTCACTTTGCTTCTTGTGCTGGCATCCCCAGGCATGGTGTAGCTGCTGGCAGAGCAGTCTCGGGGCTGAGTGGCACCCTGATGGGAAGGAACTGAGGAATGCAAATAGGTGCAGCAGAGGCTGCTCAGGGCAGGGCTGGCTGGGGTGATTACTGCCAATTACAGAGGTGATTAGTTACTGCACTGCCAATTCCTAATCTGGAAGGCACCTACAGACTTCCCAAGGGGAGGCAACTTTGCCTCCCTGTAACAGGCACTGAGCTCTTGAGACAACCTGCCAGGGCTCAAGACACCACCTTGCTGTGCCCCATGGACTGCTGGGCTACAAGCCCGGGCTCCCTCTGAAAGGCCACCTCCTGCCTCTGCCAAACTGTGCTGTGTGAATCCAGCCTTTTGAGAAAGGAACATGAAAAATCCCCAACCTCGGTTTGATGCTTGGTTTAATTTGAAGCAAATGATGCAGTGAGTACCCAGGCCCGCAGGAAGGAAGGCTTGCCAGGTAGCCAGTGGTATCCCACCCCTCAGGAGCTACATTTCCTTGGCAATACTCCATTTTTCCCTACATTTAGCTGTTGTCTTTAGACTAGTTATTTCAAGGAAAATCCATGCCTGAATAAATCTGAAATTGATAGAGATGCAAACAGAGCTGTAGGAAAATTTGCCAGCTCTGTGCCCACTAAAGCCTGGAGATGTTCCTCTGTGGATGCAGATGTGCCACATGTCCTTCCCTCTCACACAGACATCCTTCCCAGGACCTCACCGAAGGGGGAACACCTCAGTGGTACATGCTCAAAGAGGCTGACGAGGAAAAGAGGAAAAATATTAAGGAAAATAAGTCACAAGCCTCCCTACATCTTCCCAGGAACATCTGGCTCATTCTTTCAATTGGATGGATTTTCCAGTCCCACTATACTGCCTCTCTGCCTACTTGAGAAGGAAATGGGCACTAAAAGCCATTAGAAGAGCAAATCCTGGCCTTTATTGAGATAAAACAGTTAATTTTAGCCCTAAGTGACCGTTTTATCATGGCTATCCCTAGGAGCAGCTTTGCTATACAATTTTAAGTGCCCCCTAAATCATATTTAACATCTTTTCCCTACTGTTCAAGAGCTGAAGTAGTAGTACACTATGCTTTAATGAAGAGATCATCTAATTATTCTGTCTTTTGTAGAGGGTCAACAATGCTACAAATACTTATAAGGTTATATAATATAATAAGCTGAGCTGTGCTTTCATATCAACCATGGCATGGTTTTAATCACTCAAAACCCCACACTGATCCAAAGCACCAAATCACTGTGTATTTCACACGAGGAGCCAGAGGCAGCTTTTGGTGGAAGCCACTTCAGGGAGCACCTCCTGCTCTCATGAGGCACAGCCCAAAAACAAGGTGGGAACACAAAACCCAGCAGTTCAGTATCCATGGAAAGCCTGCCTAACTGCTTAATAACACACCAGCACAGCTGAGCAGCTGCCCTTTAAATAAAACAAATAATGCAACAGCAGCACAAAAAGAACCACAGGTATCTCAGCTCCACCACAGTCAGACAGGTTGGCCCTGGAGAGCTGTTCTCCCCTCCTGCCTGGAGAGACTCAGAGCATCCCCTGGTAGTTTGTTGGTAAAATCAAATCTGTCTGTCAGAAATACGGCCAAGCCTTGATCCTGAGCGTGTAGTAACACGTGGGCCATCACACAAAAGAAAATGATGTGCTGCTTCTTACAGCCAGGATACTTCACTTTGGTAGTGACACTGAAATTGCAACAATTAACTCTAATGAAATGGACAATTATGTCTTAATGCAGTAACGGGCTGTAACATAATTAAGGAGAAGTTATCGGAGTGCTTTCTCCTACCATGCATATTCAGGCCTGCACTTTGATCTATAATTTGGCAAGAAGAAGAGAAAATGCAAAGCGAGTGGCTTGGAATGAGTTCCAGCAGCACTGCACACTCAGCTCCCTCCCTCCCCTCCTGCCTCTGTGCACAGCTGGTGCTCTCAGGGGGCCAGGAGGCTTTTGCAAACACACTGTAATTCCAGCTACCTTTCCTTAGGAAGAAAACACCTCTGGGCTGGAAATCTCACCAAAAGGCAGGGCTCAGCACCGCCTGGTTTGCAAGAAAGCAGGAGGCTCAGAACAAGGAGCAATGCAGCTTTGCTCAGGGCACCATTGGTGCATCATCACTCCTCACTGAGCCTGGAGCAAGCGCTCACAGGGCATGGCCCAGGCAGCAGGGAGGGCTGGAACAGACCACGGCTTAAGCCAAACCCTCTGACCCTCAGTACAGTCCCTTGAGCTTCTGCAGTCTTCAAGGGGAACCAAGAACGTGGAAATGTCTAAGAGCAGAGTCAGCCCTAAGTACAGCAGAGTTGTTCTGAGGAGTATGGCTCATTTCCTTTAAAGGGAAAAGGGGAAGCTCATAAAAATTACAAGCTTGGACAACAACATATTTATCTAGATTCTCAGGGTGCTTAACCTTTCTCCTTAAATAAGGGCTTCTGGTTAAGATCTACTTTCCCTATAAGGCATTCTGCCACCAGGCTTATGGATGAAAGCTGGAAAACCAGGACCTCTAAAACGTTCAAAATTCTAGGAACAAAATAAAGCATCAAAATTAATTTTTAAACTCGAGGATTTTTAAAAATTTCCTTACTGTTGATATGTAAATTCTCAGACCCAGCAGTTTAGCACTAAATCACAGTATTTGCCATTTGAGGGGTGACATCCACTTGAGTAGAGGGCTCACAATTTGCCCTGACAGGACAGAAAGCAAGAACATAGAACACAGTTCAGTTCCTTACAGATTGCAACAGATTTGTGTTACTTCATTACCAGGAGCCAGTTCTGCTTCGCTGTGATTTCTAGGAGCAAAAAAGGAGGGACTATAGGGGAGAACTGAGTCATATCTTCACAGGCATGGCTCTGATCTTAGCTGTGCATCTCCTGAGACAAATAGCCACAGAGACTTGGTCACATCTGGGAGGGCAAGCTCAAGAGGCAGAACTTGCACTCAAAAGCTGCTCCATTCTCCTTCCAGGCACTCAACAAAAGTGAGAGAGTCACTGAGGATGGAAGAGATAACCTCCAAGACAACTGAGTCCAGCCATTAACCCAACATCACCGTACTCACCACTGAATCATGTCCCCAAGTGCCACATGCACACAGCTTTTGAACTGTTTCAGGGCTCCCCTTCACACACTTTGAGATAAAGGTAGTTCCAGTATGGACCATGCTGTCCTGATTTTGTGTGGGCTAATCCTCTTCCCAGTGGCTGGTACAGGCTGCCTTTTGGGTATAGGATGAGAAAAATGCTGATAGTGGACACTGTACAATTGCATCATGCATCACTTTGTGCATTCATTTTTTATGATTTTCCCTTCCTTTCTGTCCTATTAAACTCTATCTCCACTCATAAGGTCTACCTGTTTTCCCAAAATTGTCTCCCCGCCCCACTGTGAGTGGCTGCTTCATTTAGCTGCCTGCTGGGTTAATCCAGAGCACACAGGGAGCTCCCAGTGCACCCCACAACCAGCTGGTGCCACAACCAGCACTGTTTGCAAGATGATACTCACACTTTCAGCCACCTGCCATTAAGCACCAGAGTTTTTCTTTAAATTACATGCCATGACATTGATTCTTGGCATGGCTGAGCTATTTCTTTAACCAGAGTCTTGTGCATGTGAGTGTAAATACACAAATATATCTGCATTGCTCTTTCATTAGCAGACTTGATAGCCTGAGTGGAAAAAATTGGGTGGTGAAATATTCTTGGCTGCTTCTCACACTGTTCTCTTTGCATCTTCTCCTAGAGGCTGTCAGAAAAAATTAGCGGACTAGTCAGACCTCTACTGTGACCTGAAACAGCCCTAGACCTTCAGAAATCAGGACTTCTATGGCTTCTATTTGGAGTAGTAACTTCCCTCCTCCATCCTCTCTTTTTTTTTCCCCAAGCAGAAATGATGGCACTAAATAGGATATTGAAGAAATCCATTCCCCATACGGAAAAAAAATAAAAATACAGTAGTTATCAGTTGTGAGGAATGCAGAGCACAGGGAAGGAGAGAAGCTATTCCACTGTAAAATCACCACTTTCTGCATTCAGCACAAGCTATCTCCTCTCACTTATGCATTTCAGGCAGCAAATTTTTTATGGTGATTTTAAGGTTGAACACAGGCCCTCAGTGACAGGTTCAGAGTTAATCAGAAAGCCAGTGACCAGGTCAAGAACATGAGGAAGAGTTGTAAAATCACTCCCAGGTGATCTTTTATTTTCACCTGGAAACAAGCACTGCAAGCTTGCCTTTGAAGCATTGTGAAATCTTGTTGGACTTCAACCCCACAAACATCGTGCTGAAATTACAAGCAATTTAAGTGCTAGATGTAACATTTGTTTTCCATTTGCTCACCTAGATCTTGGATCATTTAAATCAATAACTTAAAGAATTGGGAATATATTTCAGACTACATTCCTCTGTTCTTCAGCAAACCACCCCTATGTGTGTGTAACAGATCAGTGTCAGCATGATAAAAAGCAGAATCATAAATTTGTTTGGCTCTTGGCATAGTAGATTTACACACAGTTACTACTCTCAGAAGAGAATCATCTTGTACAGTCAAAACACACAAAATTACATGGTAGCAATTGCTAAGAACCTGAACCTATTGTGGTGCTTTACCTGTAAAAATGAATGCAGCATTTCTAGATGAATGCACAAGCGGTAGTTAGGCTGTCTTAAAATTAAGAAATATGCCTAAAATATCACTTGGACCTTTTTTCCTTTTTTTTTTTTTAACAAAAGAACCCTTACTATTTCAATAGTATTCTGACAGCATGACAAATTCTATTCAGCAGGTTTTCTCTTCATAAAAAGAAGGAACAGCAACAGAGAAATCAGGTTTTCTCTATTGCAGCAACTTTATTTTTTGTGTTCCATCAAAGCCTTTTGAGCAGAATTTAAGGTACTTTATTTTTAATTAGCTCTAGCCGAATATTTCTCTCCTTTCCATACAGAGTAGTAACCTCAAGATGGCGATATTTGTCCCCTTTTAGAGGCTGGGCTGACAGCAGGGGATTACTGAAGCGTCTTCCTTCATTCTTTCAGCAAAGTGGAATTTGTCTTTGAGCACATTCGAGTGTAGCTGCCTCCCAGAAATTTCTGTACACCCCCCTCTGGTAAAGGCTCTTAACTGCCATTATCCAGTCCTGCATCTTTGATAAACAAAAGCCTAGGGATGCAACTGAAAAAAAAATAGATTGGCTTCTGGACTTCGATTATGAGCTGAAAACAAACACCAGAAAGGTCTCAATAATTGGAAATAAAAGTTAATTTTCAACGAAGAAGTTATTATTTTACTCCACCTTTTTCATGCCTCAGAAGGACAGCACTGTCCCATTTCTGAATTTTCATTAGATGGCAGAAAAGGAAATAAAATTTATGAATGCTCTAAAATACAACACAATAATCGTGTTTAAAAAGGTTTTTTTTTCCTGGTTCTATAGGGAAGCAGTTTTTCTGTGAGTTCAGCATTTCTATAGCATAGAATGTTGCAAAAATTATTGGACACTGGGGGGGAAAAAAAAGATTATTATTAGACTGTGAATCTCTCCAAGCCACAGTCAAGCTAAAGCCGAAGAGCTCTATGGGGAAGTCGAGTTCTTTGCAGTGAGGGTTTTTATTTGTGCTTAAAAGGCTTGCCCTGACAAAGGGTGACAACACTGACAGGCTGTGGTGTACAACATCCATGTACAAACCATAGGACTATGGGTCAAATTCATACAAAAGAGATAAGAAAGAATTAGTTTCAGTTCAAAGCCTCGCTTGCAGGCAGCTCCCATTGTGAGCAATGAACATTTAAGCAGCTAGTTTTGTGCATAGGAGACACAGACTGGTTTTTTCCAGGAGCTGATTAAGCAGAACCAAAGTGTTGAAAATTTACGATTTTTGAGTTACCAAAGGCTGTTTGCAAACCTGGTGTCTGTCTGCAGGCTGCTCCTGCTCCCTGCAGGACAGGGTCACCCCATCAAATATTGTCTGAAGGAATTGCCTCCCCTGCTACTCTGGATATTTTCTGCTCTTGCTCTGTTTGCAGTTGTCTTGCTGATTCCCTGTGAACTGCATGTGTCAACTTTTCTAAGTGTGACAAGGACACCTTTTGCCTGAGAAGCAAACAAAATTTACTCAAGCTGCCACCAAACAGCATGGCTTTATAGCTGTCACTTCCAGCAGAGCCCTTTCAAGGCACTTAGGGAAGTCCACTGACCATCTTTTGTTGCCTGTGACAGTTTCACAGCTTTTCTTAGCTCCAGTCTAGCATTGCCACAAGCCAATTTCCTTATTTCAAAACAGTGTGCTGGACTACACAGCCTTTTGGGATCTTTTCACGTGCTGTGCTGTTCAGATGTTTTCTGGCAGAAGGTGTCAGGCTCTCTGCCTTCACTTGAGTGTTTCTAGTACCAATTAGCAAAATTGCCTTGAGGTCCTGAAGAATTTAGGAGCTCGCCTTAGCCAAAGAGGCTTTTGCTCAAGGTTTCAGCATATTGCTCTTAATAGTGTGGCTGTGAACTGCTGGAAGCAAGCAAGCAGTTGAAGTGTGCTTGCAGAGCAGCAAAACCCTGATGGAAAGGGACACCTGGGACTAGGACCTGACAAAAATCAAGGATCAAGGCAAAGAACCCTAAAGACAGAAGCTCTGTTAGTTCAGGCATAACCCACTTGTCTCTTCAGAGCCACTCACAGCAGCTCACAGGCAAGGTGATCTCACAAATAGCTGTGCTCTGGTGTGTAAAGATACTGCTGGAGACCAATCCAAAACTGGTAATAAACAGGATACCCCCCCCCACCAAAATCCCAAACCTGATTAATAACAGGAGATCATCTGTTAGAACATGGATGGAAACTGTTTCTGCCAATCCACTAGAATATTATTCTTGAGAAACACGGACAGAAGGAAGTCCTCTGTTTGAGGAGATGCTTTGGAAAAAGCATAATAACAATAAAGAGTTAATTACCCGAGAGTGCAATTTAGACAGACATCACTGGAAGAGTTGCTTTAATTAGTGTGGTTGTTAAATCTGCTTCCTTGCTTATGTTGCAAATGTGCCTCCTGCCACCTCATATCTAGCAGCAAGGACTCCACACAGGGATTGGAATGGGGAAGGTGGTTTTTTTTAATGGGGTTTGGTTTTTAAACCAAAATGCAGGTGCAGCAATTTACACCAGCTGAGCTTGAGCCCTGTGGGGGCTTGCTGAAAGTCTCTGTGGGAGACTGAATTGGAGACAGGTAAGGAATGAAGATCAAAAAACAACAGCTAGACAGAAAACAGAGCCTTTCATGTATCTATCCTGCAAAGCAGCATCATGTTTCTCCAGCCCAGTATGAGCAGCACTGACCACTGCAAGGCACAAAAAGCAGAGAGCCTGCAGTCACAGCCAGAGGCAGCTACTGAGGAATCCCCTCCTTAGAGCTGGATCCAGCACCTGGGTCCTGCCTTGCCAGGGCCACACAGGTGGCAATAAACACCTGCCCTGCTCTACCTGGGGACAGTCCTTCCAGTGCAGCCCAGAACACTGCAAGGAGAGAACACTGTCGGCAGTTTCTCATCATCAGAGCCAATATTCAGCTGGCAGAGGCTGGGACAGACCAGTCTTTCCTGAAAAGCAGCCAAGGAGTAGGTGGGCACAGGATATGGCCATCTCTAAATGATTCACAATTTGGACCCGTTCCCTATGAAGCCAAACTACCAGAACCAGCTGGTGTCTGGCCCAAGAGGGTACTGAGAATATTAAAAATCATCATCTTATGCAATTACAGTGTTATCTCACAGCTTAGTGTGCTGGGGTAAGGTGGGCACCCAGCTGCTCAGAACACAAGTCCAGAGTGCAGCATGCCCATCTCTAATATTCTCTTGAAACCCTGCCCTGAGGTTGGTAGGCTTGTGCCAACAGAAGCAAATCCTGTTTGCTCCTTACTCCGAGGATTCCCCACACTCCTTGGCTAAGTGCTCACGCTCCCTTCCACCTCCTGTGCCCCAGGCTCCAGCCAACTGTCACCCCCTGGGAGCCAAACATTTACTGCATGAAAACCCCAACACATGACAACCAGCCTCACTCAGTGCTTCTGTCAAGGCAACTGCTGCCTTTCAAGCTGATTTCCCTGACTAATTAAGCATGGAGACACACCAGACTGCCAACTGAATGGTGGTTGCAGCATCCATCACTCCAGCAGAATCCAACCTAATGGGCTAAAAGCTGCAGCTCGAGAGCCCAGAACAGCTTGTTCACTGGAATGGAAAAGCCATTGTTTACTGTGCTCTGAAATTCTCCGAGTTAAAAAGAGAGGAAAAAAAACCCAAACAAAGCCCCCTACATTCTCCAGCCTTGTAAACATTAATTATGAATTACTAAGAGAGAAGAAACACCTGCTCCCCTTCTATCATTAACGTTTTATGTATTACACCCTTCAAAAGCTCCTGATGTCCTTCAGAGGTAGTAAAAAGTGCATGGCCACACTAAGCCCCATTTGTCTGCAAAACCATGTTGATTCCACCAGGAATGAAGTTTGTTTTCCTCCCATATGTATGCTTTGGCTTCCTTTGTGTATATTCATGTGTATTTTGGATGAAATGGCTTCTCCATGTGTTTGGGAGAGCATTGTCCTTCATCTTGACTCAGTTCACACAGAAAGTTACTGTGAACTGCAAGCTGCTACTTGTAGGTTTGTTTTTTTTTTTTTACCCTCTGTAATGGCTTAGATCCTGAGATCCAGGACCTAAGATCTAGCTAGGGTCTTGAGAAACAAGGCAGAAGTTAAATTTAGCTACATCAGGTGTAAGGCAAGTAGACCAAAAAGAGAAGAGCATCGAGTCAGCCTCAAGGATGCCTTGTAAAAAGCAAACTGGAGTGTCCCACACAGCTTTATGCTCACATTCACACTCCAGCCAAAGCTCAATTTGAGGGGAAGAAGCCCAAGTTTAAGTTACCCTATTGGCACAAAAGGACTAGAAGGCAAATTGCTGCAAGTACATTGAAGCTGCAGCTCTATTCAAAGGAAAACACCACAGGTGTTTACAGAAAATAAAATAGTTTCACTAAGTATTGAAATCTGACCTCAATGTACAATTTCAAATCCTTTGAGACAGATACAACATTAAAACAATGTATTTTTGATCAGAGCCAAAGATTTTGTAATTTGGAAAAAAAACCCTGACAACCTATTTTACATTTATATCCCAAATCAAAGAGACAAGATAAAAGGAATAACTTCTTTCTTGACCTAGTAATATTGACAGAGACAATATTATTTCTGATGCTAAAAATTGACTCTGGTAGTTGAAGAAAGAATTAGAGAATTTGATTTTGTAAGAGAATAGATCAGCAAAAGTATCGTGTTTATAGGGATCTGGCTCTAAGAGTACAAACAAAGAATGGATACCTGGAGGTTTTCCACTTTAAAATGATTATTTAAAAAAATTATAGCCAAACTGCAGAAGATATGAGGATTTTAAGTAACATTTCAATGTTTTAAAGTGGCAAACTCCCCATACCTTTTCTGGTTTTTGCATGTGAGACTAATTCCCAGTTGCAGTTTGGCAGCCAGGGGTGTCACTGCACCAGGAGTTAAACAAGGGCAAGGGGCACTGGGCAAGGGGCAGGACAGGGGCTGTGCCCAGGGATGTGTGGGAGCTTGACACACCTCTGATCACACAGGGAGCAAAGCCAACTCAGCTTCTGCAGGAGAAAAACAAAGCAAAACAAACAAAAAGCTCTCCACATAACCAAGAAGATGTCAGGGAATACCTGTAAATAAACAGTTTTATCGCTCCCTGTTTGTTTCAACATCTCTTTTTCTTGCCTGTCCTCAGCTATTTGTCATCCTCTCCTGTTGCCTTTACTCCCACTCCTGCCTTGCCCTTCTGTGTAACCCACTGCAGTTCTATTGCCAGGAAAACTCAGAGATACAAAGTATCCATTCTCATTTTCCCATCAGCTGGTGACATTTTCTCTGCATCTTTCCTCTCCATCCAGCTAGCAACCTGCACAAGGCAGCTGCCACCTCCAATCTCTCTTTTTGCACCACCAGGCACAGGAGGATGAATTCTTCTTGATGCTTGCTTCTGGGCAGGTAACAGAAGGTTGAAACCTTCTGAAGGAAACTTTGAGTCACCATCACACTCTGCAAAGTGCTACTTGATAATGACCACAGGCTAGAACACAAGAATGCCTTAAAAGACAGATGTTTCTCAGATGAGCAGATAAAAAAAAACACCCTGAAACTTTGCATATATTCATAACTGGAGCTTCAAAGTCACAAAAGTAAAGAAATTTTCCAAAAAAATCAAGACATGCCAGCTTTTCCTGAAACTTCTGCCTCAAGGATGTAAAGCACCATACCATAGCATGTATTTCCAGCCTTCTATCCTCCTGCTAAGAGCTGCTTCTCCAGTGTTTCCAACCCTGGATGGGAAAATGCTGTTTGTTATGCTGGTTTCCAGCACACTACAGGATCTGCATGCAGCATTAGCACGCTGTTGTAATGTCACACAGCCCTGCTTGAGTTGCAGGAGCCATTAATCACAAGTTCAGCTCTTACAGACCTCACTAAAGGCCTTTTGCCACATGAGTGCACAGCACAAAACCCCACTGCTGAATTATAAACATCAGCATTGCAGCACTTAACAGCTAGAGGAATTTTCTACACTTATTACAGCTCAACAGATAGAAAGCACTGAAACACACAGAGCAGAAACTACCAAGTCTCTCACTTTTACATCTGAAGTACTTCCCTCTTAGCAGTGCTTTTCTACCTCAATTAAGTAATACCTGTCAGATAACCAGAAATAGAAATTGCTTGGAAGCTGCCTGTGCTTATTTATCAACATCAGTCTTTGATAAAAATATAGATCTGAACAAGTCTATTTCACAGTGAAATAAAAATAGCTTCACTGAACAAAGAGAAATTAAGACAAGAGAAAGGGAAAAAACCTTTAGCTAAATCAGTTTCTAAAAGCAATAAGTTCATGAAAATCTGAAACATCTAAGTACAGCAGTACCTTGTCTGGAAAAATCACGTTTTCTTCAACAACTGTTGCTACTTAAGTATTTTTCCAATCAATAGTATGGTATAAGACAATATTTCTTTAGTTTGTGTTCCCTAAGAAATTGCACACAGTTTCTGAAAGAGGATATAGCCTAACATCACAGCCATTCTGAAAACATGAGCTGTACTATAAAACTGTTCATCCCCACAGCCAATCCCCCTCTTATTTTTACAGGATACATTTAGGGCAGGTAGCTGAATTTGCAACTTGCACTGCAGCTTACACACCAGCCTGAACATTAAAAATATTCCTTGACATCAAAGCACCCTCAGAGATATAAGGCAAAAGACTACCTAGATACATTTTATTATAAAAGCCTCCTTTCCCTATTTTTCCATAAATATTCCTCAGCTGTATAAGTTATATTTGTTAAGTACCAGTGCCCATCTGATTAGTGACACAAAGCTACTGCAGTCAGGCCACAACTCAAACAAAAGATTAATATCCCAAGGTTCAAGCTGAAATAAATGTTTACTCGCAGAGCAGATGTGTGTTTTCTTCTTCCTCTCCAGCTAAAGAAAGACTCACCCACTCAGCTGCTTCCAAGAAACAGTATTGGCCTTGACCAGTTCAGCTGGGATTAATTTAAGGAGCATGACAAAGCATGGTCAGCCCTAAGAGCATTTGGCTGCAGAACAGCCTTACAATAAACATCTGTGTTACTTCAGAAGGATGTGAAGAGACAGGTACTTAGCTGCTATATATTGCCTTTTGTCTAGAAAACAGTGAAATCAGGGATGAAATACACCAGAAACCTAATTGTTGTTTGCTTCATCAATATCAGTAACATTTGGGCATTTTATGTGTTGACCCTGCTTTAGGAATACCCTAAATCACATCCTTTAAGGTCTACCAGGTCCCAAACCCATTTGCTTGCTGTGCTGAGCTGGTCCTACATCTTTGCTCCCTACAACCTTACAGCCTCTCTCCATCAGATGCCTGGTGACACCAGCTGTATTTCAGAAGTTTTTGTCCCTGATTTGCTGCCTGAACATGAACAGCTATGCTTCAGCTTCTCCTGCTTCTCTCTGCTAGCAAATGCCCAAATGCATGTGTTTTTGTAACCAAGGGAAAAGCACTGGGATAGCTATACTGTTGAATTTATAAAATTCTCATTGCTGTCAGGCTAGAGCAGGTGTTCTGCCAGCTTACGTTTACTGAAGTCAACTAGCAAATTTTAAAAGTTCATTTCCATGGTTGTGTGCAATGCTTAACGCAAATGAAGTAGCACACATGAATTTCTGTGTGGAGGAAATGAGTTAAATTTCCAATCCACCTGTAAACACAAGCACCACTCTGTCCCTAACAGAGCACAGCAGAGTATTGCTTTGCCCCTGAACACGCTTAAGTGTTTATTTAAGCTTGCAGAGCTCAGAGGAGAACTCGAGCATCTGAATGCTCCTGGCTGTGTGGGCAGTTATTTGAGCTGAGCTAGAGAGGCACAGAGCAGGGATGGCTGTCAGGAACCAGCTCACAGCTGTGTCCATGCCAACAGCTCTCCTGGGACGCTGGGTGCACCTTTGCCATTATGGGAACGTTGCATTTTGTTACAGCTTTTTGCCAGAACTCATATTCTTCCATCAGAGAAGAGCCTCCCCAGCCTCCCCCATCTGCTGAGAGTTCTCTCAGCCAGGATTTTAAACTCAGAGCTTTGCTCTCAGGTGTCTGAGAGCTAAGCCTAAATTTTACATCAAAATTCATTGGATGGCATTAGGACAGCAGGAGATCACTTCTGTGAGAGCATACATACATACCTGGATTCTTCCATTTAAAAAGCCCAATTTTTTGTATATTTTCAAAATAACTCTCAGTTCTCTGCTGACATAATGAGATCCATCCAATATTTTCATTTCAAAAGTAGTGAAGTTTTAAAAAACAAATTCTCCTTCATCACTCTCAAGATAAAAGTAATCCAGCCTCTAGGAGCTAAAGCAATAACAGCATTAAAGGGTGGTAAAGGCAGTTGGGAATTCGATTTGGTTTTAATGCCAAGAGAGTAGGCTCTTAAACTAATAACATAGGAGGTATTCAATTTCTTTCCAGCTATACCTGAATGCACCCAATTACAACACTAATATATCACAAATTTGATCAATATCAAGGTATTTTTCCAGTAATTTACTCAAATCTTTGGGGCATTTGAGGTATAGGTAAGTGCTTGAAAACAGCAAATGAACACATACCAAAGAAAAATTAGTGTTGAAATATAAAAAGCAGGCAACTTTTCAAGACTGAGTGGCTGATTCCAAAAATTTGCCTTCTGCCTTTAGCAGCACAAGGAAAATGCCCTCATATGTTGAAGAAGACCAGATTTTTTGATCCACAATCCTACTGGCATCACAGCTTTTAATTTCTTACTATTCCTGAGAGAAGCACATGAGCTAAACGCTGGCAGAGATTCTGCAGCAGCACAACACCTCACTGTGCACCTGAGGGAAGTCACCTGTCCTGTAAGAGCTGCACTGGGCACCAAAGAGCAGATTTATAATTTTTGGTTCAGCTTTCTGCCCTCCTGTAGCAGAGACAAGAAGGGAAAGACCCATGGGCTGTGATTCAGAAGTTCATTAATTTGCTGGCCTCTGATCCAAGGTGTAAATGCAGATGTTTTTCTGGTGCTCTCACAGAGGCAGAAGGACGTGCAAATATACAGACTATGCTCATATGAATTTGCAATTCTTACTTTTTGTTCCTCTCCCTGCAGAACATGGATCTGTTAGAGAAACCTTTGGGCATGGCTGTTCTTAAATCATGGAGGGCAGCAGAACTCAACCCCACAGCTGAGATTTCTTATGCCTTCAAAAGTTACCACATTAAATAACAAAAGCATAGATAAAAATAATGCATCTATGTCTAGGCTAGGAACAGCTTGGTATAGAAATCTTGTTATTAATAGATATTTCCTGGTGTTTTCTTGGCCACTAACAGTGGAAAAAAAGGGGAAATATTATACTTATTTCCTCTTAGCTTTTAAACACAGAGAAAGACAATTCACCTTTTTGCATTTTCAGGGCTCAGTTTCTATCCTTCTCCCTGTTGTTGGAGCCCTACTGTGATGGATTAAGTGAGATGCTCCCTGAGCATCAGCCCCCAGAAGAGTTGCCAAACATTCTTACCTTTTTGAGCTGCTTCTCTTCCGCCTCTCATACTCCTTCTGTGCACTGTATTTATCTAAACTGCTTTCCGGTTAAATACTCAGTACCTTAATTAGTGTTTTATATAGGATATCCCTAAATCTCCTCAGGATGCATCCTTCTACCCCAGAGAAGCAAGAATATCAGCCATAAATCCCACCTACCCCTGTGAAGAGAGCAGGATTTGTTCCTCCTCCTCAATCAGTCCTTGAAGAGAAACACCTGACATAAACAAGCAACCTTCCTGCCTATCCAGTCAGGCTATGATGTATCCTCTTTTTTTTTTTTTTTTGTAAAACAATTTGTGCATAGAGTTTGCGCATACTTTGTCAGGTAAACAAACCTGTTGCTTAAATATCACTAATAACTCAAACCTAAAGCAGATGTGGTTGAAGAGGTGCCTGGGTACATTTCAGCCACAATGTGACCTCAGGATGAGGGAACAATTATTTCTGTCCTGCTTGCACTCATTCCTATTTATATGGAAGAGAAAGGAAAGCAAAGCCAGGCTCCATGTAATCATAAATTCGTTTTGTCTATATATGGCACACATAGTTAATCACAGAAATTTAAGACAAAAGTCGTTTGATGACAAGTATTTGGATGAGAGGGAAATAACCATGAATGGGAGCAGAGCCTTGCAGGCTTCATCCTGCTGGACTCTGAGCAGGGCTGTAATTCCTTTCTCTCCAAATAGAGGGCTATCAAATTCCACTGGAATCGCCCTGAACAACAGAGAGAGCATCCTTCTGGTCTGAAGCCAGACTGCAAACCGAGGGGGCAGAGAGGGAAAAGTTGTCTCTGGGACAAGTGCTATCTCCAACTCATTTCTTGCTGACACTGGAATAATCAGGTGGAGGTGAAGGAGCACACAGAGGCATGTAAAAGCCCACAAGGATCTAGAAAGGAGATGGATTATCCATCACTACAGAATCCCTGTCTGTCCATGCTGTTTGTGTTTCTTCCCCAACTTTGACAGGTTGAATGGCTCTTTCTTAATGTCTGGAAAATGAGCAGCTTCTGTTGTCCACACAGAGATTTGCAGGTAAGAAAGTCTTATCACTCTCAATTACTATTTCAGTGGGAATTTATGAGCTACAGAGAACAATCCTTGTTTGCTTGGAGCGTGGAGATCTGCGAGAGAACTGCTAGCCGGGAGTTATTCACATTTATTGGCCTGTAAATCATTTCACTGTCTCATCACAAGTGCTAGGTTAGAACATGACTTGGTGTTTACTTGAAGAGCTCCTTTCATCTCAGAGGGATTACATCAGCACATGCTGGCATGCAGCTACCTCTGGGGTGTTATTCTGTTTCCATAAAAGCCTTGGAAACACCATCAGTGCGGAGTGTGAAACGCAGGGAGAGCAGCGGAGCGCTGTGCAGGCTCAGAGCCAGGGGCTGCCAGGCTCCTGTCTGCAGCACAGGCAAACGTGGACACAGAGAAAAAAAATTAATATGGCAAATATATGTCTTGAAATTGAAATATATATATATATGTCTTTAAATAAAAAAAAAAAATAAAAGTGATACTTTTCAGCCCTCAAGTATTTTCAGTTCAGGGCATTTCCTGGATCCATATGACAAACTTTCACATCCACAGCTTTCTCTGGCAAGCAGCTCCCTGTCTGCTGCCTGCTGTGTGAAAACCCACTTCCTTCTCCTTGTTTTGATCATGTCTCCCACTAGCTTGGGTTGCTCTGACTCTTAGTTCTTATAGTATAGAACAGTTTGAGGCTTAAGGACATGCTAAACTGGGAAGAGAGGAAAAGCTCATGGTATGGAGGACTCTCTCTTTTTTTTCCCCCCCAAATGAAAGAGGAAAACAGACTTGGCAAACCCCCCCCAAATCCTTTGAGAGCAAGTATTTATACACAAATATTCTGCTTTCTGAAAATACCAAGGAAAAGCAATGAGGGGGAAAATCCCTTTTCAATTACTTGAGCTGAGATTTGCACAAAATGCTGCTTTTAACAGCCTTAGACACAAAGAGGGTTTTTAAAATATTCAGAACACTTACCTGGAATCCCAAATAAAACAAGTAGCCCTTTACATCCCCTTCCAGATGCCAGGATCTGGGCTCACTGCAGCTGACAAGAGTGACAATTTTTGACCCCACAGCATCCCTTCCTTCCTTCCTTTCCCTCCTCCTCCCTCCACACCAGAACTGTGGGATTCAATGGGCTTACAGGTAGGTCTGCCATATACTGTAGGCACCAAGCTGCCTGATTGCTTGCCTCAACCACCTCCTGACTGTCATGAAACCAAACTTTGCCAGGAAAAGTGGCAAATGCTCCAGCTAAAACCTCTCTGGCAGCACAATCTGCCTATAATGACAAGTGCTGTTTACTTCAATTAGAGCAATAAGTGAGTTTTTCTGCAGCTGGAGCACTGCAGGAGAGCTTGAAGGCATAAAGAGATTCCAGATATGAATATTAAATATTTGATGTTTCAATATGGCATCTCATTTTCTCCCCTATTAGTAGAGGTCCATCTTATTTAAAGGGAATGCAGATTACATTCCATGTTACATTAGTTTCTAAAACAGTCTTGCATTAGATATGTGCAGAAAACACAAATTAGAGTGGTCCTAAACTGTAGACTGGATTTGTAGAATCCTCCCACTTTATGTACAGCAAATTTCCTGCATGCCACCTTGCAACTTGACTTAACTGATAGACTACAATATCCAACAAGTTCTGCTTCTACACCTAAATTTCCTTTAGAATAATTCACACTGACACTAACCCAGAAAAATCACAGTTCTCACTGTGTCTCTAGAAAACAACACAGAGAAGTAGAAAATAAATAAAGCTGTCAAGCAATGAAGTGAAACTGGGAAAATCAATTCCAGAATGTAAATAATAATGGCTGCTATGATTGCAACAACAAACATTATCCTAAACCTCAGTACAGCATGCAGAATGCCAGAGTATTTGTTAAAGTGGGCCAAAAGAGCTCCCTCATCCATTTAATGCCAGCAGAAAGCAAGTTTGGATTCATTTGTCTGCATGCTAAGCATCAGGCAGTGTTGATAACATACCTGCCCTGCCACACTTGCAGATTTCCTGCACGAGCCACAGGGATATTTTAAATATCTTTGTGCTTGGCTTCTTCAGCTGCCCTTCGTGAGAAGTCTGGAAATGATGTGTGAACTTCACGGTTCACAGAAACAGATTGAGATGTTTACAGACACAAAAACGTCTTAAAAGGGCAAATGGCTGTAAAGCTGCTGAATAAATCTTGTTTACAGTTATAATTAAATGCTGCCATAAATTATTCTTATTTCTCATGGAATTTTTTTTTTTTTTTTAAGAAAACATGATACCCAGGTGGTTCTGCCATTTTTGTTGAGAAGTCTAAGCAAATCAGCACAAAATGCTTCCTCATGCCCAGAGGAATAAACATTCTTCCATGGACTTCAGCACAGTGGAATGAGCCAAACCGTTTCCTTTTTCACGTTCTGTTTTGAAAAATCCAGTGTTTGTTGATATATAGTGCATATACTGTTCCAAAGTGTGAAATACCTTTTATTGTTGAACATAGGGGATTGTGATAGACCCCTGTGTTACATTTCCAGGTCTGTGCTGAAATCTGGCACAGGTACTCCAGCCAGGGGAATATTTATCACAGGAGTGCAACAGGGGAAGAAATTTCTAAAATGGCAAAAATTTCGAAACCTTCTGAGATCAACAAAGGAGCCAAACTTTTAAAACTTGCAGGCTGGTGCTGCAGATTTGTCTGAAAAGTGCCAGACCCTGTGTGCCTGTGGGTGCAGCAATAATTAGATTTTACCATTCTCCCTCATCTTTTCTGATACTAATTGCATCACTCCTCTGCACCTGTTTAATTACAAAATAAACCTTGCACTGTAGAAAAAAGTATCCTCCCTTTGTTTTCCTTTCAGATCCCATGAATCCTCTTGTAGTGCATCAGGGAACTACAGCTGGGATGGGGTCTTGTGCCACAGCAGGCTACATTTTCCTGATAAAGAAATCAGTGACACATTTGGGAAGGTCTGTTGTAGCATCTTTTCCTAGAGAAAAATGAATTTGGTGTCTCTGAAAAGCAGAATCAAAATACTTCTCAGCATCTCAGGCATAGCACATTCCTAGGAATGGAGTCAAAACTTTCAGTAGATGTGACCAAAAAAGGTTGATTATTTTTCCCTCTAAATGTGATAAAAATACTGTGTTGAACCTCAGCATCAATTAAAACACACAATATATTTTAAGGCTTTAAGTGTGGAGCTAATAGTACATTTATAAAAAGGTTTTGCATCAATAATCTCCTTTTTAAATTTTCTTGTATATGCCTTTTCCTTATATGCCTATATATTTAGTTAAAGTATAAGCTGAGAAGGAAAGAAAACTATGAGATGGAATTAACTGGGAAAAATTCATTATTGCAGAATTTTCAAGGGTTTTTTTGGTATTTTTTTGGTAAGAACTCATTCTAATGAACAATTGAGAACACTAAGTTTAAAATGCCAAAACGTGCTGTTTCAAGCAGCAGTGATTCATTTTGACTTGCTTCCTGTATCCCATAGAAATCAAAACAACATGTTTTGACAGCATTCTGTCAAGATTATTAGCAGTAATTAATCAATTCCCACAAAACATTTCAATTTCAGCAGGAAACTGGAACTGCCAAGGCTGTTGATGGTTCTGGTAGAAGCACAGCAGTAAAACCTGTTCTGCCTCAGAGGTCTCAGGTAACAATTTCTACAGATTTTTATGGAATATACCTCATCTGTCTGCAGTGAAACATTTGTTACAGGGGTTAGTTGTGGTCACATTTTATTTGCCACATCCCTGGAAGCATTCAAGGCCAGGTTGGACAGGGCTCTGAGCAACCTGATCTAGTTTGAGATGTCTCTGCTCATTGCAGAAGGCTTGAACAAGATGAGCTAGACTTTAAAGGTCCCTTCCAACCCAAACTGTTTTATTATTTTATCATTCTATTCCCAAAGACTACTTTTTTCTCCATTTTATGACTCTCTTTTCAGGGTCATAATACAGTGTCTGTCTGGCCACATAGATTTGCAACACAAATGCAGAATACAGACATCTGGCATATATTTGTAGGGATTACTTCATTTTTACTGGGACAAATCATCATGGAAGCTTAGAAGTTTCACTCAGTAGGCAGGTTCTTAAAAAAAATATATTTTCTTTATTTCCATTGATGCTTACAAGTGGCAGAAGTAAAGAGCTGAGGCCCTGGAGATGGAGAAGCCCCAGGGATGAAGCTGTGTTTAAACCTCTACAAGAGGATGCTGGATGTGGTTTTTTGGCTCTTACTTACCTATCTTCCTGTATTTCACTCCTTACCTTGCTGGCTTCACCTGCATTCTCTGCCCCAGCACCTCTGTTTTATACCATCATCCCATGAATTCCCTCACACAGACCCTCTGCAGCTCTCACAGCTGCACCCTCACAGGCTGAGCACAAGGCTAGAAAAAGACACCCTCAGAGCAGCCACAGGCTCAGGAGAGGGAAGTAATGTTTTTCTATCACTTACACAAATTCCTGAAATGATTACTTCATCAGCTCAGCACACTGGTACATAGTTTAAAACCAGAGCTGCCAAAGGTCAGTATAAACACACACACATTCACTCTGAATTTTCCAGGTTCAGTACTCCTGGTTCATGCTGTTTTGCAGCTGCCCAGCTGTGCACTCAAAAGCACCTGCAATGAAACTCTCATGTCAGAGCTAATTTCATGTGATTTTGTGAATGAGCAACTTTGCCACAACTCTGTTAAAAGCAGCTAGGCTATTTGTAACCTTTTTTTGAATATGTATGCATCAAAGAAGAGCAAGGAAATCCCTTTGTGTCCTCTGTCATCTTCTCTTGCAGCAGGGTGGCCCCAAGAGTGGGACTGGAACGCGCCACCAAGCACTGTACAGAGGTAAGGCACTGCCTGCATCCGCACTGAAAAGCCAGAAACTGCATTTTCTCTGTCTTCTTTTTGAGAACTCTGCTGGCAATCCTAGAAAAGCTCGGGTTGGAAGGGATCTTAAAATCCTCTAGTTCCAAGCCCCTGGCATGGGCAGACAAGTTTGCCCAAAGCTGCATTCAACCTGTCCTTGAACACTTCCATGGATGGGGCAGCCTAAACTTCTCTGGGTAGCCTGTGACGGACCTCCAGCACCCTCACAGCAAAGAATTTCTTCCTGATATCTAACCTGTGTCTCTCCTCTTTTAGTTTAAAACCACTCCCTCTTCTTCTGTCACTACCAGCCCATGTCAAAAGTCGCTCTCCCTCTTTTTTATACTCCACAAGAGTATGAGAGCACAGCCATGGGTCAGGCCCAGCTGCTGGCAAACCATCTCCCTTGTCTGAGCTGGACCTTATAAAAGGCTGCTCTGCCCAGCACAAAGATTTTAACAAATGGGAAAGAGTTTGACATTTTATACCATTTAGTGAAATGCCAGACATCTGCAGGGCACAAGAGGGCACCTGGTGCTCCTACTCCACCTTCTGCATCATCCCTAGAGGGTCTGGAGTCCCTACCCAGGAATCAGATCCAGCCTCTCCTCCCTGTGCTGTGGAGCAGGCAGCAGTAAGTCACCTGCCAGTCCTTGTTGGTGCCATGTTCCTGCCCTCAGACTTTACACCTGTAAAGATTAAGGTTTAGGAGAGCCCTAAGTGCTGATGAGGCCACCCTTGGAGAGCTCACAGTGATTTTTAACTCATGGCTTTCCAGCTGAAGGCAGTTGCCTAGACAACAAGTGTGATTCAGCAGCAGTGAATTGTCAGGGCAACAATCTCTGACCGTACCTGGGACCAGCTAAACAGCACAAACAGCCAGCAGGCATGAAGGCCACACCCAAAAAATTGCAAGTTAAAAGGGTAAAATCCTACACTAGGATATGTGGAAAGCCAAAGAGACTTTGCACTTGCCCGCCTCAAAAAGCTGAGTATAGTTACTCCACACAGAGAAAGAAAAAGATCCTTAATAATTTGGCAAAAGAAATAATCTTGTCTCAGCATGATAGGAATCCACAAAACATGACTATGCACAGCACTTCCATGGTTTGTACTCAGCATCCTCTGTTTACACTGTCACCATCTTTTGGGGGATATCACTGATGTAACGTGGGAGGAAGTTCACTGGTTGCTCATGCAGAATTTGCTTTCCATTTCCTGATGGAGCGAGGCACTTGTGTTTCTTTCCAATTTTAAATGTTTCTTCCACTGTGTTTTCTTTTAGAATATTTGCACTTTAAGGAAATACATGCCCAAAATATATTGAAGGATGAGTGGGCAGAGGGAAGGAAAATCACTGTGGTATGTATTCATCCTTTATTTAAACTACTTTATAGGCCCTTGAAAATATTTGGACTTTTTTCCCCTCCAAATTTAGCTAGTCTTATGAGATATTAATTATTAATTTCCCCAATGTATTTCAAGCAGTGCAATCACAATTAAATAAAATACCCATTTATTCTGCTTGACCATCTCTCTGCATTTAAAAGTGTATTTTAACTCTTTTAAGGATTTGGATGACTTGGGTTGGAGCTAGGGTGAAGGCTTTTGGTTTATTCTGCTCTCTCACAAACTCTGACAAAGTTTGCTGAATTCCAGCATGACCCTGCTGAAAAGTGTCCTAAAGAAAAATTATTTTGTTCTTTCATATAGATCTATCCTGCTCCAGTGGAGATTTTGGATTGAAATTGTCTTATTTGCAGAAATAAATAAGACTGCACAAACTCACTTAAGCTTCTGGTGTTAATAAATCTGTATTTTTAATATGAGCAAGAGGTTGTTTTGTGAAACATTTTCCTGTGGAATCGGGAAATGCTGTCACATTCTAGTTTAGCTTCACTTGCCATCATTTTTCTTATTATTCATCATTATTTGGGTGTAACGAGCCAGTTTCAGTCACTTTTAATTGCCCCAAAGCCCACTACAAGTTGACCAGCAGGGCTGTCAGAGCTCAGCCACTCCCTTACAAGGAGTTGGGGGTCCTTAATGAATGATTTTCCTGTCTATTTTGTTGGGTTACAAGAGCCAACTAAACATAGCAAGATATCTCACACACCAACCTTGGGCTGCACAGGCCACCAAGCACAGCATCAGCCACATCACTCGTCTTGTGTGCCACAGACCAGAGGAACTGTTTTTAATTTTCATGAAGAATTGTGCCTATTTTCATATTTCTTTTTTCCAACCTGTGTGTCAAGAACCAGGCTTACCTTTTCTTTATCAGAGGGTCAGGAATGACACAGGGATGAGAAGATGCATGCAGGATTTTCTGGAGACCAAAGGGTTTCAGTGCTTCTCTAAACAGACTGGGATTTTTTCAGCCTTCAGACAAAGTGTTATCAATTTCCTATACCTTTAAAATGCTAACTTAGGTTTTGGAGGGAATTTTTAATCCTAAACATGTTTTTTGTATTAAGAATTACGTAGATGAATCAACTAAGCTCACTCACAATATGCCACAGTTAGAATTTGAAATATATACCTGGATTTGTTTAGCAGACTGGTGCTCTGCCTAAATCACAGGTCAATCATAACAGGACAGGAAATTCATCATAAAAAAACCAGGACCAATACTTACAAACTTGTTAACTCAACCATGGTTTTAAAAAGTGAACTCGAGTGACTGGGTCTAAAGTCAACTCACCTGAAAAATCAAACATCTGAAAAACAAGCAACATATCTCCCAGATGAGGCAATTGCCTAATAAGTGACGGTAAAACAATGAGCATCTCATCAGTTTGCTGTTAAACACCAAAGAAGGCATTATTGTGTACATCTGGCAAACAGCCCTAGGGGACTTGAGACACATATCTATGATAAAAGGTAACTGCTAATAACAGAAGCCATTTCACATTCCACACAGGAGAGACTAGGAGCTGAAAAAATATTTCAGAAGCATCTCAATGATTTTGTGATGATAAAAGTAGCATTTTTGTTAACACCACCAAGCCTCGAATACAATGCCATCCTGTCTGCTTCAAGTTTTCTGCATTCTGCATTTACAAAATCAAAAAGGTTTGCAAGATGAACGTCAGTTATCCTCCACCTCTTCCCAATGACTTTGTAACAAACTAATGCAGCCAGTGCTGAACTGGAGTTCCAGGACCATTTATTGGAAATCTGAAACACACTGAAACCTCAACAAAGAAAATGGGACTCTGTTAATCTTCACCCTGTGGAGGGCTGATAAAAACCCTCTGTTGGGCCATAGATACCAGAGTGGTAATAAACCCATGAAAAATTGTTGGTTTGGCTAATTTATCTGTCCAGCTCTTTAATGCATGGTGTAGGAAAGGAATGACATTTTACCAACATCACTCAGCCAAATCTGATGCAGTTACACACAGTAACAGGTATATTAAACTGCTTATCCAAATCCCACCTGCAATTCACTGGATACAAACCCCAAGTTATGTAAAAGCATTTTTAAAAACACATTTAAAAAATCTAGGTTGGCCACCATGCCACATTAAGATGGAGCATCATCCACCTGCACTGTTGTTGCCTTGTGCATTAAAAAAAAAAAAAAAGGCAAATCTCCATGACCACTAAGGATAACAGGCATAGCTCAAATTCAAGGAGTCAACCCAGTGTCCACCATCCCTCCCCTCTGCCTTGCAGTTTAAGTGGTGGAGATTTGCCTTGTTTTTATAGGAGAATCTACAGCTGGCTGGAAAGGGATGGATAGGGTTACTAAAAATGTTGTCTGTTTTAGCAAGGGGGATGAGCAGGCTCAGAATAAGTTAAATTACGTACACTTCTGCACCATTCTCACTTTTCAATATGATAGTCTCAATTACAGGTGACAGTTTCTATTATTGGAAAAAAATGCACTGAGTGAGAAAAAAAAAAAGGTTTCTGGCAGGTGTCAGGAAGAAATCCCAGCCCCATGTTAGCAGCCTCCTTATTCTTCTTTGGAAAGGCTTGACCTGCAGGGAGGGAGGACAGCCTGCTCTGTCATTTATCACTGTGACTTCCAGCTATCTTGTTTGTGGAGACAAACAATGCATCTGGAAGCAGGAGCAGTGCACCACTGCTCTTTGGCATGACTGCATGAGTATGACATAGTCGGGCAAAAAAGCCTTTTCATTCCCCCTCCTACAAGAGCCTCAGGGGATTCAGCTTCCTCTCAGTACCTCCTGCAATCTACATAAAGCTATTTTTTGCCACAGGGGCTCAGTGACTGAGCACTCTGAAGTAACACTTCTTGGTTAGCATTTATACCTGGTAACCCAACTTGGGGGCTTGCTCATAAAGCAAGCCCAAAATGGGGGGAAATGACCAGGAAAACTGCCCAAGCCTGGATTCTTCACAGCTTCACAGCAGCTGGAGGGTGAAGAATAGTCCTTTTTCTGTAGATGTGTTTCCTAAAGTTTCCAGGCAGCTCTGCCTCTAAGAGTGCTGAGCAGCTCCAGCGACAGCTGTGATATGTCCTAGGAGCTGCCTGCCCTCTAATCCACCAACACTATTATCAGGACCCCAAAATTTGGGGGGCCAGGATCCTAGATTCAGGGTTCAAGTGCCCAATTTTGGGATTTGGGGGGGTTTGGACCCCAAAATTGAGGGTTGGGGGGCCTGGGATCCCAAACTGCCTAGCTCTAAGGGTGGCAGAAAATTGGAAGGATTAGAACACCACAACCTGGAGTCAGGACCCCAAAATTTTGGGGGTTTGGGAGGTCCAGGACTCTATAAAACCACCCAATTTTGGGGTCCTGGACCCTAATTTCAAGACAGTAAATGGGGAATGGGGGGGAAGACATTTGGGGGAATGGGGGGGGTCAGCACCCCAAAATTTGGGGGATCGGGACCCAGCACTCAGGGCTCCAGAGCTCAAAATTGGGCATTTGGGGGGTCCTGGATGTGAAATTTGGGGGTTTCAGGATGCAAACTCCAGGGAGGAGACCTCATTTTGAGATGAAAATATTGTTTCTGATGAGTGCCTTAAGCCAGCACAATGCAGAAAGGTGTGTTTATTCCATTAATTATAAGTTTGGATGGATTTTATTAAGATGGGAAGGAATCCTGCCTTGCAACACTGAGCAAGGCAGGTGAATATGATATATTCAGGCAAGTAGAGGGGAAAAAAGGAATGCACATGCAGGATTTGAGCCAGGGGAGCTCCATGAGCCTAGCACAGCTGAACTCAGAGTAGGAGTTGGACACATGTTTAGGAGAAAGATTCCCCATTCCCTCTATCCTTTGGTAATAGGTATTTTGAGAGTGGGGGAGAGGAAAGGCAGGACATCAACACCTCTGCCCACATCATTTCCCATAAAGGGAATCATGGAAGAAATGGAAAGGATTGGGTTGGAATGAACATTAAAGATGATCTTGTTCTGACCCCCTGCCACGGGTAGGAACACTTTCCTCTATCTCAAAGATAGATGGGGCTAATCCAATAGTAAGAAATTTTGTCTAATTACAGTGTGACCCTTCCCAGCCAATCCTGTTCTAGATCTGTTAAGGCTATTCTGTCACCTTTATACCTCCTTTATTCTTTCTATATCTTAAACTTTATAGCTAAGCTTTTTTTCTACTTCACTCAACATGTCTCTGCTTTAAGCTTTAAATCTACACTCTTGCTTCTAGCACCTAGACTTGGAAGCTTTTCCCAAGGCCTCAGTTCAAATCCTGTGTTCTTTTCCAGGCTTTGATTTACAGGCCCAATGTTTTGAGAATTTCTTGCATTTTGAATTCCAACAGGTCATCTTGGTGGCCTCATCTGGACTCACCTTCCTGTGCAGGGACCCCAGGGCTGGGTGCAGCTCTGCAGGTGGATCTCACCAGAGCAGAGCAGAGGGGCAGAACCTGCTCCCTCCCCTGCTGTCCCCACTGCTCTGGATGCAGCCCAGGATATGGGTAATTTCTGGGATGCAAATGCACATTTACACATTGCTGAGGCACGCCCAGCCTCTCATCCATCATTATCCCCAAATCCTCAGCAGGGCTCCTTTCCTTCTGCTCATCTGGGCTTTCCTGCGCTGCAGAGGTGCCTGGCTGCTCACCTACCACTGCACATGCAAGGCTTCCAGCTCTGCAAAGCTGTGCTCTCACTGCACAACCACCACACTGTGATACCATTAAATTAAACACCTCAAAATAGCAGCTCGTATTTCTCTGGTCAGATAATGCACTATCCAGGCAGCACAGATTTAATACAGGAGGCAGCTTTCATGAAACAGCTAAGGGGAGTGAAAAGCTATGGAAGATCCTACCCTTTTCCACTGCTAAGGTGAATCAAAAATAATAGCCATTTGGGGTTTTTATTATGGTCCATCAGCAGGGATGTAGCTGCAGTAAACCTGGTCAGAAAAGACAAGACAGTAAAGTAGCAGGAGAAAAAGAATACAAATGAGAAGACTTGGAAGAGATGGAAGTAAACAAACTCTCTTTCTAAACTTCCTGTATTGTAAAAGGGGTATTTCCTGCACCAGCACCTTTCCAGACCCAGGGACAAGAATATGGATTTGGTTAAAAAAAACCCCTCATCTAGTGGGCCTAAAAGTCTCCTAAAATATTCAGAGGGTGTCTGAAAAGCATCAAAGAAATGGTGAAGTTCTCTGTCACAGAACAAACAAGATGGCAGAGCAAGGAGCATGCTGGCAGCTCTCAGGGAGCATCATGGAGTGAACTTCACTCTAAACATCTAATTCTGAAGACTTTCCCTTGTCCAGCATCCAGTAAGAACATCCTACCTACCCATGGGTGAGCAGAAGATGGAGGGTGGCTGGTTGATGTCAGCAATTCAATTCCCTAAGACATGCTGGAATACACTTCTTGTTTCCACAGCCAAGTTCTGTGCCTTCTGTTATAGATTATTTTTTCTTTTTACATCCATAGACTCAAGTGCTCATAAGCCCATCTGGGGCCAGGGCAGAGAGCATGAGGCTGTAGTTAAATGTCAGGCTGCAACTAAAACAAAGCTGATCTCAAATTTAAACAATCAGTGCCTCTACAATGAGACCTTCCCCTGGTACCTGTGCTCTTTCTCTTTCATTTAGCAAAGCCTCATGCACAGCATCCAGGAAAAAGTGGATTTTAAGTCACAAGCATTTAAGAAGAGTCTCCCCATATCACAGACAGCAGGAGCTGAGCACATATTTGAATAGTTCATTGCACAGGGATGGAGTTTTCAGTTGTCTCCCTTCAAAAAAAATTTATAACTTCTAAACCTGCTGTACTTTATGAATAGAAAAACTTGACAGTACCTAAGTTATAATGGTGCATAAGTTATGACTTATAGACCTCTGGTAACTTATGCATGAAAAACCTTGACAGTACTTGTGGACACAATTCAAGTATCATTAGAAAACTTTTTGCATAATTTCTGCACCATATTAAAAGACTCAATCTGAGATATTTCAGAAGAGGCTCATTAAAGGGCTCTAGTATTGTTCTCTGCTAAATAATCTGTTTTATTACTCCCTCTCTCCCTCTATTCTTATCCAAGTCATCTACCCTGACTTGCCAACTACCTACACAAGAGTGGTGAAGAGAAACTTAATTTAAAAAAAAAAAAAGATTCTTCTCTATATTTCCAGCATTGACGTTGAAACATTCATACTTCATTTACTGTACACAGAATTCAGAATTTTTGTACAGCTGCACTGTGACTCAGATGGCATTGAAAAGGTAAGCTTGGACATTACAACTGTAGAAAAAAAGCAGTTGTTGGTAAAGAAGTCAGAATTCCAAATAAACTCAGAGCCTCACACCACTACTAGAGCATCACACAGGCACTTTTATGCTGCACAGGACATCAGAAGAATATGTGCATAAAAATACCAGCAGCTTCTCTGTGACAAAGTCTGGACCAAATAACCAGCCAGGAAGGTAAAGAATAAGATGTAAATCAATATTCTTTGCAATGTTGTTCTTGGCATGATTCATAAGAACCACAGGGAAGGGATTTAGGCACATACTTCATACATTGGAAATGATCCCACAGTCCAATAAGGGCAAGGTGAGATTTTTAGCAGGAAGATAATCATCAATGCCCAAAAAATCAGTTTGAGTCAAAGATAAATGCATAGCTTCCTCTACCAAGAGAGTTTAGCTCAGCAGGAACTGCATTTAGCCTCACCCTGCAGCCACAATCCAGGGCTATTCCCTCAGCACAGCTTCCCCAGGCTGGGGGGAATGATCCAGATGGGATGGCCAGAGAGGCACTGCAGAACACTCATACTTGTTAATTAACAAAGAAAGCTTGCACCTAAACAAGTGCATTTTTGTGTACTGAGATAGGAACAGACCCCTGTCTCCCACCCTTACAGCTTCTCATTGCTTTATGTTAACAAATCCACAGCTCAGCCAAGACAACAGGAAAACCCCACTGCAAGGGATAGGCAAAACAAATGACTCTGCTTTTGCAGATATTTTACTTGAATTACATTTTGAAACAACCTGTTAGTCCTTGCAGATTTCCCAGTGAATTAATCAAATACGTATAATATATCATAAAGAAATTACAGTGAACAAAACAGAGTTTGATCACCACATTTGAGCATCAGTTTCCTTCCCAGGCACATTTGAGCTGCCTGCAGTCCCAGCCCATCCAGGAGGATGCCTGGTGGACAAATCCTGGCACAAGAGTGGGGCTGCAGGCAGCAAGGCCTTTTACCTTATTGGCAGCCAAGAGCTGATGCCCAGGGGAGACAGTAAATATCAGGAAAATATCACCACCTTCCTTCCCAGTCTCAGAGGCAAAAAGCAGTGTATTTGCACTTAATGATGCCATATTTGAGATGATATATTTAATAATCCCTGTAGTCAGACTGAAGCTCAGCTCCAGGAGCTCTGAAAATTATGGACACAAATAGCTGTGGCTTAGCCTCAACTCTCTTGCAAAAAGCAGCCCACCTGCACCCAGAGCTGATGGGAGGAGGGCACCTTCACCTAGGGTATAATTCAGACATAAAAAAAAAAAAAGCTGTGTAATATTGTGTGGTTGTTCATTATTTTTCATAAGAGAGAGCAAACAATGTCTGCGCAATGCAACTAACAAAAACAAGGGGAGAATGGAATGAAAATCTGGTTTTTTCAACAAGTCTGGAACATTAATTCTCAGCTCTGATTTTAAATCAGTTCTTAATATTTTGTTCAAAGCTCCTTTCCTTGCTATCCATACACCTGCATTCCAAGCACAAGTAAATTGCCTTGGGTCTCAGTGTACCCATTGCTTCAGGAATCATTTTACATTTGCAAAAGGATGAATGAAAATACTCCAGAGCCTGATATGAACATCTTTGGCTGTAGTATCCAACATGCCATACTCCTGGAGTTAATCCTCTTACTGTGATTAGCAGAAGAACAGAAGGGTTGTAAGGAGGGACTTAAGTGGGCTTTGCCCTCAGCCAGGGTTCATAGCCCAGGCTGCCTCCTCTGCTTCTTGCGTGAGTGGCCCACACTGCAACTCAAAATCCTCCCTAATTAAATACATGCAAGGGATTTCTAGGAAGGCAAGATGGAAAGTGAAGTGTGCCAGAGAAAACAAAAGTGTGTATGGCACATGCTGAAGGTGAAAGGAGGAGTGAAATTTGAGGTGGTGGTGGGGATGTGGGTAATGCAGTTACTGGGAAAATGTGGCAGGGTATCTGTGCACCCCAAAGAACACAGGTACACATCACAGCTTCCAAGAGAAGGGGACACTTATCCATCAGTGTCTGGATTTTAGGCCTGCTGAAGCACAGAGTGCCATGGAAGGAGAGCTGCTGCCAAGACCTTCACGTCTTCTGTTCACACAATACACTGGAGTCCTGCTCCAATCCCACTGATTCCCAGCTCCCTCTCAGCATTTACCTGTTACTCACCTGTTGCTAGTAAAACAAGGCTATAAACTATTCATTATTTAGAAGGCTGCTTTCTTTCCCCTCCAGAAATCTGCACTGTGCAATTTAGCTCCTCTGAGATTTACTTAGACCCACCTAAATTAACCTTACCAAACCTACTGACCACATATGTCATTCTTGGTCACAGCACTGCTTCACATGTACATAAAAATCAGCTCATCTGCTCCACAGTGCTTAATTATGAACAGCTCCCAGTTTCCCTACTGGCCCCTCTCTTCATTTCCTGATTCTGATTCATCTGCACCTTCCTACCAAAAAAATCTTTTCTGCTCTGAGTGCACTGTTTTGCAATCCACATAACAACTTCATTCTACTAGACCTTGTTACGAAGCCCAAGTTTCATTATTCTTCCTAGAACTAGCCAAATTATACTCAAAAGCAAAGCACTTTTATTTATTCCAACTCAAGTGAAAAGAAATATGGAGTGATAAACTAACTTTAAGCAGTAACTTCAGTTTGGGAAAGCCCATGCAGCTGTGCTTTAATAGTACTGTGTTTAAAAAGAGCAAAATTCAGGTGATGAATGAAGCAAAAATGGAGTTATATTCTTGGAAACCAGAGCATCCTGCAGACAGGCAAAACAGTCTGTGTGGAGCCAGCCTCTCCTGGACTAACTGTCTGATTGATAGCCCCTTCTGAGTCCCTCCAGACCTCTTCCTTACACAGCCTTCCTCAAAAAGCTCTCTGGGAGCCTCTTTCACCAACCAAGCAGATTCCTTGGCTTTCAGTAGGATTTTAGGTCACAGCTCTGCCAAACAACCTGTGAGACCATATCTGGAAAAGCCACAGTAAGGAATTGGCTTTGATACTCCAGGAGTCCCAGCAGAAGATGTTTGAGCAGGATTTTCAAGTTGGAAAAGTTTCCCTCTGAGAAATGTGATTTAAAGGATTGCCAGCACACTCTGGGAAGACGAGAGTGAATCTAGGTGAGCTTGCACACAATTCCTCAAGAACAGATCAATAGTTTAACATTAATATCGATGACATCAGTGTCTGGAGGGGCCATGAGGAACTGCTCCACCCTCCAAACAGCCCTTGGTGCCCACAGGCAGCAGAAATGCACAGCGTGGAGGAGGGGGATGCTGGGGGTGCATGAAACAGAGAACCTCAAAGCAAACTGACTGTTCCCAAAACAGAAGAGCACTGCCTCTGGAATTACATCTAGGCATGATCTTGTCTCCCCAAGGACCCACAGATCGGTGGAGGAATTTGAGCTGGCACATTTACCCAACAGGTAAGTCAGTAATTGGATGTTTGACACAGTGTGGCAGTTTGTCACAGTAACAGGACCATAACACACCACAGCAAGATAAAAGGAATCAAACCCACAACACAGCAAGCTCAAAAAAATAAGGAAAAATACTGTTTTTATCAAGCAAGGCATCTTACCTGTCTGATCATCTATGTAGTACACTTCCAGAGACAAATTACAACTTCAGAATTACTTTAGAAATGGATAAATGGGTTTTGAGCTGATTTGCTGACAATTTGCTCTTCAAAGACATGCACTCCTCTGGGAGCATCTTTGTTTTCATACAAGTTTTGGAATCTTCCTCTCTTCTTGACCTCAGCATTCAAGCATTTTAGATATATCCAAGCACTGGCTAACATCCCTCTTTTACAAATACAGGTGGCTGCTGGCTGAACTCAGCCTGGTCATCTCAACTGGACATCCCACTGTGTCAACAGCTGGGAGGGCTCTTCTCTCCTGATCCATTTCTGAAGGGGAAAACCATCTCTGTTGGTGTTCAGCCATGAACATTGTTCCTCAGACTCCCATTAGTAGTGGCATTTACACAGGTTATGTGCTGGAGAGAGAAAATGTTTTCTTTTTGCGATAATGCAGATCATGAGCAATGTAGTTGATTTTTCTTTAACATACAGTCTAATGCTGAGAGCTGCAGCAAGAGCACAAAGTGTCTAATAGCTCAGAGCTGCAGTGCTCTATCTTCCCTGCATCGTGCATGGATTCAGGCACAGCAGAGAGCGACAATTTTGGGCTCCAGCACCAGAGATGAGGCACTTAATGTCTCTTTTAGACATGGTAACAAGAGGTGTTCACACGGAGTGTGCGATAAGACACAAGGAAACAGAAAAGTGCTAACAGGAGACCCAGAGCAGCATTTCTTGTGGTACATCACATGCCATTTCCTCTTCACAGACAATTTTGTTGGTTTCCTATTTCTCCTTCTACCCTGAAGAAATGCTTGAGTTGTCTTTATGGTTCAAGAGACAGCCTGCAGGCAGGATTTAATCACAAAGCTTTGCAGAGACCTTGGAACTTTTACAGGGGTCCATAACCCTACTGACAAAAGATGTGCATATTTTGTGTTGATTTTTGGTGCAAGCTAAGACTCAAGTGATTCTCTCTCCTTCTTAGAGAAAATTCCTACCTAATGTTACCTGGATATATAATGTTACTATGGATAAACCAAAGACCAGCTGTAACACTGACTTTCCTTTAAAAACTTAACCTGCACTCTCACTGCTGAGCTGCTGCCTGGGATTTTTACTGCTCCAAGCACCAACCACAGAATCATTGGTGTTGGAAATGACCATGGAGATCAAATCCAACCATTCAACCAGCACTGCCAAGTCCACACTAACCATGTCCCCAAGGGTCACATCAACATGGTTTTTAAATATCTCCAGGGATGGAGTCTCAGCCAGTTCCCTGGGCAGCCTGTTCCAGTGCTTGCTACTCTTTCAGTGAAGAAATTATTACATTTGTTAGGATTGTCATGCTGTACATGAGCCAAGTAGGTTTGAATTATATTCTCAGGCTACTTTTGTTTAAGAAGTTTTAAAATTCCTTCTTCAGGGAAGCAGGAGCTGAAGTTTCCTGTCCCACACCTCTCTGCAAGCCTCTGGAGAATTCACACACTCCAAGGATGTGCTGCCAACAACACAAAACATTCACCCTGAGCATGGAAGGATGCAATGAACCCACCTCAGGTCATTCTTAGTGCTGTGACTTAAGGAAAGAAACATCAGTCCCAAACTCTAGCTTCTCCTGTGTCATTGAAATTAAGATGTTTTATTATGAAAGAAAAACAAAGTACCTATTCCAGCAAACTAAATGCACGACACTGATAACTTGTAAAGATTTCTGTATCTGTTACAGGAATGTTTTATTGTGGCTTCACTTGAGGGTTGGCTGATTCTACCTCTCCTTTTGTCCCATAGCACAACTTCCTCTTCTTGTCCTCCCAGATCCTTTGTCCAGTGATTACAGCTTTAAAGGTACCTCATCCAGGAGGGAGCACCTGAAGACACAAGAAGGCAGAGGAGAGAAGGGTGGCTTGGCTGCAAGCAGAGAGGAGCTGCTCTTTAGTGTAAAGTGCACTCACTGCAGCAAACCTGCAGGATCCTTCAGGATTTCACAGATGCTACTTCAAAGAAGAGATGGAAAAAGAAAGTTAAGTTTCTCTAAATCAACTTTTTTGGATGAAGTTTGGAGGACAGCCCCTATTTACTCATTGATGAAAGCATGTCCCAGAAAAATCAAGGCAGAGAAGTCTAAAAACCTTCAAAAACAAAGATCTAAGATCAAAAACCTCCAACACCATGACCCAGATGCACTGTCACAGCTTTTCAACGCAGGCTAAAAAAAAGGCAAAACCAGAAATAGCAGCTTTAAAAGGAAGTAAAAAACAACACTGATATCCAGAATAGAACAAAGATACAGATCAATAGGAAAAAGTTTCAAGCTGTTTCCAACAGTTGAAACATCCTGAGAGCAGGTTTCCCAAAATATACTTCCAAATGCTGGTGGATAAAACCTCTGTCATTCATAGTGTGGTAATTGCTGAGGCTGGGATGGCTGCACTGAAGCTCTCCAGGAAAGAAAGTTTGGAGACAAAACAAAGAGAGAAAAGTGGCAGAAAAGGATGGATGTATTGGTGTCAGGGAGAGATGTGAGAAAGAAGGGATGACTTCACATTTTTCTGTGGCTTGCTGGTTTGTTGGTTTTTTGTAAAAAAAAAAAAATCTTTGTTCATGCATAGGTATGATGCAAAGTTTACCCTTCCTTCTGCAAAACTTCCTGCTGCTTCTGAAGAAATCCTCCTGGAGTAGCCCTGAGAGCTAAGCACAGACCACTGATTCATGAAAAAACCTTGCAAAATCTTGGAGAACCACTGATTCCCTGCACAGCTTTTCCAAATGTGGACTGCAGATTCCCATTCTGCAGTCCTTGCCCATATATTTGATTACAAACTGGTCTTCTGTGCCCGTGGATTGACTGAATCCTGCACACTGTCCTAAACTGTGCCTTCAATTGAACTCAACTGCATGAATGGTATCAGAGCCCCCTCAAGCCTCCACGAGCACCATTTTGACCTTCAGTGGTCAAATTTGGGTGGTTTTAGCATCTGACAATCCGGTCACCAGCTGCTGTGAGTGCTAGGAAGGACTCAGGTGTTCCAGCTCATGAGAGTGGCTCTACAGTCTTACAGCAGCCAAAGACTATTTCCCATTTTCACCTTCCTATCACATGAATGACTCTTCTCCCTGAGCTTTCATTTCCACCTGGGAATGATGAGAAGCGCTGGGTAAAACCTCCACTTGCCACCAGTATTTGCTGATGGCACCAACACAAGGAGGTTCCAAGCATCTCCAAGAGCAAGAGCCTGCACAGCTCCCAAAGAAAGCTGGGGAGAGGCAGCAAGAGTGCTGATGGACACCAGCCCAGCTGCCAAAACCTGCACCAGCACTGAACACTGAAAGCTGGGAAGAGAACAAGTTTCACTCTGCCCTGGAAGATGAGCATTTCTGTACACCCAGGGACTGCAGGCATGATGAGCAGGCAGCATGATGCCCAAGAGGAAAATAAACCAAACAGAAACTGAATAGAAACTGTCCAATAGACAGCTTGTCACCAAGGGCAGAAGGTGAAAGAGAAGCTTTTTTTTTACTCTAGAACTTATCCATCTGAACCCAGAGCTCCTGAGTGTTTCTAGGATCACCAAAATATCCCCAGTTTTTGTTTAAATTGCTGTCTGTCCTGTGCTTTCAGCTGGCAATGCCCAGAGTGACCAGGGAATCACAACAGCACTAAAAAGGGAGGAAGACAAAGATGTGCACAACATAAGGCCAGCTTTTTGGAGTCAGATGTGGAAATGCCAAACGTGATCATTAAGAGCCTTCTTGCATTGCTCCTGCTTCTTTTTCACACACACACTGTTCTAGGTTGGGGGAGGGAGTAGGGAGAAGCTTCCCCTTGGATAAGAGAGCAGCTGAGGGGAGCTGTGCTCAGCAGGGCTCCTTTGCCTCCAGTTTTGCAGTCAAGTGACTGGACTTGCTTCTGGATGCACAAATGAGCTGCAGGAGCAACCTGTGGAAATCCTGGGCACCAAGCCCAAGGGAATACCACAATCACAAGGCCAAACACTGAGATACGCAACAAATGTCAAATAAACCCCATCAGAAAAATACCTGCAAGCTGCACACACGTGTGGCCATTTAGAAGGGACACAGCAACTCCCCTCATTTCCATGGGGAAAAATCCATGCATGCATCTTACAGAGTCCAAAGGCAAAACCCTTAGTTCAATCAGTTTAATTTCATAGATGATGCCTGGTTTCTTTTTAAATTATGGATGCAATTGTATTTATGGGAGGCAGCACCTGCTCCATTGGCACTGTCCCTCTATTTCTGCAATGCTGATTCCTGGATGGCAACACAAGAGGGGTACCTGGGTGCTCCTTTACACAAGAAAAAGATGTTTGCCTTCACACAGTGCTTGGCTGTTCACAGGGCTGTCCCACGTGTCTCTGCCACAGAGCTGCCACCCTGAGAGCAGCTGGGACTCCTGTGGCCACTGGTGAGTGAGACCAAAGCTGGAACATGATCCAAAAGCAAACATCAGCCACCAGGGTTTGGGATAAAAGAGAGTTAGCTTCTCTTCCCCTGCCAGGAACCTGGGCACAAGATGGGTGTGGAAGGGCAAGCTCAGCCTGAGAGAGCAGCTCTGCACTGGTTTTCAGAAAAAAACTGTGAGTAAAACCATGATTCCTATCCTCACAGCACTGAAATGTGTGTATATATATGTGTGTTGTGTGTACATATATATATATGGTACACAGTTGGATTTATTAGGAAAAATCCCCACATCTGAAAGCCAGCCACTAAAAAACCAGCCTGGGCACTGAAATGTTGTATTTGTCCCCCCAGATGATGTAGGAGAGCCACTTGTGTGGGTACACAAGTGCAGAATGTTCCCAGGTGAAGGCTGATGAACACTCATCAATGACTTCTCTGTCAGGGTCAGGAAGACTGAAAACTGGAGAAACAGATTGCAATACATAAGGTTAGATCACAGTGTGATAGCACTGGGAGAAAACCTCCAGGAGGATTTTGTGTGAAATGTTTGGATTGTTTACCGTAGGGTAAGAATATTGAAACTGCTGTGAACTTGGGACAGACTGAGCTCTTCAGGGTCTCACTGCTGTTCTTTGAGGATGTGGCATCAGATGGAAAGGATCTCTGCATGGGACAATGCAGCATAAAATCACAGCTTGTTTTGTAACTCAGTTTTACATACACATAAATACATACACATTTTTAAAAAGAAGACTTTGTTCCATTGGCACCACTGTATCTGTATTTTTACTGCTAAGGCGTCAGGAATGCACAAAAACTGAGTGAAACTCTGTAGATGCACATATAAAACATCCATACCCACGCACCCAGGGAGCGTGGGCAATGCTGAATACCTGGTTAAGCACTGAAAACCACTTCCAAGGGCTATTTCTCCAGAATATCATGATGGCTTGTGGTAGTGATTCAGCGAGATGCTAGCACTGCTTGTGCTTAGCATTTCAGGTGTAACATTTAGACAGGCAAAACAAAACAAAAAAGAAAACGAAAAAGAGTATGAAGTTTGTACCTTTTTTTGATCCAGGCTTGAAGAACCTGTCAGCTACAGCCATGAATCACATAAAAACAAAACTGATGCTATACAATAAATTTCTGTTTCTGGGAAGAGGAAAAGCACGCATGCTGGTATGAAACACAGTGGGAATATTTCTACTGACTCAATCAGACACCAAATTCAGCCCTCTCAGCTCTGTGGTACCCAAGCCTCTTGAAAACATCACTTTTTAGGCACATCCTGGCTGCCTGCCACCTCCATTCCCCAAGCTTTAGTTGATCTCTGTTGAAAGCTTTGAGCAGCAGCTCCCACCTTTCAGAAGTCTGGGTGACTGCTGAGGGGATCAGTGCATCAGCAGAGGAAAGAGCATTTGGAATATTTGCATTCAGGGCTGGGAGCAGGCCCGGTGTGGACACCCTGGGGTGAAACTCCCACCCTGCTTTCCAGACCAGCACCTGCTAAACATCCCCAAACGCGGCTGCTGGAGTTCCTGGGAACACACGGTGTCCCAAGACTGGAACAGCAGCATCAGGAAAGGGTTTTGCTTCCCTGAAGAGGGCTCCCCATCTCGGTTTATATAAACCGACCGTGATGCTTTCACAGCATCGCAAAGGAAAAAAAAAATAAAAACAACAAAAAACAGAAAAACAAGAAAACAACAAACCCAAACAAGCAAACAAACCAACCCAACCAAGACAGACGGTACCTGTTGTAACTCCATCTACTGTAAGACATGTTCCTGTTGCTGCTGACACCATCCATCTCCGCTCGGCTACAGCGCTCCCGGCATGGCAGGGCAGCGGTCACACACCTGGGGACAGGACAGGGACAGGACAGGGACAGCCACCCCGGCCTGGCACCGGCATTCACCGCCCGGCAGCGCCTTCCATGGAGCTCCGGCTGCGGAGCGAACCACCGCCAGCGCCGCCAGGGAGGAGGAGGAGGAGGAGGAGGAGGAGGAGGGATGAAGAGAGGGGCAGGCTCCCGGGGTCCCCCTGGATGCTGGGAGGCAGCCAGGAGCCGCCAGGTAATAGGCTGGAGCGCGGCGCTAAGCCGCTTAAGGGATGTGTGTGCGGCGGGGCTGTGCGGGGAGAGCGGCGGCTGGAGCGCCTCCTGCTCCGCCACACCAGCCTTATTTATTTATTTATTTATCCCCGTTGCCACAGATACGGGCCCGTGGCGCTGACATCAGCCGCCTCCCACCCACGGCCGGGCCCGGGGCTCGCCGCCGGGATCTCCCGGGCGGGCACGGATCCGGCCACGGCTCGGGATCGGCCCCTCGGGCAGGGATGGGGGGCACTCGGGGGGCAGGGAAAAGGCTCAGCACCCCCTTCCAGCCGCTGGGTCTGCACAGTGCATGGTCCCAGCTCGACCCAGGGCAGGGATGGGGTCCCAGCTCACCCCAGCACAGGGATGGGGGTCCCAGCTCTCACCAGGGCAGGGATCGGGGTCCCAGCTCACCCCAGCGCAGGGATGGGGGTCCCAGCTCGCCCCAGGGATGGCACAGGCCTCCAGCCCTGAGCTGGGTGCAGGAGCAAAGGCCAACCCTCCCTTCATGGCTCCTGCACACATGTCCCTGCTGGGGACAGCAGTGTCCCATGCCAGGGCTGTGTCCTCCGGGGATCTGTTGCTCACCTCCCTCAGCTGAAGGCAGCTCAGGGCCTGTGGTGCTCCCAGGTGCCCACACTTGCCCAGAGGTTGGGAATCAGCTCTGCTTCCCAGAGTCACACTGGGATTGTGAGGCACCACAGCACACGGGGCTGCCCAGGGGACCTGACCATGCCCAGGCCAAGGGAGATGCTGGCAGCAGTGCCAGGTCAGCACCGCCAGCCCCAGGGCAATCAGGATATCTACAGACACACACAGAGAGATGAGGGCACTGCTGTCAAACCTTCCCTGGACTGTCCCAACTCTTTGGCCTGTGCTAGTATCTTCTAGCTCCTTCTTCCAACTGCTTGGCCAGCCAGCTGCCGAGCCCTGCTCTTAGGTGTAAAGTAACTCATGAGAAATGTGTAAAAATCCCAAGGATACATAAATAAGGACTGAAGGGGACTTGGGTCAATCAGGTACAGTCACCTGTCTCACAAACCACTGTTTCTGATGAGGGTTTCAGGCTGAGCTCCAGAGGCTGCTAGTGAAGAGCTCCTAGAACTCCAGAAAACAGCTGAAAGTCCTGGAGATCCACTCTGCTGACACTCCTAGCTCAAAGGTATTAATGAACATCAGTTAGCCAATTGTTCTTGCACCATTCAGTTCCTCTGCTTCAAGTAAATGAATGCCTGCCACCACTCTTTAAATTTCCGGTCTTTATTTTGGAAGGGTAAATAGACCAAACCCTGAAATCCCTTTGCATCAGGACAGGCAGAACAACTCCAAGAGCTTTTTCCATGTACCAGTTTTAACCCAAACCAAACCATTCCTGAATATGGGTGGTATTTGCCCATACTTCTTTCAAACAGGGAAAACATTGAACAGGGTTCATTGGAATGGCAATTAAAATGCCCAGACCTGAGCCCTGCTCCTTGTAACTGCATATACCTTGCTGTTCATGTGATGTACAGACAGTGCATTCCCATTTATCTCATTGATAACCCTCATGGGGTGACCTGGATGAATTGGACCATCTGGAAAGCAGAGTTACTCACAGCCCATCTCCTCCACCTACCTGCTCTGCTCAAACTGAGACATTTGGAAATGGGCAAACTGAGACCATGCACTTGTCTGTGGGATTCCTCAGGTCAACATTTTCCGCATGGGAGCAGCTGAAAATCATCCTGATGAGCCCCTGGAGCCCAGAGAAGCCTCTGTCAGAAACAAACTTGCCTGTGCCTGCCTCAGGGGACCCCTTCACACACATCCTCGCAGAAGAGGTGCTCCAGATTAGAACCAAGTGTGGTCTCCACTGCTCTGCTGCAGGTAAACAACACTTGAGAGTCCTCAGAAAAATCCTCTGGGCAGCACACGGACAGGGGTCTCCCTGCTTCCTGCACGTGGGTGGCAGCTCCCTGAGTGCAAAGTCTCCCAACCTTCCTGCTCAGGAGTCATCAGTTCTTGTTTCACTAATTCAAAACAAATGCTAATGACCGACGGTGAAGCTTTTGCCTGTGACAGCTGTGAGCACCTCCAGGTCCTGCCGCTGGGCAGAGACTTTCCTCTGCAAGTGGCACCACAACCTGCGTTGCTGACAATATTATTTCAAAGCTGAAATTTTCAAAAAGGTTTTGGTGGCCAAGCTGGGGCACTCATGAGCCCGTGCAAGGGGAAGCAACACAAATGAGATCCTTGCTGGAATTCAGTCAGAGAGAGAAATGGTTTGCTTGCCATCCATTCTGCTCCCAGTGCTTCAGGGCACGTGTCACCATGTGTTTGAGCACACACATCCAAAATGAGTCACGTCTGCTCCCTGCTTCCAGAGATTCCCTCTGACCACTGCAAATGCAGGGACATCTCAAAGCAAGCATGTTTAATCCGGGGGGAGCAAGGGGCTGGGCTCCTGGGTTGCACCACATGAATGCTGGAGCAGTAATAACATTTCAGTTCTTCTTAAAAGCATTGAGAAGCTGCCCCACATCCCAGTGCCAGCTGGGAGAAAGACTGGAACTGAGCACTGAAAAGACACAAAATCTTCCTTGCTTCAGGTGCTCAGAATACGGCAAATTACTTAATCACCCAATAAACGTGATCTGGAATATTGGCTTGAGCTGTTGAAATACCACAGAAATTAAACAGGCAGCAGGGTTGGAGCAAGCAGGCTGTTGCTGCATTTCCCCGCAGACAAATGGCAAAGTACCTGCTGAGTCACTGGATGAAGCCTAGCAGGTTTAACAGAGGAAAGTCAAGAACGCAACATAAACTCCAGATTAGATATTCTAGAAACGCTCTGAGTTTTAAGCGTGCATTTTGGGCATGCCCACTGTGTATATATGTATATATATGGTCCCAACAGGACCGGCGCTGCCCCCACCACCCCAAACAGTCGCTCAATGAGATTAGGAGTCCTTCAGCAGCGCTAATTAGTGCTTACGCAAGCAGGGATTTCTCCAAGCCCTCGGGGCTCTGCCTGGAGGTGAGGATGCTCCCGGGTCTGCACAGCGTCCCTGCCCTGCTGCTTCCACAAAAACGTTCCTCCCTTTGTCCTCCCGAGGGGCTGCCCGGGTTCGAACCAGGCTCTGCAGTGAGGAAGAGGTGGGGGAGATCTGGTCTCCTAGGCACCACTGCAAGGGGATTTTTTATATCACCCTGATGTGAGACACCCGCTGCCTCCGGCTGGGGACAGCGCCAGGGTGACATCTGGGAGACACCAGCAGAGAATATCGCAGCCCAGCCTGCATGGCAGCTCCAGAGGGAGTCAGGCTGGCTTGAACAAAACACCCCGGCTCTTATTCAGTACCCAGACAGCTTCTAAGACAGCTCCAGGAAAACCTGCAGGAAAACCAGTTACAAACCCTTTCACACCTGGGCCTTGCTTAGGAGCAGATTTGGACCCATGGACACAGGAAAAGCACTGCAGAGCCTGCATCCCCACAGGAGCTCTGCTTCCTTTCAAGAACTATGAGATGCCTGTGAAAAAACACGACATAATTTTAAAATTAAAAAAAAAAAGACAGTGACACAAAAGGTTTGTGGAGCAGCTCATTAAAATGAGGAGAAACATGCAGCAATGGGACAGCAGTGGTGACTCCAGGACACCCAGCATCCATGGTGGGGACTCTGTAAGCCTTGGATGACATAATGCTTTATGCAGGGGAACTCAGGAAGGAGGAATGTGCCTGTCTGCTTTTCCACTTTCCCTCACATTACTCTGCCAAGGTAAAGCTTGTGAAAGTTGGGCTTAACGATTTTGCATGAAAAGAGGGTATTTACATCCTTAAGAGCATCTGGCATAATTGTGTATTTCATCTTCCTTTCAAAGGATAATGCAGCTTCTAAAAATTCCCTCCAAGAGCCATTATGATTTTATGCTGCTCCTGATACAATAAACAACTTTATTCGTCAGGCTCCAGGCATTTTGCAAAGAAGCCAGCATGACAATTTATATCTTGCAGAAAGGAACCTGAAGCAGCACAGCTTTCCTAGCAGCAACCAAGAAACCCTGGGAGACACCCACACCGGCCCTGCACAGCAATGCCCCCATTCCTACACAGCCACAGGGTGACCCAACCCTCTGGTAATCTCCTGCCTGACCGTGCCATCCATGGTGGTTCTAAAGTTCCAGTCTTCACAAGTGTAAGAAACTGGCACTGTGTTCATGAGAGCTTAACTTCTTTCTTCTTTTTAAGAGCTGGAAAATACTATATTTACTATATATATGTATGTATATGATGTGCATGCTGTACTTGCTCTATAGAAAATACTATAATTACTAAAGCAGAGGAAGTCCACAGCAGCGTGGGTGCTGATCTGTATTTTTCTGTAATTTTTAGCAGGCTCAGTCTCCCTCATGGACCATATTGCTGAAAGGACAGCATGGTAGTTTCATCCATCTGTGCAGTGTGAACTGCTAAAGCAATCTCTTCGTAATTCATTAGCTCTTTTCATCCTCTACTCCTCTCTGAAACATATCCTGATTTCCTACATGTACAGAAATGGTGGGACATAAAACGTAAGGCTGTGCCATTGGATGAGTATAGTGGCCTTCCGTGAGGTGTTACTTTGTTCATCAATAAAAATAAAAAGCTGAAATATAAAAATTGCTCAGACAATTTGGAATTTCCCTTGTGTTCAAGAAGACACAAAGCAGCTCTGGACAAGGATGCTCCAATCCACCACATTCCCCTCCTCTGGGACACCAGCAGCCTCCCAGTGTCTCCCTCAGGCTGTGTCAGCCCTGAAGCCCCTGGGGAGCCACCTGGCAGTGCCACTCTTTGGGAAATTCCAGTCCCCACCTGCTGGGGAGTTTTATATTGCATTCTGGACTAGCATCCTCCTATCTGTGAAAGAAGTCCTGAGCTTTACCAACTGACATTCAGGTTCAACAAAACCACAGTTGGGTTTTTTAATCCAATTTATGCTGCAGGATGCATTATGGCATCAGCCCCAGTACAGAACCAGGTGTTAGCAAAGGTGTTTTAAATCCCTGCCCTGCACCACCATGTGTTGTTCCCATTCCAGTTCCTCCACAGCTCCTGCTGGCTTCAGCATTCAGAAGGAAACTTTGTTGATGCCTCCTTAGGCTGCTCAAGGCCAGCCTGGCTTTGAACACTTCCAGGGAAGAGGCATCCACAACTTCCTTGGGAAACCCATTCCAGTGCCTCAACATCCTCACAGTAAAAAATTTCTTCCATAAGGCATTTTGCTAGATTAGAAATTTAGTACCAGGAGCATTAAAAAAGGCTCCTCAGGCTTTATAAATCAGAATCTGGAAGAGCGGAGCAGAAACAGCACAAAAAATAAATTCAATCAAATTACTCTTTTAAAAATTAATGTTTAAAGCTTACAAAATACACCATCATTATTTAAATGCCATAAGAAATTTGGATTACTTTATGTAAACAGAACATGAAAATATCAAAAAGTGAATCTGAAATCCAGAGACATGCCCACATGCACCAGGCTGTCCCCTCTACTGGAAAGTGGGAACTTTGTCACCTCAGTGTAGTGACACAAGCCAAAAATGAGGTGGTGACCACATTTCAAAGGTCAAAACCCTGTCATTTTCAGTAAAGCAGGCAAAAAAGCACCAATCTCCCTGCAGCTGTCAACCCTTTCACATCTCAGGTTTGTGATAAACAGTGATAGATTTCACTCTGGAACACAGCAGTTATGTTTTCCAGGTTTTAATGTTGCTCTGAAATAAATAATGTAATTGCCAGATATGGAAAAAAAGTCACTTGATCCTGTTCAGGCTGAGAAGAGTTTTGAATTACAAAATCCTTCACTAGAGCATAAAACCACAGCAGAGGTCTGCTCTTGTGCAGGGCATTATTCCAGAGGATTCATGTATAGATATTAAAGTAGTAGCATCTTCTGGCAGATGACCAGTTGGAAACCAAACTGCAAAAGCCTTGCAATGCATTTATTCCTCATTCATAAGCAGCAGCCCATAATTAAAGACCAAAGTCCCTTGTCCTTCTGCACACAAGGTACAACACCTGTTTCATGGTTCACTTAAAGCATCTGAGCCACAAGACTTCACTATTTGTCTCCTTGACATCCCTTGACTCCACAAGCTACTTCTTGCCCAGAAACAAGCAACTTCCCCACAATGGGAAGCAGCATTTAACACATTCAAAAATATAACATAGATATCTGATTAACCCACTAAAACACATCAGCTGCACAAACCACTGCTCCTGTTTCTTCTTTCTAGATCTCTGGTGAACTGGAGCCAGCACTGCATGCCCTGGGCAGCCACCATGGTCCAGTGCAACCTTCCTGGCATGCAAATTCAGTCACTTTATCACGGAAGGCAATCCTGGTGGGTGACTGACTCCAGTAAATTCATACATTTACACTGTTTAGACCATTCCCTACCACTTCTCTTTTCTATGCCCAGAAACACATTCCTGGAGTCACTGTGTGATTTTCCACACACACAAGCAAGGATGACTCCCTGCAGTTCCCTACACTGATTCCCAAGCCTTGCTTGAAGAGAGGGGCAACACTCGCTTTCCTCCAGCCACCTCCAGTAATTTCCTTGCTCTCCACTCAAGAGGTCATGAAAGATGTCCCAGCAGCCTTGTGAGGGCATCAGCAGGTTCTCTCTCCATCAGGTCCTGTGAATTTGTATGGGTCAAGCCTTCCAAAGGTAACCCAGTGCTCCTGCCTCTTCTCATTCAGCCTCCTCACACGGACCTTGGAAATCAGGTTGGTCAAGAGGCGCTGGAGGCTCTGGGTGTCTGCTGTCACTAAATCACCCAGCAACAGTTCCCCATTTTCCTTGTCCAGCACCTAACTCTTGAAAGACAAACAAACAGAGGGGAATGGTCTGGAACAGTCTGAGGAATATGTCACATTCAGTCCTAGCAATATGAAGAAGTCAAATAGGAGCTCCAAGGGATTGCTCTGGTGCTACAAGTGGGAAACAGCTGTGTATCTCCTATTTCCACTCCAGAGCCCTTCAAGGACATTCATTACAAGTAATACTGCTGGAAAGAAGTCATCACAAAGCAGCTCCTAGCAGCAAGGGAAGAGCCTGAACCTTAGAACCTGGCAGTGACAGATTTCTTCCCAGATATCCTACAAACCCTACAAAATTTGGTATCAGTAATCATCATGGACATATTACTTAGCTGAAGACAAAGTGTTTTTGCATAACTATCTGCAAATTGTACATTGTTTATTATTGTTAGCAATGATAAGTATCATTCATTTTTGCTTTGTCTCTGATATTGGCAAACTCTGAAGAACTTAAGAATTTGTACAATATTTTAATTAACACACATCTAATGTTTTAGACGTGCAAGCATCCTCCCTGCTTTTCATATAAATTTCCTCAGAACCACTATTGATAAACCAGGTTTCTTTTCCCCAGCTACTGAGTATCCAGATTTTACAGAATCCATGGAAAATAATTATCTGAAATAGTCCTGACACTGCCCTGTTTAACTACAGATCAATAGCTTTATCATGGTTCTTGCTGTCCATTCCTACCGAGCAGGCACTTTAGCTCTGCACGGGGATCCTGGGGAAGGCAGCATTTCCCAGCTGCACGTAGGGCTGCCCCTGGTGCCATCTCGTGGTGGTCTGCAGGAGATCCCGGGGCATTCAGAGAGGTAACTGTGCTCTATTAGTCTTCAGTACAGTTCCACTGATGTGAAAACTGGGTTTAGCACACCCTAATCGACAGCTTGGACTAAGAGATAGGGAATTAGGAGGTTTAATCACTGTCTCTATTTGCATTTTTGGTGTTTGCACATTACTTGCTAATTTCCCCCTCTACAATACTTTCATGTCAGAAGCATTTTTCAAAAATGTAGTAACTTTAAAAATGCTAATGTCACTACACACAAGTAAGAGTCTCTCAAACCCTTAATAACTGAAGTCTTAAGAGTCTAGAATAGAAGTCCAAATCAGAGAGCAAGCCCAGCACATACTCAGAATGTTGTTCCTGAGTATTAAGTTTTCCTTGTGGTTTAATCCCTTGCCTTTTCCACAGCTGTTAAAGGCAACTCTAACAAGTACCCATCCTCATTTCTGCACCTGACCTGTAGCATGCAAGTGCTCCTGTGGTCAGAGCTCTACAAGAAAATTTAAGTAGCGAGATTTTTCCAAAGTTTTCTGGCCTTCCAACATGTGCACACAACACTGGGATTGAGATCTCTACTTACCACCATGCAAAACCCAGTATTTGCTTCAAGCTGCATTTTTCACTTGAATCTACAACAGACCCAGGTAAGAAGGCAGAAAAAGCCACATCCACCAAGTGATGAGCAGTACATTTACCATGCAGGATGCTCTGAGCAGGAGCCCACCTTGACAATTTTTTAAGCCTTCATGTTCTGGTAGACTGTTGCCCTGCAGTGGGTCAGTGCAGTAACAAAGGAAACAGGCCCATGCCCTCCCCAGCTCCAGCTGGGTTGTTTTCCTAAATTCTGTTTGAGTGTTTCTTTTATCATGGTTTTGGTACATGAGGGTAAACAACTTCAAAATCTATGCCTAAATCAAGTGCAAATGCTCTGAACTTGATTTAATCAAGGCTCCCTTCAGCCTGACCCTTTCCCAGCAATGAACTTCTAAAGAACAAGTACAGATAATTTTTGGCAGTGCTGGGCTTATGTTAACTAACTTCAAAAGTCTCCTGTTTGGAGTAAGTTCATCAAAGTCTTGTAACAAGATATGGCAAGGCCAGTCAGCAACTGCACTACACCATGGGGTGAAATCTTGTCACAAATGATGTCAGAAGAACGTTAGCCAATATTTTTGTTTGAATCCAGACTTGAACTTTATCAATGATGACTAACCACAAGGCCATGCATTTAAGTCAGAGTTTTCCTTGGAATTAGTGGGAGTTAACACCTCCCAAATATATTTTGTTTTATTAAGCCTTTCACAACAGCTCATCTCACGCATGAAAAGGCTTTTGCCTATGAGCACATCAACCCCACTCCTCATCCAGTGGAGCAGCAGGATCAGCAGTGTGAGATGACAGAAAGAGGTGCTATTTTGTGCTTTGGAACACAGATCCAGACCCTACACAACAGGAGATCATTTCCGGGTACGTTTTAAGCACTCTAGATTCCTGAACTGCAAGTTTAATAGGTTTACGGATGTAGCCTTGAACTGAAGTAACTACAAACTTAAGTGACAAATCTTAAAGCATTTCTTCTACCAGAAAAAGTTGTAAGAATCTCTCTTGGGCTGTCAGCTAAACTCTATCCTACAGCAAGGTGGCAATGTTGTAAATTCACAACCAATCCAAGGCATATGAATCAGGGCTACCACTTTTTAAAAGACTGACAAGGTCCCTAGTATATTTTTCAAACACCCCACCAGCATCAGGGCCAGAAGCATCATTTTTCACCATTACTTTCAGCTACAAAAATTAGAAAAGCAAATCATTGAAAAAGCCTCAGCTGTTTTGAACTCACAACTCACCATTACAGGCCAAAAATCCCTATTACTTTTCTAAATATCTACTTCATGTCTGAAGAGTAGGATCCAAACGCCTGCATTTAACATCTCCTTGAAGTGCTGCAGCCTTGGAAAGAGATAACATCACACAGATTTCTCTCCAACAGAAGCCTTAAAAAGCACATGCTTATTTAGTTAATAAACTCTGCACAGCAGCTGTTGCTGGTCCCAGGGTTGTTTATTTTGTTTGTAAGGTTCACCATGTTTGTAACATGGTTTAGCACGTGTAGGTTCCCTAGCACCAACCTCCTCAAAGTTACCCATCTCTACCACATTCTCTATCAGTTATGAGGAGCTACATGTTAAAAAAAACCTTATCTGTGTTACACTCTACTATTTAAAGCCATTCTACCACGAGTGAAAGGTTATAAAAAAAGGAAAAACATTATAAAAGCTAAAGATATGTTCACCTCACAAGTTCAGTCTCAGCACACATGCTGTAATCTGCTGTCTTAACTCATTCTAATGCCACACATTCAGTGATTGAGCTCCAGAGAGCTTGACATAGTTAAGAAAACACGTGGTGTTTGTTGCAGGCTGTAATTTCTTACATTTGACTTGAAAAATGCAATGCATCTCCCAAATGTGTTTCCACTGTAACTTCTTGTTTGAATCTTGCACACACTCCTCCTAAGTAGCCTTTCATCAACCAATAAATCCACAGGGAGGGGAAGCTACCCACTCTCTCAAAATTGCATTACACATACTAATCTAAATTACACTAAAAACCTCAAAATTCCTCTGCAATGCCTGGCAGTAGCTTGAATTCAAGGTTTAATGCCTTGCTGCTGTAAAGGTACCTGGAACTTGTTTCAGCCCTGTTTTCTCAGGGGACACTTCCAGATTTACGGCAGAGCACCTGACAGTGAGCATAGCCTGAAAACACAAGGATTGTTGATTGGACCACTGACTACATGCTCCAAGCCAAAGCAAACATCAGCTTTTGTCATCTGTCATGACTTCAGTTGAAGTGTTTCTTGAAAGTAAAGCTTCTTTACTTCCAAGCTTGAGGAAAATGCTGTTGCAGACATGTGTTGCTATTCCCTAGCCAGGTTCCATCACGCCCTTCTCCCCCCTACCCCCCAAAAAATGCAGGTTTTGGAAGAGATTCAGAAAGAGGCAGTGTGCTTACCCCCCAAAAATGGTTAGATCATCTTTAATTCTAGCACCTGAAGTTATACAAGGGTTTGCTTAATAATCAAGTTTCAAAGAACTGTTGGACACATTCAGTTAAGGTGACAACTGTGCAATACCACTCAGTATTTCAATATCAGGGACCATACTCTTGAATTGTTTAAACACAATCCACAGAACTCAAAATTAAACAACCATCCACAGTTTAACTAAACAATCAGTTAAAAGTCTTACAGTTTAATAATTCACATAATGGTCAGTCTTTAGTAAGGGATACTGAAATTCATTAAAACACAACACTAGATTTTACTCCATAGGTGTGCTGGGCAGGCACATAATTGGCCATTCTTGGGTATAACCGGGAGAGTAAGGAGATATTTACCACAGTTTGGCAAATCCCACATTTTGTCAGTTAAAAGTGAACTGTGAGAATTAAATACTCATCTTTACATATACACAAGTTATGCTGTGAAAGCATATTTGCTTACAAACATATAAAAATACTTGTTAACTAGTTTGATAAGAAAATAATGTATAAAAGTATATAGCAAAAACATTTAATCATCTCTGACAATGGAAAGATCAAATTCGTTTTTATATCACATGAAACAAAAACAGCTACAATTTTAGTTTTCCTTAATCCCTTACCCAGAAATACAAAGGAAGACACAATTTGTTTTCAAACATAATGTGAAATTTCTTAATAAGTTGAAATGCCTCAATCCAGAATGAGCTCAGGTATTTGGCCATATCCTAAATAGTAGTAGTAATCATCCTGTAGCTGTTCTGGATTCAAAAAATAAATACAGTAGAATGTTTTGGCCACCGAAATAAAACTGCAGCATAAATGAGAGATGAAAATTTTTGCTGACAATGAAATTCAGTGTAGGTTTCTTAAGGCTAGCTGAATACTCAAGTCTAATTTAACTGAGGGCAGAAACAAAAAAAAAAGCCAATCCACCCATTTTTTAAAAAGTATTCTCTTATACCCCAATATAGGTCTCTGTAATAGCTAATGAAATGTCAGAAGTAAAAATAAATTAATTCACAAGAGACAACTTATGCATGACTTCAACACCTCGTCCTACACGGTTTTGTTTCATCTCCTTTGCGAATAAAACTCCACAAGGTGCAAGCTCTGAAGGGACAGAAGGAAGGAACTGTGGTATTAGAGAAGCAGCCTTAGTGTTTTGGTTTGAAGTCTGCCCCAGGATGACCGAGTCTTCTTCAAGAACTATTCTGCCAGCTTCTTGGACTAAGGCTATTCTGGTGACCACTTTTAGGACATGCACATATAAGGCTAGACCAATACCAGAAGTGATGCAAAATGATGGAAAGAAAAAAAATGATCTGGCAGTTGATAGCTTGGTTCTTGGGATTCTCAGAAAATAACACAATGGCAGCCTTTCTTGTCTTTTTCTTTCCGTGTTGGCTCTGGTGAAGGAGGGCACTCTTGTTCCTGAAATTTCCTGGAAATAGGTATTTCAAAATTAAATTCATAGAATAATTTTCAAGTAAAATAAACAAAACTGCTGTATTCTACACTTTCTTTTTATACTTTCATAGGGAATGCACTTCCTTTTCACATTTAAATTACTGATAAAATAAGTCATGGTTTTTGAGTTCACCTTTTGGAGTTCCTTTTTTTTAAGGAACCAAATTTTTTACAGAAGGCCAGTCTCAAATGCAGTTTATCACATTTACTGACTGGGTGATGGATAAAATCCAAAAGATTAAGGCAACAAAATTCTCTTTCAAATATATATTAAATCCATGTAAGCATTTTTTAATGCACCCGAGTGTTTTATAACTGAGGTCACTGATCACAGAATCTTCCCAGCCATTTCCCACTGCATTTCAACCCCTTTGCTGCAGCTATCCATTAATACATGAACATGAATTATCTCAATTACCATACCTTATAACTCTGACAAGTTCATGAAAAGCTTGGTCTACATTCAATCTGATTTTTGCTGAGGCTTCCATGTATACTACTTTAAGTTGCCGTGCCAGCTGCTGGCCTTCCTCTTGTGTCACCTGTAACAGAGAGCAGGCATTAATATCAAGGGTTCTTAATATCAAGGGTTCTGCAGGCAGGTCTGTATCAGCACACACTGCATGTACATGCTAAGGATCCTGCTCCCTCAAACAATAATGGCTATTTGGGCACAGCACAGTTTTCACCCTGTCTGCATTATACAGCTGAGAAACAGATTTTTCTGAAAGGAAGTTTCTGCAATAGACAGACTTTCCAAGAAGTTCCCCTCACTCCAGGTGCCTGCACTCCAGTTCTGCAAAAGAACAAGTTTTCCTTTACAGGCAGACATTAGTCCATTGCTCCTCCTCAAAGCAAGTCCTTCAGTAAGCATCTACTAGATTACTAACAGAATTCTGAATATTATTACTAAATTCACCTTTGCACTGTCCCACCTAAACCTAGAGAAACAAAAAAAAATATAATCAAGCTACTATTAAAACAACAACTGCTGTTTAGCTTCTTAGTCTTTATAAAAGTCATTAAAAAAAGATTAATGACATAGCAAAATATTAATACAGTCAGTTTTAAACATAGCTTAGATTACCAGAGTCCTAAAAATCCATGAGACCTTCAGGTAATGCAGAAATATTAAAGAAATACATATCAAAGATTATTAAAAAAATCCTGCCTCCATAATGACTTCTTGAGACAACAGTAGAAAAGGAGATGAACAGGAAACAATGAGCACCATGAAAAGTTGTACAAAATTTAAAGCTATGAGGCAGAACAGGAAGCCAGCAGATCATTCTAGGAAGGAGAAATAAGTCAGGCACAAGGCAAAACCAAAGGAGCCCACTGAGTATTTTTGGATGAGGTGGAAAGCAGTGAGATCAGAGAACAGAGGCCACCCTGAGTGGTGCAAGGCTCCAAGGGGAAGGTCACCCACAGGGCTGGGGAGGAAAGGGCAGCCTTCAGGGATAAAAGGAAGTACAGCAGATCTTGCCAAGACAATGCCTAAGGAAGAAATGTCAAAGATTACACTGCTTTCACAGAAAAACATTAAACTAGCATGTAGAGGACTGATACAAGATCAAAAATAAGGAGGACTTATTTTAAAATTAGTTTTGAAAAGGAACTCAGAATACTCATTAGATTAAGAAGCTACACAGAAATAGAAATAGATGGGAATAGAAGAGTAGTGGCAGCAATCACCACAGTGCATGGTCTAGAAGTACTTTTCAGCTTGCAAAATAGTTTCTTAACAGCTGCACAGTGGTTTAAGAGCCTTCATGCATGGCATCTCCACATGTTTGATTCCTCTGTCCTTAGCATCCCACTGGTGCTATATCCATACACTCCCTGCTGAAATCAGGGCTGCTCCCACTGAACCCTGGTGAAGCTCTATAAAATACTCCCAGCCCCCCTGTGCCATTAGCTGGAGTAATTCAGGAAGCATCTGCTGATCTCAAACACAGCAACTCTACATTCATTTCAGGGTTATCATCACCAACTGAAGCCAAAAAAGAAACCCTCAGAACCAACTCAACCCCAAGATCAACTACAGGAGCTGCCTTTTTAACTGCAGGGAACTTAAGGAGAACTGGAGCCTCAATCCTCTACTTGAAAAATAAATAATAATGAAGACTCCTGCTCCCCTAGCTAGAACAATTCCACTTCAACCCTCCCCTCTGACCTCAGATGTTGAAATATTCCAACTGCAAAGCTTATGAAGGTTACACAAATATTTGTAGTTGTTTACTGGAACATCAATGACTGTAGAATCTCCTAAAGTTTGCACCAGACCTTCCAGAACCTTCTGTACATCTCTACTTCAGACTAATAAGTTATCTCTATAACAGTTCTAGCAAAGCTAACTCCTTTCACTCTTCTTCATCCCTGCATAGTTTATTGCACCCCCAGAAAGTGAGAGGCTGTAGTTCAACAAAAATAAATAATTGGCAAGGAATGTATAATTCTGAGGAGAAACTGAACTTCATCTTTAAGCATATGCTTAAAGAATTTCTTCACTATTGTACCTAAAGCACATTACAGGTATAACTCAAACTAACCCTGTAATAAAGTTAAGCTACACTTCCACAATATCCCTCATCCAAAACATAATAAATACACTAAAGTTCTTTGTTGTATTCACTGGAAGATCTGTAACTGTTAAATTCCAAAATAATCTCTTTTGTAAGTCTTACAAGTATATTGTCAAGTTACTTATGGTCAATTTCAGTGACCTCAAAGTGAGTTTAAAAAAATATTTGGTTTGGAAAAACTATAGAAACATGTGCAGTGTGCCCAAGATGTAAATTAGAGGTCAGAACATAACAGTTCCATCTTCAAAGCTGAGGGAAATGGAAGTACAAACATAGAAATACTTGTAAATAAAACCATGAATTTTCATCTTGTTGTTGTCCCTTCTTGAGTACAACAACCCTGTAACATGACAGGTTTTCCAGGAAGTGTGATGGGACAGCTTATTTGACATCACCACCAAAATAAAAACTAAATCCTTTTTCTTCAAAGAAGCCTGGATGTTATTTTGACAGAACTGAAGAGAGCCACAGATTTGATGGTAGTGCCTGTGTGTACATCTGTGTTTGTTGGTTCTGCAGTTTTAGTGAGCTTAAGGCTGAATACCAATGAGAGCCACTCATAATGCTCATCCTTGTTGTTATAGGATATTTTACTGTTTGTTTCTGGATATCACTCATTCATGCTGTTCAGACAGTTAGTAAAAGTTTCTCAAATGAAAACTCATTACAGAAGATGTGAGACAGTCAAACATGGAAAAGCTTATCCCCCACCTCCCTAAGTTAGCATTCTTCTTCTGAAAGAGTTTCCATTTGAGTATCTGCACAATAATCCTGTGAACATGTCCTTCTCTCTTCACTATTCTGATATCTGTCAGAAATACATTAACTTCTGAAGTTTCCATGCTTTCCCCCACCTAAAGCAACTCTAGAATGCTACCTAACCTAACATTGCACCTGTGTTTTGCCTGGACACTTACACTAGACTAAGCAACACATCATACAGGTAATTAAATGTTCCCTCAAGCTTGAGAAGAATCCATTTCTACCACTCTGTGGTCCCCTGCCCATTCTGCCAAGAGTTCTATCACACCTGCAGAGTGCATCTGTCATCCAGTTTTCCTGGAGGGGTAGTTCACTATCCCCTAACCCCAGTTAGTCCACACTCTCCTGTCAAGTGTCACTTTGGCACGTGCAAACTGTGGCTGTAAGCACTGACACACATTCAGACTGGCTCACTGCATTCAGACACTGCCTCAGATGCCCAACTGATCCTCCTCTATAAAGCCCAAAACCACACAAGCCACAGGAGGACCAGAAGGTGCAATCTGTCTGTGGGCACAGAGGTGTCCCTGGACGTAATCCCAGCACCCATCACTGCAAGAAGTTATTGTCACACTTGCATACAAGAAAGTGATGGTTAAAGAGTTAAGTCCCATGGACTTCTCTTTAAAACTTTGCTTTAAAGGTAACTGGCAGCAGAGATGATCTCAGCACTAGGTCATTGTGTTAGCTCAGTCACGATGAAAAAGCAAGAACTAGCATTTAATGAAACACAAGCACTTTCCTGTTGCAACTTGGATTTTCCTTGAAACCCTGCCATTTGGGGAATGATCAGACTTGACCCAGTTCAAGCTAGCAGTTATCTACAGAAAGTCATACATATCCTGCACTGACAAGTCTACTCCTCCATGGTGGTTATTGTTAAAACATCTGGTGCTCTACTGAATTATCTTACAGCAGAAACATCCAGTGTGGAGTTCTAAGGAATTAACCCATTTAACAGAAAGACTGCTACACAGCATTTACACTAGGAAAGTGCAGTGAGAGGTAGTGCTTCAATTCTGCTTTCAGAGTCAGCAGTTTGTGACTGGGGAATTTGGAAACTCTGGCAGCTTCATTTCTTATCATACATTCTAAAGATTAATGCTTGCCTGTCCTCTAAAGTCTCATTTTTCTTTGTCAACGTAACCTGTGGATTTTGAGAGACAAAAAAAAAAAAAAATCCACAAGAAAGCTGCTTAACTCTATTTATCTATAGAGTTACTACCATGACAAATTGCCATTTCAAACTTGCTCTTTCACATCCCTCCCAAAACCACTTGTGAGTTGGTCTCTGGTGTATAAGAGCCCCACTAATTTACACCACACCTTTGGTGAGCCCCAACAATTCATCAAGATCATACCATTGTTTGTGCACTTCTGCTGTACAACCCAGTTCATGTATTTACTGAGAAACAGTTGCCACCACACGAGGATGATTAGTTATGCATCATTAGCCTCCAGATTTATGGTGTCACAGCCATAGTACTCTGTACTCTGCTCAACCTCAACACACATTTACTTGGATAAAGGTGTGGCCAGACCCTTGAGACATCCAGAACTCTTCCACGTGTGTAACTCTTTCAGGTTCTGGGAAGATTTGTTGAGTAACATTTGCTGGTCCAAACACACACTAAATTACTTTCTTTGACTTTAAGTCTTTCAGAGATTGCATGTGTTTCACTGGTCTGCCTCCCCTGCCTTTTGGAAAAGCAGGCAGATGCCTGCCTACAAGCAGTTTTGCTCTGAAAACTGATACCCAGGTTCCTGATTTTCTAAAAATGTTATGTTAATTCTGAAGCTGAAAAGTGTACAGCTGGGACTAAACAAGTTAAGAAAGAAAGAACCAGATGAGTAAAAGATGGGTGACACTAGCATGGCCCAGCAGATTTTTGGTGGTACCCAATGAGGCCTGACACATCAGCAGGCAAAGTGTAAAAATGCAGAGGAGTTTCCCTTATGATGCTTCTGCCCACAAGTTACAGCCTGGGGACACCCCACACTCCCAGCCAAGGCGAGGGAGCACTCTCTCCTTTCCCCCCATACCTCCCATTGCAGCTGCACAAGAAACCTGCAGCCAGAGCAGGGTGACCTTGCTTGTCAGGCTCAAGTTTTTCCTCACTTTTGGACTAGCTGGTTTAGCTGGTGGCAGGACTAGCTGACAAGTTTCCAGGCAGATGAACCAGCTGGTCCCTCTCAGTGACTGGAGGGCTGTAGTGAGCTCACATGGCCCAGAAACAACCCCCCTGTTTAACACCCAGCTGATAACATCTCGCTGCTTGCTGCTGCCAAAAGGCGAGGTCTCACTTGCTTCCCCCCACCCCAACTCCTCCCTGCTCTGCTCCAAGCCACAGTCCCACCCCTGCCCAAGCTTCCAGCACTGGCATTCAAATCTTTCTGCAAGCTGATTTAGCTCACACAGGTCCCAAGAAGCCATTCCTGCTCCTCCCCATCCAGAGAGATGATTTAACTCCAAGAGTGCTTCAAGTGAGATCTGGGAAAGAGTGGGAATGTGAAGTCAAGAGGGAGGGGAGCCTCTCCCTTTTGGGGACCAATTATGTCAGCTCAGCATCCCTAAACCATTCCTTCACACTGACAGAAGGCCAAGTGCAACACCCCATATGATGGGGAAGGGGCAGGGAAGAGTTAAGAACATGCAGGAGCTGTTTAACCAAACCCAGAAGAGTTTTCTCAGCTACATCTGCCTAAGCCCCAGTTTACAATAGGAGTGAATAGTCCACCAACTGGAATATAAATGGTGAGTGAGGGTACCAAAAAGTTATGCCCATTAGCATCTAATCAATCAAGGCAATTAATATAGCCATAAAAAGCAAAAGGAAATTCTGGAGACATATATTGATATAAGCAGCAAAATTGCAAAGTTAAGCAATTTAGAAGAAGTTGCTTTGAGCTTGAATGTGTTCCAGCCCATGTCTCTGCTGAAAAAGCAGCTTGGAACAGGACAGAAGGACCAGCAGAACAGGTGACAGGCACCTCTCTGCCTTTAAGGCAGAAACAGAGGCGGTGTAATAACATCAGGAGGGTGGAGGAGCAGGAACAAAGGTCACAGCTGTTTCTAGAAATGGATGTACAGGTTTACCAACTACAATTGCAGGTATCCTGAGAGTTGGGGCTGACAACAATGTTATTTCCCTCCCAAAGCATCTGGGTGTTCATCCTTCAGCAATCACAATTAGCAGAATAGTTCAGTTTTACCTCCATAACTTCCTTGCCAACACTTGTGCAGGAGATAAAGTATACATGCTGCAGGACCTGCAAGGTTAAATCTAGCAGTTTTCATGGGGGCATGATGGTAACTGAGGAATGGAAGAGTTTTGCTTCTGTCTCAGGGACAGGCTGTTCTGTGAATGTGTGAGTACTCAAAGTTACTGCAGAGGAATTTGTGAGCTACTTCAGTGAAAACTTCTTTCAAGGCAGCATGTTTCAGCATAGCTTTTAATTTTGTCATGATCTTCCTACACAGCTTCTGGGACCATAAGGGACCATATTCAACAGGAACTTTTTAGGTACTGTACCTGTAATTCAACATTGCACAAACTAACTCGCTGGGTTCTTTAAGCTATGTTTTTTCTTGGGAAACTCTTAAAACAATTACAGCAATTTTAGTAATGTTTACTTTATTCTCAGAAAAATCATGAGTTTGCCACCAAGCTTCAGATGTCATCTTACTGTCTCGAGAGAGTATTAAGCTTCTCAAATTAGCTGCTGAAGAAAATACAAGTTTCACATCTGTTCCTTTCCTGCTGCTGTAGTAAGATTTTTTGTTTCAGCTCAAGTTAGATTCATTAAAAATCAACAGCAACTAAGGAAAACACATTTGAAAGTCCTTTAAATAATTCTAAACTAAATTTTTAAGTTGTCTTACAACTAGAAGCAAGGTTGAAAACTACTGGTTTCTAAACTTTAAGGTGCATAAATACAACAAATTGTGCTGCTGTACTTCCAGCTTTTAAAGCTTTAAGTCAGTTATGCAGAAGATGAGCAGTGAAGAACCACTAATTTATACATAACAGCAGTGAGAGGTAAAAGCAGGAGCAGTGAAGACTAAGGATTGCTGGAGTTAGTGTTGGAATGCACTCTGCTGGCACAGGGCAGTGGTGAGTAACAGAAGTGAGGAATTAGACACGTTCATGCCTGAGTAATCAAGTCATGACAGAAAGCACTCAGCTCTGTGAATAGACTTGGTCTCAACATAACCCCACTGAGTCAGACACAAGATGTGCTGTGTATGGAATGCCATCATGCTCTTAAGGTTCTTCAAGTACAAAAACTGAGTGGAATTTCTTGCAATGGAATTAGTTTGTATGATATGATTGCTTTCATTTGTTTGTTCCCATTCTGGGAGAAAATTTTGGAGTTTTCTGGAAGAAAGTGAGCAGTAACCAAGAACAAGTGAATTACCTGTCTTTGGTGGTCCAGATCTGCTTTATTACCAACGAGAATCATTGGAAACTCATCGCGATCTTTCACTCTAAGAATCTGCCGCTGAAACTTATAGATTTCTTCAAAGCTGGGAAAGAAAACAAGCAGAGCATCAGTGCACTAATTCACAGATTCTCAGGTTCTGAAAAAGTTCAGAAATGATGAGTCACCTATTGGGACTTGCCCTGCCGTGACACACAAGCACAGGCAGCTGCAGGCACTCCAGAGTCACAGCATGACCAGTCAGAGAACCATTCAACACTCCAACTCAAAAAATCCCCAAGTGAGCAGTGTCCTCTGCACTGAGCTGAGGTGGGGCTGCAGGGTGAGCAAAATACTGACTGTGCCTCAGCCCATATGGCCCAGGGTCAGTCTCTTCCAGAGAATCAAGTAGTCACAGTCCATTCTACAAATACTGACTCTGGAGTTCTACTCCATCTAGAATATTCAAACTACAGCATAGAGATCCTGGTGATCAATATTCCAGCTGGTAACCTCCAGAGCTACTTCTGAGAATTTTGGGGGAAGCTATCAAAGCTGGGAAGTTTTGTTTCATCAAGGCAGGGCTAAACAATCAAAGTTTTCTAGTTACCAACTAAGTTATACCAGGTATTTATGCAGCTCAAGCACAAAGAATATTCCAGCAGTGTTTAAGGAAAGGTGAGCAGAGCAGAAAGCTTCTTCCAGGCTAGTACGCTAAACAAGCTAATTCTGGCCTAAGCAAGGATTTTTGGACAATGAATAAATAAATCACTGCTTTCAAGTAAACACTGTTAAAACTACATCACTACATAAGGACCTTCAGCACAGACATTTGCAGACAATCTCATACCCCTTGCAGCCTTTTAGACATATAGTCTGAAGGCATTTACACCTAATTTGCCAGCTAAAATTTGAAAGCCAGATGATTATCAGTAAAAGAGTAACATTAAGAAGAATTTGGTAGCCACACAGCTTATGCAAAGGTAAAAGTGATAGGTTCAAAACTGGTCTTCAGTGCTGGAAGAGCATCACACCTTGAACCTAAGAGTGAACACATACTTAATGGTTTGTTTGAGATTATTTCACTTACGGTTTAAGAATAATTAAAACTTGTTTGTTTTAATAAGTTGACCTCAGGCTTACCTTCCTCTATCTGTGACTGAGAAAACGAGCAGAAAACCCTCCCCTGTCCTCATGTACTGCTCACGCATGGCTCCGAATTCTTCTTGTCCTGCTGTATCCAGAACTGAACATAAGCAAAAATATGGATTACTACACTTCATGTTCTGATAGACTGAATATAATTATTCCTGATAAGATATTGTGAGACTCTCTCCTGTGCATCATAGCCAAGTGGAAATCACTTTTCACAGATACTACTGGATTTTTTTCTAATATTCCAAACAAGTTCTTGCACTAACTGAACAACTGAAGACCTACCAAACAAACTGAACAACAAAACACTTGAGGACTTCTGTTAATTCCTGACCATCTGAAACAGACGGAAAACGCTCAGAGATGTATAGGGATGAGGGTTGTTGGTTTACTCTTAAAGAAATCACCAACATGCAATAACTGAAATTTTTGAAGCAAAGCATTTATATTGCACTTGGGAGAGGCAGCACAGAGGTGTGTTTTTCATGCCACCATGTCACCCAGGTAACTGCTGGGAATAACAAATCCCTAATGCTAGTTTTGTGGGCACTGTGGACGGGGTACTTACTGTCCAAGCGCGCGGCTCTGTCGTCTATCACACATTGCTTGGTGTAGGAGTCCTCAATGGTGGGGTCATAATCCGTAACAAAGTAGGACTGCAGAGAAGAAAACAAGTCTGTGTCTCAGACAAGCACACACAGGACACTCACTGAGTGAGATGCTAAAACTGGACACTTGACAGCATAAGGAAGGTGAGTGTGTTTATCCATGTACAACCATTTGGCACTCCATCCAAAGATAACAATAATGGTTTTCCTATTCCTGGTAAATGTTCATAAATTGTAGACATTACTAGCAGAGACACTGAGATAACTGAATTCCCACAGCATTTCTAATATTTTCCAGACATTACTGGTAACTCCTAGGATTTCTCAGAAATCCCTAGAAACTTTCAGTTTCTAGGGGCTTCTACGGTCTCCTACAGTTTATCTGGACTTCTGATAGGGTTTGGAAGTTTTTTAAAATTCTCAAGTTCACAGAACTTCCTCTCCCATTCCCAGAGCCAGCAATTTCTAGGAAGTACCAGGACTTTCTCAGTTGATTCTAGAATTCCCTAGCAGTTTTAGAAAAATTTCTTGCAACAGCTTCACAGAGCACAAGTGGCACTTAGCGTGTTAGCTGAAAGAAGTTTGTTGGAACATCCTTGTTCCCAGGATTTCTGTGCTGATTTAATGACTTTAAGTACTCACATCCTCCAGAAAGACAACCCTTGAAAGCAGAATAAGCCATGAAATGCCTGTGCCACTCATGGCCTAAGCACAAGGCTCCCCCAGACACTGCCAGGCTTGTTGTTTATCACCCAAACTGCGGAGCAAAGCACCTTGTGGTACATCTCTCTAGGGACTGGGTGATCTGATATTGAATACTGGGTTAACAACACCATCAGAACACCAGTTTAGAATGCAAAGGATGAAGTTTTAGCTGGTATGCAGTCATAAGAAAGTTAACTTCACCTAAAACTAAAGCAAGCACACTGGCATAACAAATCTGAACCCTGATGAAATTCCTTCCCATCTATGCTCCCAGCAGGCACTAAGTGCACAATTTGTGCAGAACTGCAGGAGTACTACCTGTGTACATTACTCAGTTCTGTGTTTACAGTAAGGAATTAGGAATGCTTTGAAACTACACATGGGCTCCTAAGAAGAAAAAAAAGAGGGCTTTGTTGAAGCACCTTTCCCATCACACAAGCTTAAAGGGACCAACAAGAGAACACTCTGCTCCTCTAAATTTACTGAAATCAAGTTAACAGATGTCATGGTTGGGAAAACAAAACATAAAATGTAGGGGGGAAGGAAGAACTGAAATCATAGCAGTAGCCCTCTAACCTTTTCCAGACACACCACTGTCAGTGCAGAACACAGTTTACTGTTCTTTGCTCATAATTTCTGTGGCTGTACTTGCCCTTGTGCAGTCCAGGTTAGGAGTTGCTCAGGAGGGCAGCCTGCAGGATGCTCTCCTGACTGCACCCAGCTGGCCCCAGCACTTGGACACATCCATGCCAGGCTCCTGGCTTGGCAGCATGGCCAGGGGTTCCCCAGCAGAGCTCATGGCCTGAGTTGCAGCTGCCTTCCTGGGAGAAACACATCACTGGCTGTAGCACCCTCCACCAGCTGTGTGTCTATATATAACCTGGGCTCATACACCACAACCATCAGGCAGTTGGCTGCAGGGGTTGGTACAGGCTGCTGTTGGTCTGTTCATTCAGAGCTGGCACCACACTAAAAAGCTGCTGCCCCCCAGAGCAGAGACCCTGAGCAGCTCCTTTGCATTTTCAGCAGACATCAGTGTCCCCTCAGGATACACCTACACAGCAGTCTCAGCTGTTCTGCATGGATGGCACCCAGGCTGAACAGCCTCCCTGCTTCAACCCCACCCTCACCAATCAAAACAAACAAAAAAAGCCACCCGTACAAAACCCCTACCACTAAAAAATTCCAGTGAATCAACAGGCATGGGATCCTAAATGCAACACATTTAGCCAAAGTACCTCTCTATAGGCAGAACACTCAGAACAAGAAGCTCTTTCAACTACAAGTCATCCCTTTACCTTGTTTCCCTTCAAGATTTAAAAAGGAAAAAATCCACCTTCAAAACGTTTGTCTTTTTTGCCTATATCCCTGACTCAAAACATACTATCCAGGAGCTTAAGGAGAAACTTTGAGGAATGAATTTACATGAACTGTAAATAACGTCTCAATTCTTCTGTGGCCTTTAACAAACCTTGAAAGAAGGATTAGAAACTTATGTCAACCTACAGATGTATAAATAATTTACAGAATCTGACTTGAAAGGGATGATCATAAGGAAGGGAATTTAAGTCCTATGTTTCATTAAGGAAACAAAGTGATATTTATAAAAAGCATTAGGTGACTAAACCATGGAAGATTAAGCCTGCACTCTGAAATTATTCCCTATCCCTCTCCAACTACTTCAACTTTCATTCCTCCATCCTCCAGAATTCAAAGTTACTGTCTGAACCTTGACATCTACAAAATGGTAAAGGATAGCAGCTTTTACTTGAAAGCAAGAATTTGGAATAGATTTATTTTACTGTCATGAATCAGTGTTAGTAGAACACCTAAAGCAGCAACTTTATATCCAGCAAGGGCAATAGTTTTCACTAAGAGAGTTCAAAAAAAGAAAGCCATAATGATCTCAGACAGATTCCTCTTATTTTCCTCATGATCTGTCCACGGGCCAACAACTACAGCATGTTCTGTAATCTACAGGGCATTTCTGTGATTCCCTCCACCCTTTTTAGTTTGTTTTTTCTCTTAATTAAAAAAACCCCAACTATACACAAAAGTGCAAGACCAGGTACAGAGACATGGAACACAGTTCCTACCTCAAAAGGGGAAAGAAGATTAAGTTGTCCTGATCCAGCATCAGCCACATGTCAAATTCAGAATGAGCAGATGCCACAGCTTCCCCGTGTAACAATTGCTCTTACATGTATTTTCTTCCCTCCCATGGAGCTGCAGTGCCAAACCTGCTGTCACAGCCACTACAGGAGAGCTCTGCAAGGCAATTAGTGCTGTGGTTTACCTCCAGGCACTGGACAAGGCTTATGTGCCTGAAACAGCTGCTGGTTTTGAAGGAGTATTCCCAAATTACACTGGGACTATGTGCTGCAGGAAACAACAGCCACAGCTTGCAGACCTTATGCAGTCTGGGGTGATTTACAAAAATTAGATGTAGCAGACACAGTATTCACCAATTTGAGCAGAAATGGACCTTCTTGCTGCTGTTCAGGCAGTGTTTAAAGAATTAAGGAAGGCAGAGCATATCCTGAAACATTCCATGAGACCATCCCTTTGCTCCTGAATGCCATCTGGGCAAGGTGCCTGCACACCCAGCCAGCCCAAGACTCCACACCAGCATAAATAACTTGGTAGAGGTCAAGGAGTTTGTGTGCTTAGGAGTCTAACAGGAGCCCAATTCCAGCAGACACAAACCACTGACAACCTACTGGTTTCCAACTGATGCCAAGTCTAGACAAATTAGAGGAGCAAGCACATCCCAGAGTGTTGGAATACCCATGCCTGCCTACTGCTGTCTGCTTTAGGAAAGTTGTCTGTGCAAGCCCTAACAACCCTGAGCAGCCACTGTGCTAAGTTGCAGCAGGAGCCTGGGATGGGAGCTGGCATGGAACACACAGCATGGATCTCTGGGATGGCCTGATACAGCCCAGGATGTCAGATCTGCTCAGCTAGGAGTGCTTGAGTCTCTGACAAATCCAGAGAGCCACAGCTCATTCAGCTGGTTCCACTGCAGTTGGCCACTGCCTGCAGGAAATAATTAGAGGCAGTTAAATTTCCTCTAAGGAGATAGTAACTTGAACACACTCTCCTGTTACACCACTCCCTTAATCACCAGCAAAATCAAAGCTCTTTCAACCCATCTCCTAGAAGAGAAATGAGAAGTTAAGCCCAGTAGTCTCATCAACCATTCAATTTACCCAGAGTATTATGCAACAGGTTTTCTAGGTTTTCTCTTTCTAAGACTGCTGAGGCAATCGAGTCCAGAGATAGGAAAGCCTGCTGCCAAAGGGAAAAAAAACCAAAATATAAAAATCCCCAATCCCCCACTACCTACATCACTTACAGCTGGGCAACCCACCACTGAAATCCCTTTCTATATACACACTTGTCATCTTAAAATGCATTTCAAATTATCTCCTGACCTTCACAGGAGTTCCTACTTGCAGTGCATGGAAACAATGACACTACACAGAATACTGCCCTAGCAGTCTATGTTTTAGGCAATAGCAATCCCTAAACCATTGTTTCAATCACTCAAGTCTTTTGGTAAGGAGACAATATGAAAACCTGTGCTTAAGTTTATCATCTTCCTCCACTTTTATGTTGCCTTTAATACACAGAGAAATTCTTCCATTAGCTTACAAGCTTGAGTCCCACTACACAAATTAATAAAAATGACTAAGTAAAGACACCTTTGATGGAAAACCCCAGTGCCAATTCACAGCTCTTGAACAGCTTTTCACATTTACCCTTCATCAAGTAATCAACAGCCCACAAACTGCACAGCCAGGAGATAACTTTCTTCTGCACTTTTATGTTTTAGGGTGGGAGAGGAGTAGGATGTTGTTGACAGGAAGCTGCTCTAAGCTGCAGTCCAGAGGCTGGCTGCACAACATTCTTCTCTTCCTTTTTACACCAAGCTCTAAGGCTATGCAATGAAAGGCAGCCCAGCACAGTAACAGCACACCACTGAGAATAAGTTAAAGAAGAGGTACATGCCAAAATATATATTCATCCTTGCTGTCTCTATAATCTCCATCTGTATTTACTAAACATACACATAATATTTCAAAGAGCCACTGGTTGCTTATTTAAATTTTTTCCACATGTTTTAAGTTTTTGGTTCAAACCCAGTAAAGGCAAGGAAATAGAAGGGTTTCCACCCTCCAGCTACAGTTACAGACCAGCTCTGGATTTAAATAAGCATGTGCAATTTGAGCATTGCAAACAGCCCAAAAATCCTCCCTAGCTATAATTTTTATGCTAGGACACAAAACAAACGTGTAGCATCCAGCAACACCAAAGCTTCAACTTTAGACCTGGACACATTCCCAAATACCTGAAATATAAGATCCCAAGACACTCCTATGCTATGCTCCTCAACAGAGTATTTCTTCTGGCAGTCTCTGCTTTGCCTGCCTTTCACACTATCATCTCTTCTCTAGGTCTTACCTCATGTCCCCTGCACTTCACCAAGAGCATGCCTGCTCTTGACCCACTCAATCAGCAAAGCCCAATTCATCCCCTGCACTGCCAGGTCTTTACTACGGGCATACAACAACAGCAGTATCAGCTACAGCCCTATCACACACCACACTGACCACATCAGAAATATTTAACCCAGAAAGAGACAGAAACCTAAGCTGCCTTCATTCAAATTAGTATTTCTAGCATTCTTTCCAAGCCATAGACAAAGTCAGTGCCATAGGTTAAGACCAGAGCTCTGGTGCCATGGCCAGCTAGTAGGGCCATAGGGGGACAGCTTTGTGTTTGAGGTACTTGGCTACACCATAAAAGCCTTCCCAGACCATGAATTAAGATCCGAATGACTGACTGCAACTTCTATTGTTTTCCCACCCATGAAATCTTACAGCCTCTGCCTTCAACTCTTGTACCTAAGAGTGGCAGAGCAGTCAGGTCTGTACTAAAGTGACCCCAGTGACACACTGTGCCCTTCTCCAGGTTGTAACGGAGATGAGACTGTTCCTAGGAGTTGTAATCCACGTTCCTGTCTCTGGAGGAGCAAGCAGACAGGTTCTGTGTCACCACAGCCAAGTTCCTAGAGGATGGGTGACAGTAACCTGTCACCTTGCCCAAGCACTATGCTGCCCTGGCCCTGAGCTAATGTGTCCAGCAGAAGGGGCAGTCAGGCAAAGCAGCAACTCAGGGCCTCAGCACCTCAAGGGATTAAAAGAGCCTCCTTTCACAGCACAAAGGAGAAGTCATTTCTTTAGAGTACATGAGTTGGCTGGCTAGAAAACAAGGAAAACATGCAGTTAAAAACCCTAACTGACTTCTAGAAGCAAACATAAACCCAGACTGCATTCCAGAATAAAGGAACAGACAGAGCAAAACACACAAATTTAGCATGCTGCAGAGTCCCAAGCATTTGGGTCACAGAAAAACCCAAACAAGCTAAAAGCACACCACTAATCAGAGAGCCTCTGACAAGCTTGTTCCAATAGCAAACACACACCTCCCCAAGAGCAGGTGGCTCACCAGGACCCAGTATTTCCAGCAGCTTTAATTGCTTGGTGCTGGAAAAGCAGGAGGTGGATGCTGTTGGGGTTGATGACAGGAAGTGCCACCTCTGCAAAGGTTTTGTGCAGTGCCCAAACTGGTACCAGAAAAGGACTGCAGGAGGTACCCACAGCAACCCAGCAACATCTCAAACACAAGTGTTCAGGACTGCATTCAGCATGCTTTGCTGGCACAAACAAACATTCACATTTCACAGAATGAGGGCAAGCATTTTAGTGCTGAATGTTCGGAGAATAGGAGAACAAAGGTCTAGAATTCTCCTGATAAAAACCAGACTAAAGAAACAATGATTAGAACACTTTCATGCTACAGAAAATGAAGTGTGTCATCATGCAATCATCCCATATTCCTACGGATCTTTAAGAGGTTCTTTCTTTTAATTATACAAACAGTAAGAGCACCCATTCCATTCTTCCAAGAAATATAAATTAAAAGATAGTCAGTGCTTGCAAGTAATCAATGATGCTTCCCTCAATTTGCACTACTTCCCACTGCCCTAATGTGTACTGTCAGCATTGTTATGACTGTCCAGGGAAACAGATGTCATTTGTAACTTCAATTACTGCCATTACCCAGTGATGTGAAACTTCATGAACAGAGAAAACTGAGGCACAAAGAGATGAGGCTTAAGCTGAGGGAAGTTACAATGAAAGAAAGACGACATGAGACATGTACAAGCTAAGCCCTTTGGAAATCCATACACAAGCTGAAAACTTATTTGTTCCTGAAAAATAGCAACACACATCTATTGTGCCAAACTTTATGATTAAGTACATGCTTAATCAAACATTAATGGTTCACATGAAGAAGAAAATCAAAGTAAAATGCAAACCTGTTGTATAAGCCCTGGCAGCCTTAGAGTACAGTCATGAGATTGCTCCCCTCCCCTGCCAACACAAACTCAAAGACAGAAGAGATAGTACCATACAGAAATAAATACCTGACTTGGTTAAATAGAGCTAAGTCTTCTCCCTAAATTTTTTTTTATGCAATGCAAGGATTGTCAAAAGCTCTGCTTAGCCTGGAAACACAAAGTGTGAGTGCTATTACACAGCCACATTCTCTTCTGTCCCTCTCCATCCATGGACACTGATCACAGAGTGAGCACATCAGAAAAACTCCTAAGAAAACTGTTCAGTGCATGGGCATATTTAATGTTCATAGCTAAATATAACATGGCTCTCTTCTATATGGGCTTTGTTCTGCCCACTAACCAGAACACCTAATAACAAAACTCGTTTTGCATCCCTCACAGGTGTGAGGAAAGATGAGATAGGAGGGGGGGTGGGGGGCAAGGATATGGAAGGTAAAGTGTCTTCAGTTTGAATATTAACACATAAATCTGTCTATGCACCTTTAATTTTTGCATTTCCTAAATGAACCCTTGGATTTTTGTATCCATAAACACTCATTTCCAATGGTATTTCTCCAGACAGCTATATGCTAGGAAACTTCAGATTTCAACCCCAGTTAAGCAGGACTGACTTGTGTGACAGACTTAAAAGCAGGTTTCTGGAGGTTTTTTTAAAAGTCAGGTTTTTGGTTCTGGACCATGAACTTATTCTGCAGCCACAAAGTGGACGAAGACTCAGGGATATGAAAGACTGGAATCAAACTGACTTTTGTGCACCGACAGGAAACATCCATCAGCTCTTACACATTTCAACATGCTTAAAATGTCTGCTAATTTTTTCCCTGCCTCTAACTGCTACTCAAAGCACCATTACTATCTCCAACTCCACCCTTTTTTTCCCCCCCTCAAACCTGGCACTCAAGGTATGGCTGGCAAAATAGCTTGGGTTTACAGGTAGAAATCCGGGGGAGTGTAACTGCTAAACAGATAATTACAAGACCCAGTAGGGAAAAAGAAACCCAGATACAGTAGATTTGCTTAGTAAAAAGAAAGTGTCTTTGCCACTTTGACTAAGACAGCCTTTCAGTGCATGTTCAAATCATTAAAGAATAATCATTAAAACTATTTTTCTGAAAAGTACATGCCCTTCTGCCAACACACTGCCAAGCTTAAACACACCATCAGATGCCAGTACAGCCTCAACTTTATGACCTTAAATGCCTTTTCCAATCCAAAGGATTCTATGACTCAAATTATGGATGCTGGCTACATGAACACAACACGAATACTGATGAGAGTGGGTTTTCTTTTTATATATTTTACAATGCATGTGAACACCTTTTAAAATATTAACTTGCTTCAAAAAACAGCTGATTGATATTTTTAAAAAGCTTTCACCTTTTAAACTCTAAATCTGCACTGTCCTTAGGTCTCCTTTCAGCATCCAGCTTACAGCTCTCCCCACAGGACAGCAACCTGGTATTAACAGCTCATCAGCCTGCGAACACTTCCCTCCAGTTTATAATTCCCAAATATCTGAAAATCAAACCACACCAAGCACACTCACTCAGACCTGCTTTAGGCAGTACATACACTGAACTTTGGCCCACTGAATACTTCCTAGTGGTGCAGTTTTCATTGCTCAAGATCAGAGGAGGTGCACTTTCACTGTGTGAGAAGACTTCTTTGTAATGCCTTCAGTTAATGCCCTTTTAATGCCAGTAAGCACCTACAGAATTCTTTGAAGGTAGCTCTGCAATTTCTCAAGTTGAAACATGTCTGACTGTAAAGCATATTCTATACTGCAAGCTTAGCTGAGTCTTGATTTAATTTCATTTAGTTATTGCTTCACAGTAAATGTGTGCAGGAACTATGAACACACCAGGTACTTCCATCTTCCTCATCGCCACCACTTGCAATTCAAGCAACGTTTAAAACATTCACGACACACTATCTTTTCATCCATAAAGTTTTATCATGTTTAGATAGTTTTCAAACTAGCAGCTCATGATGAGCTGAATATTTTTCTCAAGAAAGCAGTGATTAATTTTTTTAAAGTACATATCTGATCTTAGGACTGTGTATAACCAGATAATGGGGACTACAGCTGTAAGAGAAAGAGTAAGGTTGTTCCAAAAATTCCCTGGTGAGGCAGAAGTCATAGAATACTTTCTCATACACATTATTAGAAATAAGTAGAACACCTCAAGATATACAGCATAATTAAGAGATCTTGGTCTATAAATTAAGTCAATAACTGGAGTCAATTAAAATCTCTCTTTATGCCTGTAACTTAGACATAACTACCACAGTCAGCAGCAGACTTCAGCTTAGTGGTTCCAGGGAGACTCAAGTTTAGAGCATTTCCAGCCCATTCACAAAGAAGCCACTTCATAACTCTCATGAACTTGGACTTTTCAGATTGTCTAGCTTAAGTTATGGATGTTTGGAGCCAGACAATTACATTAATTAAATTAAAGTAAGAAGTTTTTCCAGCCCAACAAGCCAGTAAAACAAAGCCGCACTCCAGCAACTCTAACCCTTATTTCACATTTTAAGTGCCTGAAAATGTTTGATCCCTGGGATTCCACAGCAAGCTAAGATCAAAACTTCTTAAAGTTCACACCTTTCATATTCTGACAGGTTCATCAGAAAGAGTCAGGTAGAAAGCATGAGAAAGGTAAATTCTCCACATTCTTCCTCTTCAAACATTTGTTTAACATGGAGATACAATCAGGTTGACTAGCCCACTAAACTCAGAGCCTACAGTTTTATAGAATGAGTCAAGTTAGGATTAAATATTTCTACACTAGTATTTCATTCCACAACTCAACTACAGGAACTTCCTAGTGAAAGATTGAGATTTTATCCCCACTCCTGACACTCCACTATAATTCCCTGCTGCCTTCAGGATGCTCAAGAGATCAGAAAGTTCATTAAAATTACAAAAAATCCCTCATCTAAATAAATACTAGCCAGGCAAGCCACGTTTATATGCCCATCCACTTCAATAAAGTTCACATAATATCCCCATGAGATGCCTTTTGACCCAACTTTAATATATGCAACTACTTTATTAATACACAATTTGCTCAAATATAAAAATGCCAAACAGGGACTGAACCCAAAGAACAAAATCTTCCAGAAGTTTTGACATGCCATTTGTTCTGCTGGGAAACAAAAATGTGGAAATGACTCTTTCAAACCCAGTGACACATTTTATTTACACTGTCAGATCATTGTAGACATTGATAGCAATGCACTAATTCCTGTCCTGTAGGGTTTTTTCTATTACCAGTACATTTCTTGGAATTTTTGAACAAAAGCTTGGACAATATCCAACATAATAACACTCAGTCTCATTAGCAAAGTCTGGAGTGTTTCATTTTTAAAAGATTTGTTGACTGATCATTAAAAGCTAATTATTTAGGAAAAAGCTATAAAATAGCACTTCTTGAAGCAATAGTTCTTATTAGATAGAAGATAAGCACAGTTCTAATAGCTTCATTTGCCCAAATTACATATTTATTCAACTCCAACCTTTTGGCCTTAGATTAGACTGTCTAGACTAATTTTGCAGACTATAGACAATTACTATTATCTTTAAGTTTGGAAAGTGTCATAACTAGAAGTGTCAGGAATGCTGAAATTATAGCTGTGTAAGTGTTATTTAGCCATCTATTTTCATTAGCAAGGCTAATAATTACTAGCCTGCCCCCCAGATCCTCACCCAACTCAGTAAAATAGATGCAGTTATCCTGCAGCATGACAGTTTTAAATGATAATGAAATAATTGGTTGCCTACCCATGAAATAATGGACTCCTTCAAAGTGTGTTAATCATTCAGCAATGACAGCATCAGAGGCTGCATGGTGCATATATTATAATGGTAAAATGTGCTGCAAAATTAATTAGAACAGAAACACACTAGGTAACTTTCCTTTAGAAAAGTGTTGGAACAGTTCGCAGGTGGCAAGCCATCGACAAGAAATTCATGGTAAAAACTCCAACAGCAACAGTGTACTAAACACATACTTTTAACACATCAATTTCTAAACTTTGAAAGCCACACCAAGCCAGGCTGATTAACCCAAGGCCCACCGGTCCCATTCTGCAGGCTCAGTCAGCAGCTCAGCAGTCGGGAGTACCCAGGTTGTTTTTTTTTTTTTTTTGCACATCCATATCAGTCATCAATCACACTGTATTCTGAGATGAAAATGTGCTTTCCTCCACCTGAAACCATTTCTCAGAAGTTTGTGACTAAGCAGCAAAACCTCAAAGAAGAATTTGCAGTGGTCAATAGGTGTTTTTTTCCATGTGATTTGTACTTGCAGATTTGGCCGCTCTGAGCCATGGCTCCCACGGGGACCAAGAAGCAGAACAAAGCACTTCACACCACTCACTCCCAAATCAGGAAAAAGCTCCACAACCTTCACATCCCCTCTGCCAAATGAACTTTTTCAAGAGATTCACGTTTCAGCATCTGATTTTTAACCCAGACACATCAAGGAGAAGCACTCATAACCTTTGGGATTTAGAGCCAAACAACAACAAGCTTCAGAGTATTTTTTTATTATGGCTCTAAAGTAAGGTGTCAAGTTAACCCACCTAATTGTGGGATTGAAAAGAAAAGGAAGGGGATCCCTTTCAAGGCAGGGCAGGCTGTGTAAGCCTTTTCACACTAGGGACAGTGTGTTCAGACCTTCCTGGCACACAAGCCTTTGTTTTGTCCCACTGCTTGGGCACGGAGTTCAACAGATCCAATCCTGACAGATGCGAAGAAAAGGAACCCAGACTCAGCCATTGTAAACTGAACTTAGCCAAGCAATGTGGTAAGTCACTCCACCTTTGGAGCAAGGTGGAGAAATCCTACCCTATGTGAGCAGAGAGATACCCAACACAGATATTTCAGTGACGCAGGCTGGCCTGAGAGCGCGATGAGGTGCGATGCCTCCCAGAAAGCACAAGCATATTAAACAGAGTTAGGCTCACAGATGTGGACACTGCTGCTGCAGAATTGTTCTAATTAATATCACTCTCCTCAAAATTCCAGGTTTCTGCAAGAACAAAAGCTTAAAAATCAAATACATGGGGTGCAAGAGCCTGCAGCGTGGGCTGGTGCAACTGAAACAAAGTTTCAGCTGGACAAACCACACTGGAAAAAAGCAATACAAAGTATTTTCCATCATAGATACCAGGGGATTACAATGCTTTCCTTTCCAACCTAATCAGTGCTTGCAGAGAAGTTTAATCTTAATGTCCTTGAAGAATGTCTTCACAGTCTCTCTCAGCAGCAGCAGATTTCAAGATCAAAGGTTATTACTCCTTCCCATCTGACAACAGCATAACTCAGCCTGGATTTCTCATCAAGTGGCTAAGGCACAGTACAGCACATGAGGATTGTTTACAACAGGCTATGTAGCACTTCATTTATGACTTTTCAGAAGCAAAGCCATGTCTACTGAACTTCTACATTACAAGCAAACAGCTGAAGTTCTTAGAAGAAATGCAAGAGGCAAAAGACAAAGTTTTATCCTAAATATAAATAAAAACAACAAAGAAACCCAAACCACCAGACCCATGGTTGGGAAGACAGAATTTATGGCTCCACTCTGTTTGCATCAGCATCCCACAAGTCAACCCAAGCATGTTGTCCTGCAGTATCTCCAGACCTGCACCTCAGTGGCACAAGGTTACTGAGATCACTCTTAAATCAGCACATGTGCACACTGACACATGAAGATTATGTGCAACCATAACATTGTCTGTGCACCTTCAGAATCCACACTGCTTATAATCACCTGAAGAGCATCAAACGGAACAGTACCTATTTTTGCTGAGTTGTTTTACAGTGTGCATGAAGTCCCATTAACATCAGAACCACAGAACAAGCAAAGGGGAGATGCTTTCCTGGCAGAAAATGCATGGTTGGTCATCCTTTTGTTTCATCAAGCAAGTGCCACACACAGGCCAACCCCAGCAGCATGGCAGTCACAAAGCCAAAGCATTCACAGCTGGAATATTCACTAGGGAGCTCGACAGAGCCAAGTCCTTGAGCAGCATTATCTTCCCAATTAGTCAAGATTTATAAAGCACAAAGTGACCAATATCACCTAGAGGGAAATGTGCACATAGCCAAATTCCAGGAACAAGAAACTACTGAGTACAATTTCACAGCACAGAACTGGTTATAAGTACTACCTTGCTAAATTAGCTTGTTAGCAGATCTGCAGGGAAAAGGAAGAGATCCTAAAGCCCCAGTAGGCACGATTAAAATGCTCTTACACAGTGCCAGAATTTTCACTCTCAGCAACTTCAGATTTTGAAGTCAAAACAGTGTCAAATGGAAACACATTTATGTCCTCAAATTTTATTAAAAATGCTTTTGCTCTCAGCAATCATTCTACATATTTAAGCAAGCAACGATTTCAATCCAAAAAAAACCCCTTATTTACCAGCAAAACATTTGGTTGTACTAAAACCAACCACAGTGTTCCTTCCCCTTTGCCTGTGCACCTGCGGGTGTAGTACCACTCTTAGTCAGCATCACCCCTCTCACAGGGCAGGGAAACATGCAGAAATCTCAGAGGGAGTTTATTTTTGACTTTGAATTATCTCAGGCACTGCATGGAATAGAAAAAGATAGAGATAACTAACATTAATTCATACCTATGGCATTGATGTTAACGTTAAGAGTGTTCAAGGAAAGTCATGGTCTAGGAAACATGGTGGTTATCAGTCAAACACTGGACTTGATGACCTCAGATGTCTTTTCCAGCCTCACTGATTGTGTCACTGTTAGATGAATATTTCATGTGACTTTTGAGTTGGAGAACCTGTCGGATGCTAATCCTGGCTTTTGCACTTTTAGAGCCTGTATCTCTTTAAAGTAAGGACTGTTCTATCCCAGTGAGAATACAATTAACCCCAGACCACATGCTCTTAAAACCAAAGCAAAAAAGCCAAACATCTGCTGTAAGGGACCATTCTCATTCCATTGAAACCAACCCAGAGGCACAGCACACTCAAGATGCATGTTGGGAGACCTGTTCTAATGCAAAGATCTACTTCATGCCACAAACTAGTTTTACGTGCAAACACCTACTTTCACATTTCAAAAAGCCACATCTCTGATGAACCACATCAAGAAACTGCAAGCAAGTACTCAGCTGAGGTGCTACACAATCAAACACCACACACAGTCAACAAATGTTTTTACAGTATGGCCATTTATGGCAGCAGTAAAGAAGGCAAATGAAAGATTGGAGTAGATTCACACTGAGCACTATCACTTCTCAAGGTGGAGCTGATTCTAAGTAATATAAAAAAAACCATGATTTGTATCAAACGTCACATCCACAGGCAATCCATCCTTATTCCAGGAATTCACAGTTTGAGCTACAAGCATTTTCTAGAGTCACATAGACCTTAGGATCCCCCCAAATCTGTTTAGTATTTTCTTCCCCAACATCCTATTTAGCAGTTTATCAGAACAGGTTCCAAAACAGCTCTCTACCCATTCCTGAGTGAAGTTCCTCCAAGGGGAAGAAAAGTTTAAAGATCAAATTAAGAGCAAACACTTCCCATTCAGAAGCACATGGACTGCTGAAGGGAAACAGTGCCTGATTTCCTTCCAGAGCTGGATGCTCAGGCTGAACCTGAGCCCTCCAGTGGAGAGCTTTCCTCACGAAACAATGGTTATTGAAATTCCTTGTTTGAAGCACAATGCCCCATATACCAACCCACCACACGACCCTCAGTCATTCTCCACTCTTGATTCTGTCTAAAGCTTGCAAACACAGCTTTCCTTAAGTAATTGGGCAAGCAGATTGATACAGCAAACAGGGCTTTAACATCAAAATGCTCTTCCCTACAGTACAGCAGTAAACTCTGAAAACTAAATAAATGCATCTGCAGGACGTGAGACCATCAAGAGCATGCAAACCTCCACTGGATCCAGAAACTTTCTGCACTCTTCCCTTGCTCTTCACCTGACCCTCACACTAAAAACCTCCAGGACACCACCTATGCTGCAGGTACACAAATCCTGACAAGATAGTATGTCTATGGTACGGCCTTTGCTGGAATGCCAAGGTTTAGCAGACCAACCATCAACAGAAAGGAAAGACCTTTGGCTGAGGGACATTGTTCTGTCACATGCTTTGCTTTAGGGAAATGCTCCACCCCAACTCGAAGAGGACAGAAGCACCATCAAACTACCTACATCTCAGCTCAATTCAGGTAAACAAATTACTTTTCTTATCCTTTTGCAAAACTAACTTTGTGTGCTTATTTAAACAGATTTGAGCCCAGTTTTCTGTTGTCATTCCCTAAGAGCTAAGTCTTTGGAGTCACCAAAGGTGGGTAGGTCCACAAAAACCTTCAAAAACAACTCTTCAAACAAATTTCATTTGAATAAATTTTTCTCTCTCTCTTCTGCTACTCCTGTTCTGAATAAAACAACCCAATATTTTAGCAGGTTTTCAAGTTTTAAGGGAATATAAGGAAGGCACACTACTAAAAATGCAAAGAATTTCTTTTTCTCCTACAGCGTACTCACACTGACCAGTTTATCATCACCTCCTCATGGGGACTTGCAGGCTTTGGGATTTTTAGATTGCTGAAGGTGTGAACTTAAAAAATAAGTGTTCAAATTCAGATACTTCAGTTCAGTAATAGCATACAGTCAAGATCTGCTCTGGGGGTTTCCAGCAAGGTGCTTTCCCTTCTGCCCCATGTGCACTCATTCTTACAAAGAATTTACATAAATTCTCAAATAAACTTGTTTTCTAAACTCACAAACCAGCCCGCACAGGGCAGCCAGACCACATGTTTTTTACTTCATTTGCATTAGAAGATACAGGCTGACTTCTCTATACATTATTCTTTTACAGACATTAGTTGAGGAGAAAAGCATTATTATCTGGGAAACAGAGGTGCACATCAGATGAATATAGGTCATGAAAAGCATTGGTAAACATATTGTCTAAACCACATACAAGGATGATCAAAGGGAAAAAGGACAAGAGCTGATGCAAAACAATTTGATCATGCTAGTTGTATTCTCCCACTTCAGACAAGCAGGTTCCACTAGCAGCTGCTACCTCTCCCTGTGATTTTATCATTACTAACTTGTAACAAATCTTTAGTGAAGTAAGCCACCTTTTTCAGGACAGACACTGAACAGCCACTGCCACAAAGTGACTCTAATTTGTTTATTACTAAAATATTTTGCCTTTGAAAACCACATTAGACTAATATTCTTTAAGCATTGAGCAAACTCAGAAAAGATCGTACTTTCATGAATTCCACAAACAGCATAGAAAGTATTAGATTTCTCCACAGTCTAGAACTAACTTACAAGGAAGATCTTTTTTGTTTATCATCCTAACATGCCAAATGATACTTACATGCCATAATCAGCCACACTATGTTTAGTTTACAATCTTTCAACTTGACAAGTCCTATAAGACTTTCCAGGAGGGGAGCCAGTGCTCCTGAAATGTAACTCTCTGCTGCTCTTACTTGCTTTTGATTCCTCTCCAAAGCAATCCCTCCATTTCTCACTTCATCTCTGGAGGCCAGAATCCTGCAGAGGCTGATTCTAGAGTGCAGAAGGGCCAGCACAAGCACGCCTTGCTACCCCATGCAAAGAGCAAGAAGAAAGAAGGTAGCCCAAGAGCTTCTGCAGCACGAAATGCAGCAATTATAAAATCCACAAACAAAAACATTAGAAACAAACAAAAATCAAGTCGTTCTCTCTGCAAGCAAGTTCACACTGACAGGAAGTGAGTAGCTAACAAGTAAATAACCCAAGCCTAGTTCAGAACATGTACAGAAGTAAGGAACTCAGAGTAAACCAACCAAACTCACTATATGTCAGAATCCTTCCATACTAACTCCAACCTCTGCTAACCTGCTACTAAGGGCTGAAAAAATGGTTTTACCATACATCCAGTAGGGAAGACAGCTTAACACATCCTGCCCTGAAAGCCAGAACATACTCCATCACTTAAAGCCACTTGTTTTCATTAGGAAATTGATCCACAGAGCAACATCTAAATTCAAATTGCAATGTGCAACATTCTCCCTTGGTCTGACAAGTACACATAATGAAGTATTGTCACAAATAAGTAGAGATCATCATTATTTGATTGCTTTCTTGAGCAAAGAATTCCTGCAAATGTTTAATTTAAAGGTATGAAGAGGCAGCAGTCCAGCAAATGCCATCTTAAAGTGTGTGAGCAGTATGCAAAAATCTTCCATTTGTTTATGTTCAGAAAGCAGCTTTAGAATGCATGGGGTTTGATCAGAGGGGTTTTTTTTCTTGGCTGTTTTTTTTTTTAAAAAATACCCTACTGCTATTTCCGCTCCCATATTCTACCAAGTAGAGATCTTGTGGTTAAGGCATTCAGTGAAGAGAAAACAGAGTGGAATGCACAGGCAGACAGCCTTCTGCACCAAAAACCACAGGAAAGCACATTAGTTTCTCTCAATTTTTATAGATTAGAAACAGGTTTTTCAACTTCATCACACTTAGAATAATGGACTATTCAGATTTCCAGCAGTCCTAGGTGAAGTCTCTGGATAGCCCCCCAGTGTAACAAGCAGAAACCCTTCAGAGGAATTTATCTTCTTGTTGCTTAACTTGGATGGAGCAGACGTCCCTCTGATCACAGCATTAGCACCACACAGCTCTGCCAGCCTTTAACAGGCTGCAAAGCTGATGTTATTTACAAAGACAGGGTGGATGCTACCAATTAAAGGCAAGTAGTTTCTCTTTTGAGCTTTCTTCCAGCATTAGAAAGTATTTTAATTTAAGTCATAACTCTTAGAAGACTCATTTCCTGTGCATGTGTTAAACTCAACCTTTCACAATGACCAAAACTCAAAGCTGCCTGGAGGGACTGTATGTGTTACAAACATGTGGAACAGAATCAAAGCCCACAAATGCATTGCTGCTTTTCATATACATATATATTTTTTTTAACCAGGAAAGTAGAATTATAACAAAGTCCTCTTCAAGTAAGTTTTGGCACTGAGAAGTTACATGCTTCAGGTTTAGGAAATGACCATCAGATCCTGAAGACATAAAAACAAATCTGGGGCTATCTTGCAGGGAATCACAGTGACAGCCCACTGCTGGGAGAGCAGGCAGCCACTCCTCTGCAGCAGATCACCCTTCAAAGCACAGCCTGGAACCTGACAAAAGTTTGGAGACGTTTAGTCAGCAAGAACAGAACATGGGGTTTTGTCCAGCAGAATCAAGTAGCATGAGAACCTTTCCCTATATCTATCATGTATTTTCTGGACTGGAAACCATCCAAGGAAGAAGACACAAAAAGATAATAAATAACTAGGTAAATAGTGCTAGGCAGTCATAGTAGCATCTCATAACTCCTAGCACCGGGGAAAAGCTGAGATACTTTTAAATTTCTCACGCTACTCAACTGGCATGGGATTAACTCACATACAAAACAGCTAGCTCAAGTACATGTGCTGCAGGGAATTTTTTTAAGTTTTAACATAAGCTGTTCAGCTGTTTGAAAACCCAGCCTCAATTATCTAGTCTGAAGCAAGTGGCTGCTGTTTAAATTATTCATCTTCTGAAATCACCCTGAACAAATTCTTCCAGATCACCACCTTCTCTCATGCAGGCAGGCATCCAGTATTTTTTTCAGGAGATCAGCTCAAGAGATATAAAGCTTTTGTTTATTTTTTTCTTCTGAGTATTTGCAAATTGAAGAAATGCACAAAAGATAGATTTTCAAGGTGCAATTTTAACTCCAAAAACAAACAAACAAAAAAAAAAAATCAAAAACTCAAACCTTGAGCAAAACATCCCCAATTCAATTGGATTTTAAAACCCCAAGTCACAATTTCAACCAACAGACATCCAGATCAGCACAGACCAGATTATTTTCAAAATCTGCTCTAAGCGAACAATTTCATTATCAGCTTCCTTTTTAGGGAGAAGACCTCTGGCGTGTCAGTTGAAATATTCAAGCCCTCCCACAAAACAAGTCAAAGCAGCTAAGGAGGAGGGGAAGCCACTATTAAAAATGTGTGGAATGTAACCTACTCAGATAATGGGACAAGGAAGTTGACTACTTGAGATCTGAGGCTCTTTTCCCATACAGTCCCACCAACAGAGGCACTGGGCAATTTCAAATTTGCAAATGCTAGCGAGTTTTAGCAACTTTTGTAGGATATGACTAAAAATAGTTTAACAGACAAAAATAAATTTGTCAAATCCTTCAGCTATCTGATAGACAATATATCCATTCTAATGGGTGCAAAAACTTCTAGACAGCTAAAGGAAAACATGTCTTCAGCAACTTCAAAAGCTGAGCTTTCAAGTGTCTTTCTTAAATTCAAAGAAGTTGAGATGTCTGCAGCAATATATTTGGGTGTACTGCTCCAGTGAGATAGAAACAAAGCAGAAACTCTGCATGAGACAAAACATTTTCTATAGCTAGTAGATTTAGGTCACAGATACAGGAATTCAGAAGTGCTTCAGGTTTTAAACATCCTTGATGAAAGCAAAGCATTCTGTTCAAAATGTCTCCTTGCACTAAGTAATGTTTTCAGGACAGATCAAAGAGCAAACCCACTGCCCGGCAGTCTCGGTGCTCTCAGAGGTGTGCAGCCAGAAGACCACAACACCTGAAAAACTTCACACTGACATTACAAGCTGAACCTGAAAGAAATCAAACCTCTTGCTCCATTAGTTGCTCTGACGAAGTCTGACCCCAGACTTCAGCTGAACACCCTCCTTTCTGAGGGCAGGGCTTGCTCATCAGGATTACACACAGGGGGCATTTCACAACTCTCCTTGTGCCCTCTGCAAGAGGAATAACCCCCCTAAGTCTCAGCCTGCACCCCGGACCGGGTTAACTTCCCCCCATTGCACAAGGCAGCAGCCAGTTGTACACACGCATCTGTGGTTAGCCTGCTGCAGGAGCAGCTGCCTGTCCCACCCACCCTGCCTGCTCCAGGGTCTCACCATGGCTCTGCTGGTCCCCACGAGACACACAGAGCTCCTCCAATTCCACCTGGACCTTTGTGAGCCTTCCCACAGCATCACCCTGAGGCAGACATGGTATGACAGAGCAAGTTACAAACCACCTAATTGCCAGAAGCAGAAGCATCTTAAATTACATTATGGCAGAAGGCCTGGTTTTTATGTAAAACTGAATGCTAAAATCATGCTCAAGAAGTTACAGTGAGCAGCCTGATTCTCTTCTGATAATTTCTTGATGATTAGAGAGGATTAAACCTCCAATATTCCAGCTTAAACATGCAGTTATTGCAGCAATCAAACCAGACAAGAGCTTTAAGGTTTAGCACTCCTTCAGTTGATAGTTGTACGACATAAAACAATATCCCAACAGCTAGAGAAGTAGTTAAACTGACTCAAAAGAGCTGGAAGCACGATACCCCAAACCAAAGCTAAGTAGACAACAGCACTGTGGTTTGGTGACAGCCTGCTAAGAGCCAGCAATAAAAGCAGCAAGGCAGGACATTCAAAGTGGTTGGTCCACTGGATGCCACAGACAAAACAATTTAATTCTAGACAAAAAAAAACCCACCACAAACATCCCTACAGAGACATAAATAGGATTATCTCCACAGTTTAAAAGTTATCTTTAAACACTCTTAGGTGTAAGACAAGGCACAGTTGGTTAACTTGGCTGATGCACTAAGAAGGATCTTGGCATCACAGGTTCACTTTCAAATGGGAGGGTCTGGAAAATGTTTATCATGACATACATCCATTAGAAAAAAGCTTCAGAATCTGCTACAGCACTACAGGAGTGCTGCTGAGCACAGGAGGATATCACCTCCATCCATGATATTTTGAGAATTCCCATCAGGATGCAAGCCTGCTTCACAAGGAGGGGGAACATCAGTTTAAGGAAAATCAAAGTATGGGAAATCAAAGTGATACAGCACATGTATAGGCACATCTTGGAAATCTCCCAGGATGTGGTCAAGATTCAGGTAACATAGTTTAGGGTGTGAGAGGAGGCAGGAGAATAGGAAGCAAAGGCAAAGATGTGTTTCTGGAGGACTTCAAAGACAAGTTGCTAAGAAAAAAAATTGTAAGCAGTAACTGAAATTGCAAGGCAAAGTTAAAATACACTCATTATTGCATTGTCAGTAATACTGGGTCGTGCAAAGGCAGAATCTATTTAAATATATCACCATTACTTTATTGGGTTTTGCTAATGAAGGCTTGTTAGTGTGAGCTAGTAGAAGAAAACACTGTATGCTTTTTTAGTAGAGCTGGCAGCACATATAAAAGTATATTATAGACAGGCACCTTTTTACATGATCACAAAGCACCTTCTTAAAAGGAGGGAGAAACACACAAATATTATGAACACACAGTTAAGTAACTCCCTACATTAAGCAGTGCATATTACTGTAATCCCACTTATTTTCCCTGCACAGAACCAGTCTAATAACAGAAGAAATTTAGTAGATCAGTTTTCTACCCAAAGATGCCAGATTTTTCACACAGATTTATCACTGGCATCCTACCATTTCATGGTCTACTTACCACATATGAAGCAAAACACTCAGATTTGCTTGCAGGTTTATAGATTTATGTCTGCTTAAATGAGGAATACTGAAGATGCTCTGCAGTATGAGCTGGGTTGTTTTGTCAGGAAAACTCAAAATGGTAATGAGAGTGATTTGAAAATTTCTTTTCCTAGCAAATATAACTGGTGACTCAACATATTATATCACTACAGTTATAGACTACTCAGAACAGGACTGGAAAAATAATTTGCTGGTAAAGTTGTGTGGAAGCTCAAGTTTATTCTCTGGCTTAGAAGATTTGAAGAAAGTGACACATTTGATAGTTATTAATGTGTGTACCCACAGCTCATCTGCTGAGAAATAGGTCCCCTGAATAAAGATCTTTGTGGAGTACTTTGCTTGTGAGCGTTACACTTATTTTTTTCTTCAACTGCACCATTTTTATGTGTCAGTGCTAACATCTAGTTAATTATTAAAGCTTGCTGGTCCCAGCAGCCAGCACTTTATGCTATCTTTAATAGTGCCCTTCTGCATACATTCCTATCACCTGAACTCATTCCTATCTGGATTCACCAAAAACTACACTTCACTTTCTGCTCACAACTGAGAAGCTGGTGCAGGCCTGGTTAAATGAGCTCCACTGCCAGATGAAGTTGTTTGCAGAGCTGCACAGTGAACCAGACAGGGTAACTGATCCTGGCTAAAAACATTCCCTGGTTATTTTTAACTCCGATGGTTTGCGGAGTTTCGGTGCACTGGAGGGAGTAAATAGCTGTAATGGCAAACTGCTGTGGCAGCAAGGGGACCTTCTGAACATTTTTCCTTACTTGTAGTACTAGCTTATCAAATTAAGCCTTCAGTTACAGCAAAGCCCTGTTCCTTCAGGCTTGAAGAACAAAAACATTTCCCAAGCCTTGTGCCTCCCCACTGTCAGTCCCTTCTAAAAAGCAAATAATCACCTTGCCCTCGCTTTCAAGGCCCTCCAGTTCCCCATCTGCACCAGCACAGCTCTCATGGTCACACATGCAGCCCTCACTTGCCAACTGCACTTCTGGGGAGCTCCACACAAGCCTCTTCCAGAGGCACCTTCTCCTCTTTAGTCCTTGGTGAGATTTAGCATGAGTACATTTGTATGTTACAAAGATTCACCATGAACTCCATCACCCAACAGATCTCACCCTGTAAGCAGAGTTCATGGCATTCCCCCATGCATCTAGAGAAGTGCACACAGTCCTCCTCAGCAGCCCTCACTCAGTCAGGCTCTACCCAAGTCCAGGTTCTCCAGCCTTTCCCATTCCAGCAGCAGATTAGAATCCCTCACCTTGCTGCAACAACAGCCCTTGCACACAGTGCTTGATTAGTCTCAGAATCAAGCACTTCAAATGTGAATACCTGACCTTATTCAGCTTAATCAAGAACAGTCCAGGCACAGCAGTCCAGCCAGCTCTTTTAAAAACAACCTAGGAAAAGCAAGCCATCTACAAAAATGTAATTTAAATCTCAAAGTTCCATCCAGAAGCACCACTCCATACCATGAACTTCACACACTGGGATCTGACCAGCTTAAGTATATACATGGTGAAAAAAGAAAAGGTAAAGCAAACATATTAAGCATACATCCCTTGTCTGCTATCTACTTTTAAGTAACTAACTAACTTTTAAAGAGAGGAAAGAAATATTTTCTTTTGTGTTACCAGTTCCCATTAATTGCCCTACAGGCTATCCCAAACCCAAGCTGCAATCACACTTGAGCCATAAGGCAGAGCATACAAAATAGCAAAGAGAAGATAAAGAGACAAGAAAAAAAGGTGTTCAGTCACAGAGTACATCTTCATAAAGAATGATACAGCTTCAGATGAAGAGAAAGGGCCTCACTCACTGCCCAGACAGAAATAATTCACTTGGGATCTAACTAGAAATCTGCAGTACCAGGCTACCACTGCTCTCAGAATTTTAAAACAGAACTCCAGCAACTTTGCAAGGCAAACCATTTGCAGGCCAACATCACCTAAGTGCATTATTTGCAATGAAACTTTTCAATCTGCTTCCCTCCTACTCCTCACAGTAAGAGTTTCTCTTGGTTGTTCAAAGTTACATCCAGAAATCTTTGGACGTTTCCTATGCAGAGAAAGAAAATAAAAATTACCAATTATGGGCATGATTTCTGTTTTAATGTTGGTTTTACATACTTCTTGAACTAGAACAAGAAGTGGTGCATTTCTCTAGTTCCATTTTCCTTTAACAGCGCCTTATGACCATAGCTGAAGACAAGACTACCAAACCAGTGCAGTTAAGCCACCTGAATTATAGGAACAAAGGGAGAAGTTCTCTGCTTGTGTCACACCAGTCTAGACCTGCAGACTGACTAATTTGGGAAGGTCTGCAGCAAGCCTAGCTTCCTACCAGCCAGCCAGAAGTCTGCTACATTCCACTTCACCAAGCTGGTATTTACCTTCGGCTCCTTCAAGGAGTTCAGTCACAACCTTTTCAGTGCTGGGAATGCTCTCGGTAAGTGCCAACAGGTTGCACAAGGTACGAGCCATTTAGGCCCTTCCAAACTCTTGGAATATAAGGGCCCTACTTATAAGAGCCACCCTCCACCACCACTGCTGAGCACTGGAATTCAGAGCTCCAGCCAAAACCAGAGGCAGGAGCCTCTCCCTCCAGTCCGGGGAGACGGCGCAGGGCTGGAAGCCAGCGGCTGCCTATTCATCCCCAGGAGTGCAAAGGGCATGCCAGGCACTAATAGGGGAAACTGTGCCAGCACTCCTTGTGCAAGTGGCAGTAGAAGACGACCTGATAACCAAAAGGTACGTCAATATTTACTTGCTATATAAGCAACTGCTGCTAGGAGCTAACACGCAGAAAGGTGCTTTTGGACTGCCACGTGGGTTAAGTTATCCAAAAGGAATTCCACTTTGGGGGAAAAAAAAATAAAATCTGTAAATGGCTCAAAACCAGAATGGGGACTATCTCAAAAGTTAAGCACTGCTCCAAATTGATGCCAGCTTTTGAACTCAGCTCAGCTCTACTCTGTGCGTGCACTAGTAAGAGGCGTGACTGCTGGCTAACAGGATTCATTATGCTGGCTATACTGCAACACTCACATGCAGCCTAGGGTTTCCTGCTTGCCTGCAAGGCAAGCCTGAAGTCACCTACTGCATTCCCAGGTTGTAGATCTGTATCCAGAAGGAGCCCAGCCTTTAGCTTGGTAGCAGTGTTGCAGGAAGCAAGGAGCCTGGGTGGTTCAAATTTCACAAGAGGGGCGACAAGTAGCCCTTATTATTCCAGGTGACTGCATCACAAGTCCTTTGTTTTGATTAGGATTTTTATTTCCCACCTTTAACCTCACCAGATGTCAACAATCAGTTGCTCCTGAACTGTATTTTGTCACCTTGAGTTACCATAAGGAGGCCCCAGGCTTTATCTCAGTGTGAGCATACCAGTCCCAGCGTAGCCCTGCGTGAATCTGCAGCCTGGAATCCGTGGCATTTTATTCCTTTAACTTGCTTGTGTGCTTACTCCAAGAGCATTTTTTGACGGTCAGCGAGGGTTAGTCAGAATACCCAGAAACTGTGGAGGGATTTGCACATCCCAAGTCCAGCACAGGGAAGGAAGTAGGGCACCAAGACATCAGGGTCTGTCAAACACCCAGCACGCCAGCTCAAACACCAGCTGCACGCTCAGTTGTTGCTTTTCAATCTACTTTACTACTCTATTTTGGAGCTTGGAATTCATATATAGAGCATAAAATTCAGAACAAGCCGTTTTGTTGCCCAACAGCTATTTCAGAGATAAAAGACACTTTGAGATAACCCACCTTTGGGTTTATTGCTAGTTAATGTGAACAGTCTTGTTCATAGCAGCTTGAAAAAGGAAAGGAAAAAGAGAGGGAAAAGCCTGAACAACTGCTCACCCATCCATCTGCAAGCCATACTCCTGCTTTCAGACAAAGTGTCTGATATTAAAATTCAAGAGTCAAAAATCTATATCAAGTCATTTTGCTCACTAGCATGTGGAACGGTAAACTCAGCTCCAATCAGAACTTGTTACAGACACCTGAAGAGCAGTAGGAAAAGTATTTTCTTTCACAAACTTGGCAGTAAGATTTGAGCCGGTAAATACAGCATGAAATCAGTAAATAAACAAAAAAAGCCCCAAACAGTGAAGCCCTACACAGATTTTGTACTGTGTTAAGTGTTTCAGCAGTTTCAAACACATTCATGCATTACCACAGGTAACATTAAGCTGACTGACAAACTAAGCCCAACTCAGCCACAATGAATTACATCCATTCAATACCATCTCAAGGATCTAGTGACATTTATTAACTGATACATCCATACAAATCACCAAAGCCTACTCAGTATGCAAAACTATACATGTCATTTTCACAAAACAAAAGCCAGCTTGACAAAGAGGAAAAACACCAGGACAAATAAATTTATCAATTCTGATCAAAAATAGACAGTATTTTGCACAGCAGACTTGAAAGAATAATATATTAGAGGCTTTCATGTTGCGTACTTCTAAAACTAGCTATATATTGTTCAGTTTCACAAAAAAGCATGAAGTAAATGACAACTGCAGGATAAAAAAAAAAAAAAAAATCAGTGATTAGGTAGTTGCTAGGCTGTATTCCCTTTGAGCAAGGAAACCTGAATATTACAAAGGGCTGAGTTACAAGGGAATGTGGGGTATTTTGTGACAGACCTCTGCATGACAGCTGGAGAAAAGCTATTGTGGCAACAGCTGTGTGCTCTGCACAGCTCATACTCCCAAATACCTCAGCCTGCTAAGAGGCCAGTTAACTGGCTGCAATGCATTCTAAAAGTTTTCTGCCTCTTGGGATGTGAGCATGATGGATTATTTGTGTATGTTTCCAATAACAGAAGGAATGCTTGGTTCTACCACTTAGACTTTTACAAAATGCTGCGGTGTAATGCTGAACTATCATTCACTGCTGCTTTCCTGGAGTTTATAGTTGCAACATCCCATTAACTCTCCTCCACAATTAAAACATCTTCACTTCCTGTCTTACCAGTGCACAGGCTCGACAGCAGTATGTTCATCTATCATATCCTGATTTAAAGGAAATTTAAAGGAAATGATCTGATATTTCCAGGATGAAATCCTGGCCCACCAACAGCAATATTGAACTGTGTTCACCTCCCTTGAGGAAGAATTTTGAGGAACGCACTCCTCATCCAACCACTGAAAGCTTTGATCTGCTCATTTGTACTCTAAAGTTACTCCAAGGAGTCAGATGCATGTCTGAGGGGCGAACCCAAGATCCCAGGCAGTTACACACAAGTGACCAGTTCCACCTCACTCACTCCTGCACTGCACAAATCAGCACAGCGAGCCAGAACAGGACACCAAAGAGCTTCATTGTATGAGATGGGTTTGCTCACTCAGCCTCCCTACAAACATGCTGTTCCTGGACAGACTGGGGCACAACGATCAGCAGGAACTGATAATCTCTCTCACACACAGGACAGCAAGTACAGGAGCACTTTGCACTGCCATAACCTCAGCCACTGCTATTCCTGCAGGAATGAATGCTCTCTGCTTTCCCACCATCACCTCAACAAGGCAGGCAAGGATGAGCTGTGCAGAGTTCTCAGAAAGCTGGCAAAAGAAAGAAGATTAACTGGTTCTTCCTACATCCTCACTTTCTCATGTTTCCTTTCGTTTTATCTGAAATCAAGGAACAGTTCTCCCATTTTCAAATATGAACCCCCTGTTGTCTTTCAAAGATACAATGTAAATTGTGGCACATGCTTCCTCACGATATCCTATCACCACAAAAGTCTTATTTACTGGGAAACAATCAGCACTGAAGTAAAAGCAACAGCTGTACTTGAGTACTGATTTACTGAAAATTAAAAAGGAAAGCAAAACCAAGTGTAGAAATACTTGATAGTATCAGCAACAAAAAAAGCTCTCCTTTTTAAGCTTCAGAACTCAGTTGGTGACAGCCTTATTTTAAACACAAGCAATAAAGAAGCAAAAAAGAATTTAAATCCTCCAGTGACATCAGGATCTGTCATGTAGCAAAAGCTAGTACTGATCCATGTTTTAGTGAAGGCCACTACACGTTTGTCACTTAATCCTAAGAAATTCCAAAAATGAAGCACGTGACTTGCTTGTAATCAATTTTAAAACAACTTGGAGCAGTTTCTGTGCAGCCTTAGAAGACAAACAACGTATTTGGCAATACACTTGCTGTACAGAAACTACCCAGGTGCCTGCATGGCAAAGCACACACTTGATAACATCACAGCTTTCAGAGCTCAGGAAGACGCTGTGGGATATAAATAGCACACCAAGGCTCATCTTATTGTCCAAAACCACACAGCAAGCACGGAAACAACACAAAACTCTTCTCTAAGGTACCTGAGGTACTGGCCATGTCTTCATTTACCACCTATTTTTTTGGGGTTTGTTTTGATTTGTTTGGGGTTTTTTCAAGGCTGAATTTTCTGCTAAACTTCACTTTTCAGTGGCAAGATTTTATCTCAGATAAAGTTGCCAAGAGGGCAAGAAGACGGAGATAACTTAATGCAAACTGACAATAAGTTGTTTTGAAGAATTCACCCTCCACGTGTCAGCTTAACACCACAGTGCTGTTCCCTCAACATCCTTTCAAAGTCAACTCTTTATTTTTCTGCTGTTAATTTGAAAAGATCCTCATACATGACAGAACAGGCAGGTTCCTCTTTTGCAGATATTTGCTAAAAGACAAGTGTCAGTCACAGCACTTGACCCAAAATTTGTATTTAATATAAGCTCAAACTTCTAAGTTAAGAATTAACTTCTACAAGTACACAAATATTGAAGCTGTCCAGTACTCAGCAGAACCTTACTGCTCTTAAAAAAAGAGCTATACAAAGGCATCAAGTGTGAACTTCCATTTTTTTCCTCCTTACATCTTTAGAAGAAATTACAGCATTATTGTTGCAAAGGTAAACTTATCCCAAAGCCCTCAGTGCAGCCACAGAATCCAGAAATCCCTTCAGCAACATTTCCCAAGGCAGCAGCCTCTCGGAGCTGATGCCATATCCAGCTGCACACATTACTGCCACAGCAAGACACAGGCAGCTCCACCTCGAGCAGCAGTGCTGTGTTTGAGTGAATGGCACCCTAAACCAGCTGCAGAAAACTCCGGGTTTAATTATCTCCATACGCAAGCAGTGAGGAATTCAGTCCACACTCTGAGAAGGCTGCAGTTATTCCAGCCCCATCACCTTCAAACAGACCAACTAGCTGGTATTTTACCAAAAACTGACCAGCCAGTTACACATCTGACAAAAGACACCTGTACAACACATCTCAAAAAACACCATACAGATTAAACTAGTTCCAATGAAATAATTCTCCCAAAGTGACCTCGCTTTTAATGCTATGGACAACACTGGATCTTACAAGCATTCGGGTATCCAGTACTTAGCCAAAAAATTCAAAGTACTGATTTCTATTGCAGTTACTCAGTCTATGCTACAGAGCCTAAATTCTTAACAGATCTAATAAGCACATGGATGCATGTGTGAGCGAAAAAACCCACTGAAATAAAGAAATAGTCTGTTTGCTATCATATCACCTGTTTGTTCTAAAAAAACCTTCGCTGAGAACATCGTTGCCCCAAGCATTAAAAGACAAGTCTGCCCCGCGATCAAGCAGCCCACCTTAGGGGTAGGCAGAGCATTACCGCCTCTCCTCCGCGGAATAAAAGAAAACAAACAAGAAGCCATGCTCTCCAGATTTGCTGCTCTGCCGTCAGCAACAGCAGCGAGCAGAACGCAAGTAGTTGTCTCCTCCTACCACCATAAACAGAGGTAGAAATGCTAACAGCAACAGGGCAAGCGATGAAAACAAGTAAAGGAGGTACGGCCGGATTCGTGGCGAAACAGTAAAAAGGGATCTTCCTCGTAACACTGACACGGAGCCTTTGTACCGTGTTTTTCAGTGAAAATGAAGAGACGAAAAAGTTCAATTGTCTGCAAGTTGCAGGATGGAGAGCAGGCGCTCGGAGGGGCGGTGGGCGCTGGCTGGTCCCCGCTCGCACACACCCCTCCTCTCGGGGCGAGCTGCGGGAGCTTCCTGGCCCCTCGCCGGGCCAGCGCAAGATGCTCAGCCCGGGGCAGCTATTTCGGAGCCGGACGCCGAGTGTCAGCGCTCCCCGGCCGCGCCTGCCGCTTCCCGGGCGGAGCGCGGGGCCGGACCCCGCCCGCGGCACCGAAGCTGCCGGTGCCGAGCGCGGCGGCGGCCCCGGAGCCCAGCGCGCCCGGCCGGCGAACCCCACCCCGGCGGCGGCGCCCGGCGGGCCGGGGGCGGCGGCCGCCGCTTCCCGCCCTCCAGAACCTTCCCGGGGGCTCGCACCAGCCCGACCGCCGCCGCCCCGGGCCCCTCAAGGTCACGCCGCCGCCTCCCCGCCCCGGGCTGCCCGCTGCCCGCTCGGCAGCATCCCGGGGCGCCGCCGGAGCTGCCGCCCGCCGCGCCGGCTCCGGCCCCGGCCCCCCCGCGCCGGGCAGCGCCCAGGCCCCGCCGGGCGGAGCGCTCCCCCTGCGCCGCGGCCCCTCACCTGGATGAACTGGATGGTGAGCGCCGACTTGCCCACGCCGCCGCCGCCCACCACCACCAGCCGGTACTTCTCCTGCCCCGGGCCGTCCCTGCAGCCCGCGGCCATGGGGGAGCCGAGCGGGGCGATCGCGGCAGCGCCGCCGCGGGCTCCGACGCCTGCCTCTGTCGCCGGCGCTCTCCTCCCGCTCCTCCTGGTGCCGCCGGAGCTGAGCAGCCGCAGGCCCCGCCGCGCCGAGCGCCGGCAGCAGGAGCAGCGCCCGCCCCGCCGTGCGGTGCGGTGCGGCAGCGCCGAGCGGAGCGGAGCGCGCAGCACCGCCCGCCCCCGCAGCCAGGGCGCCGCGCCACTAATGGCCGCCGGGGCGGGGCCAGCCATGCTAATGAGGGGCGGGGCTCCGCTCATCTGCATGCTAATTAGGGTGGGCCATGCGCGGGGCGCGCCCCTCGCCATGCTAATGAGCTCGTGCATATGCATGAGGTGCCCGCCCCGCCGCCGTGCTGGTGGCGCGCGGGAGGTGGCGGCCCCCGGTGTCCCCTGTGCCCCCCCGGCAGACAGCCCGCCGCGGAGCTAATTAGCCACGTCCTCGTGGGCTTTGCTGGGGCGCCCGTCTGAGCGCCTCATCAACATTAATGAGGCTCAGCGTGCCCACGGGATGGGGAGGGAGGTGTTGGTCACCATGCGTGCAGATGCAGAGCCAAGGCTCACAGGGGTTTAAAGCCAAAGCGTCGCTAATGTCACTCCTCACCAAAAGGGAAAATGGGAAAAAGTCGTAGTGACTAAAGCCCCTCTTCATCAGGTTTTCTTGTGTCCGTGCACGTGAATGGGTTTCTCACTCATTTAAGCCTTTGAGACCAAGTCCACCTTCTCCTCCGAGTGTCACAGTCCCAAATTCACCCCCCTCTGTACGTGGTCAGGGTGCTCTGGTTTCAGCGTGTGAATTCACCCTTCGCATCTCCATCACCTCGACTGGTGACACGCTGCTGTGATCTTCCAGTGGCGTCCTGCCCCTTTGGGTAATGCCTTACTGCCCAGGATGTTCCTGCACACCCAGCACTCGGCAGATGCTCACAGTACATCAAAGCAGAAGTTCTGCTGTTAGACCTACTTTCAGGGAATTGCTTCTTCACTTCCTCTCCCCTTTTTGTGAAGACATGAAGCAATAACCCCATGTATGTCTTACACCCTTACACACCCGTACACACGTGCATGCTTTTGCCAACACAGAATGACAGAGAGCTGTTACCATGTTCCTGAGCTGCATAATCACATCAGCAAGGTGGACACGCTCCTCCTCCCTACAAACAAAACCATGTGTGGAATCTTCACTGAAGGGAAGACCCGGTGCTGCTTCCCTGTACAACACTGGAGCTGCGTTGGGAGGCAGGGACAGCAATCTGTGTCACCTCCTGGTTATCCAAAGAACCCAGACTTTCAACATTCAACACGTATTTCAGCTCTGCACCAAACGAGGGGAGGGTTCCACAGGCAGGAGCCTCCTTCCCTGCACAGACCCAGGACAGCACTGACTGCCTGGTGCAGCAGCTAACAGAGAAATTACAGTTTGTGGAGCTAATTAAGAACTAACATGATGTCATATATACACATGGGAGCAAATCCGTGGTGTAGCTTAATCTTAATTCCACTATTACCCAATTTGTTATGCTGAGTTTTGCAATTCTTTAACTGAATTTCTCTGCTTAAAACCCCAAAACTTTGAAAGTAAGAACAACATCCTTGAACACCCGTTCTGTCCCGGGGGAGAAGAGTGTCACACAGGAAACAAGCTGATACTTTGTGAGTTGATGGTGTAACTGTAGGAGAAGGAGATACTTTGTCTCGGAGACTCACAACACAATTTTGGAAGGGGAATGCCAGCACTCGGGCTCAGTTGCCTCGGTATTCTGTAGTGATAAGCTGCTTTTTCACATCCGTTTCCTTATTGCCCATGCCCATCAGAAATAAGGAACAACTCACACAGGAGAGAATACGTAGCCTAATATTTTCCAGTTTGGAAAAAAGATAAGAGAGAGTGAGATAAAACAGAGGTCTGTAAATTCCTAAGCAGCACAGGGAAGTTAAACAGAGAAAGCCTCAAAATAGGAGAACTAAGGGACACCCAGTGATAGTAGGAAGAAACAAGTTTAAACAAACAAAAAAGGACAAAAAAGGATACTGTTTTCCACAGACACAATCAATGGCACTGTGGAAATCTCTGCCAGGAGGGGCTGTGGAAAACGAGACTGCATGTGAGTGACAAAAGGTTAAAGTCACAGAGCAGAAAGCAGCATAAAGCTGCTACTAAGCACAGAGACCAGGGACACAGCTCTGACTCGAGAAGTCCCCAAAGCGCTGGCAGCCTGGAGGCAGGTTGGCTAAACAAAGAACCCAGTTTCTTCCCACGTGTCCTTGCTCTGATGTTCTCTCACCTACAAATCAATTACTGGCCACTGCCGGGATCAGGGAGTATTAATCCAGCAGGACAAGTCTCCTAATTCTTAATTACATTCTCTAGCCTAAGAAAAATCAAAAGTACAGACTGTGAGGAAGTGAAGCTGCAGCTGATTTATCAAGTAGTGGGTGTTTTTTAATCAAAATACAGCTACAATTCTCACAGCTGGTCATTAGTACAGCAACCACTTATCTCCACTGCCAGGAATGGCAGCGACATGAAAAGCAGATTTTAAGTGAGCTTTAAGAACACACTAATCTCTCTGCAAACTATTGGAATAGGATTTCTGAGTTCTTGGATCAAAGATACATACAAAGCCAAACATTTTTATTGTCCCTTATTTTTTAGGTTTCAGTTTCTTTATACATAATTTGAAACAAATTTAGTATTCTAAAAATAATATCAGTATTGTCACTGATCTATCTATCCAACCTTTTGAATTCTGCAAGAAAATCTTGTTCTTTAAATAACACTGACAGATATGCCAAAGGGTTAGAATAACACAATCATCAATTAAGATCAAAAGAGACTATTGAAAAAAAAAATACTGTTAAATTCTTTGCATTTGTAAATTTTGAAATCTGGTTTCATAAATAGGATTATATTCTTTCAAAGCACAAAGCAGTGATCACAGGAAAACAGGAGATGGATGGCAATTGGTGAACAGCGGTGGGCTTTGTAGTTTTGTAACTGCACCCAAAGATGTCAGTAAGAATTGTTTACTCTTTGCTATGTAAACATAGGTAGAGGGAGAGAATATCAAGTATAGAGATAGTCTAAAACCAGGGCAGCCAGGGCAGATCCAGCCCTGGAAGTGCCAGTCTTTACTCCCTCCACCCTGAACCCCAACTCAAGCCAACACCTTGTTTTCCCTCAGGAGCAGCCCTTGCTGTGAGCCCTGCTTTTGGAAGATGCAAATAAAGACATGGAGATGAGGGAACTA